>NC_079200.1:31584457-31925707 GCF_029499605.1 Hyla sarda
TGTTTATTTATTCAATAAGTGGTTAAAAGTTAAACAGAATTGACTAAGTATGCATTAAATTGATGATACATCTTGAGCCACTCTTATAATCTGATGTATTCTGCCTGGTTTAGTTTATATAAGGAGATTTATCAAAACCTGTGCGGAGGATATGCTGATCATTTGCCCATTGCAACCAAATTAGATATTGGGCCTCATTTACTAAGAGTTTCGGGTTTTTACTAGTGGGAAAAGTTGTTTCAGACATGCAGGATTCCTCTCTATTCACTATTGGGAAAAGTCGGGAACATTTTCTGACCAGCTTTTTCTAGGTCGATATTTCCAGCCATTTACCCACAGGATTTTCTGTGAATTCCATAGTAAATCGGTTGGGTTGAGAAACCACGCCCCTTTTTGGCCATGCCCCCTTTTGCGACAGACAACGCCCCTTTTTCGGGTTTGTCGGATTTTTCTGGCGCACACTGGCGCAGACATGTCTCAGACAAAATAACCAGACAAAAACTGGTCGGTTTCAGCTTAGTAAATGAGGCCCATTTGGTGGCACGAAAATCTAGATTTACAATGGGTTTCAATGGAGAGATCTGTGTTGGGAGTACACTCTCTGCGTCATTTCCTATTAGTAACATCGTTGACTAAAACACACCAGCAGATTTATAATCCTATTATACAAGCAACTCTAGAGGTATGGAAAATGATCTTGAATTTGGGGGTGTTGGACCCGTTTTATGAAGTATCTCTTCCTTTAGAGAGTATTGGGATTGTGGCTCCACATATAGATTTCTCCCTCTGGAATAATTTGGGCATTAAATCTTTGCAAGACATTTTTCAACAAAATTCACTATTAACATTTGAAGAAATCAGACATAAATTTTTAATACCAGTCCGAGATTTCTTCAAATATTTACAACTTAGACACATAATAACGAGTTTTAAATGGCCACCCTTTTCAGGAATTCTGGGGTATACAAATTATTTTCTCCATGATAAAAATCCAAGAAAAGCACTTTCTAAAACATATTTATACATGAAGGAAAATGCACCCTTACTTTCATCTAATTACAAAACGAAGTGGGAAAGGGATTTGAGAATAAAAATGTACCCCCAGGCTTCCCCGACATGTTGCAGATGTGAAGATAGTACGGGAACTGCCATGCACATTTGGTGGGGAGTGTAGGAATATAAGACCATTTTGGAAGCAGATCTTTCAGCTCTTACAATCCATAGTGTCACATGAATTGTCATGGAGCCCAGGTATGGCCTTGTTGTCCTTGGGACTGAGGGAATGTCCGAGTCATACCCGCTATATTATTTTTCATATATTAACTAATGCTCGCATCACATTAGCATCGTTATGGAAATCTAAGGAAATTCCAGACCTAGCAAGGGTTATTGCGAGAACTCAATTTTCTTATACTATGGAGGAATTAATTGCAAGAAGGGAAGGCAAAACTGTTAAATTTGAAAAGTGTTGGTAAATGTGGAGAAAATTTTTTGAGGCATACTAAAATTTGATATATATAATTTTTTCGCCTTTTTTTAGTTTTTTTTAGTTTTGTCTGTTTGTTTGTTATGTTGTTATGTTGTAAGACTCAACATGCATGTTAAGTAATCTATGTATTTAAAAAATGGGAAAAACTAATAAAGAGATTATAAAAAAAAGTAAATGAGGCCCATTGTCTTTTATTTTTTATATGCCTTTTTAAAAATGCAGCAATCTGATTGGTTGCAATATGCAACTGATCAACTTTTCCTCCTTTTACAGGTTTTGATCTACTTTTTATCTCTTGTATATGGCTCTGATACACCTTTCTGTTGTCCTACTTGTTTGAGAAACACTGCTGCATAGTACATATATAATATACCATATTTTTGTATTGCTATAGTGTATTTGCAAATATACATATACACACATACGTTTATACGATATATATATATATATATATAATAAAAGTACAGTGGGGGGAAAAAGTATTTAGTCAGCCACCAATTGTGCAAGTTCTCCCACTTTAAAAGATGAAAGGGGCTTGTAATTTTCATCATTTTCAGGTACACTTCAACTATGAGAGACAGAATGGGGGAAAGAATACAGGAAATCACATTGTTGGATTTTTAATGAATTAATTGGTAAATTCCACTGTAAAGTAAGTATTTGGTCACCTACAAACAAGCAAGATTTCTGGCTCTCACAGATCTGTAACTTCTTCTTTATAGATGCCAGATCGCGGGGGTCCCGCAGCTGTGGACCCCCGGGATCTCGGCTGCAGGACCCACCTGTTGCGGTTTCCGGAAATGCTGGAGGCTTCAGCTCCCGACCACGGTGACGTGAGATCGTGATGTCACGACTCCGCTCCCGTGATCTGACATCTTATCCCCTATCCTTTTGATAGGGGATAAGATGTCTAGGGGCGGAGTACCCCTTTAAGAGTCTACTCTGTCCTCCACCTGTTACTTGTATTAATGGCACCTGTTTGAATCAGTATATAAGACACCTGTCACAACCTCAAACAGTCACATTTCAAACTCCACTATGTCCAAGACCAAAGAGCTGTCAAAAGACACCAGAAACCAAATTGTAGACCTGCACCAGGCTGGGTAGACTGAATCTGCCGTAGGCAAGCAGCTTGGTGTGAAGAAATCAACTGTGGGAGCAATTATTAGAAAATAGAAGACATGCAAGACCACTGATAATCTCCCTTGATCTTGGGCTCCACGCAAGATCTCACCCCGTGGTGTCAAAATGATCACAAGAACGGTGAGCAAAAATCTCAGAACCACATGGGGGGACCTAACGAATGGCCGTCAGAGAGCTGGGACCAAAGTAACAAAGTCTACCATCAGTAACACACTACGCCGCCAGGGACTCAAATCATGCAGTCCTAGACGTGTCCCCTGCTTAAGCCAGTACATGTCCAGGCCCGTCTTAAGTTTGCTAGAGAGCATTTGGATGATCCAGAAGAGGATTGGAAGAATGTCATATGGCCAGATGAAACCAACGTAGAACGTTTTGGTAAAAGCACTCAGTATTGTGTTCTTTGCATCCAAAGAACACCATACCTACTGTGCAGCATGGGGGTGGAAACATCATGCTTTGGGGCTGTTTTTCTGCAAAAAGACCAGGACTACTGATCCGTGTAAAGTAAAGAATGAATGGGGCCATATATTGTGATATTTTGAATGAAAACCCATCAGCTAGGGCATTTAAGATGAAACCTGGCTGGGTCTTTCGTCAGGACAGTGATCCCAAACACACCGCCTGGGCAACGAAGTAGTGGCTTCTTAAGAAGCATTTCAAGGTCCTGGAGTGGCCTAGCCAGTCTCCAGATCTCAACCCCATAGAAAACCTTTGGAGGGAGTTGAAAGTCCGTGTTGCCCAGCGTCAGCCCCAAAACATCACTGCTCTAGAGGAGATCTGCATGGAGGAATGGAGTGTGAAACTCTTGTGAAGACTTACGAAAACGTTTGACCTCTGTCATTCCCAACGAAGGGTATATAACAAAGTATTGAGATGAACTTGTAGTTGACCAAATACTTATTTTCCACCATAATTAGCAAATTCTTTAAAAATCAGACAATGTGATTTTATGGATTTTTTTTCTCATTATGTCTCTCATAGTTGAGGTATACCTATGATGAAAATTACAGGCCTGTCTCTTCTTTTTAAGTGGGAGAACTTGCACAATTGGTGGCTAACTAAATACCTTTTCCCTCCACTGTGTATAGTGTGTGTGTGTGTGTGTGTGTATGTGTATATATATATATATATATATATATATATATATATATATATATATATATATATAGATAGATAGACAGATATATCTCCCCGATAAAGCTCTACTAAAAATAATATATATAGATTGTATATATACATATACACATATATATTTAAATAAAAATACCTATACATACAAGTAATTGTGCTTATTAGATAGAGATCTTTTATGTATGTGTATATATATATATATATATATATATATATATATATTTATATATATATATATTCAGTGTTTTCCAACCATGGTGCCTCCAGCTGTTGCCAAACAAAAACTCCCAGAATGCCCAGGCAACCAGAGGCTTTCTGGGCATGCTGGGAGTTGTAATTTTGCAACAGCTAGAGGCACCCTGGGTGGGAGTAACATCATAAAGGAGGCTGCAGTAAGCCGGGCCACAGAGCAAGTTGCAGGCTCTGAGTTCCCAGCCTAGGAGGTAGTATGGTCCAGGTCTCGGAGGTAATGTAGCTGACTATAGCTCTGCTCCATAAGAGACACAAACACACAGCTCTGCTTTATAAGAGAGACACACACACACTGCTCTGCTTCATAAGATACACACACAGCTTTGCTTTGTAAAAGACACACACACACACACACACAGCTCTGCTTCATGAGACACACAGCTCTGCTTCATAAGAGACACACACACACAGAGCTCTGCTTCATAAGACACACACACAGAGCTCTGCTTCATAAGAGACACACACACACAGAGCTCTGCTTCATAAGACAGACAGATACACACCTCTGCTTCATAAGAGACACAGTTTGTCTCATCACACATCAAGATCTCTCCTGCTTCCCCAACATTTGATACAGCGTCCTCTTCTGTCTCTCTTCCCCCCCAGTTCAGCTAAAGATTTCTGCAGCCGGCCTTTAAACTTCCTCACTCTCTGAGTTATCGGATCTTTCTTCTGTGCAGATGTTTCTAGGGGGTGTGGCTTACAAGGACTTAGAGAAAGAATTGCAAGCCAGGACCCATAGACAGCATAAACATCACATGATCTCAGTCTCCAAGGGTGGGGGCCAGAGGCAGTTAGGGGAACAAAGGCGAGACAGAGTGGATGCAGGATAGCTCATTTTGCTGCATTTCGCCTGATAAGTGCTTTATAAAGCTCTGCAATGGTGCATTACTTATAATTACCTGCTTGGGAAGATAAATGTATCATTACATGAGGAAATTAAATAAATGATATTTTGCTTAACTGGACTTAATTTTTCAATGTGTATAAGTTTTAGACCATTTTAAAAAGAAAAAAGGGGTGTATGTGCAGCTCACAATAATAGTACACACCGAGGTCAAACTAGGGCATGCAACTATACCCTAATTGCACAAAAAGACAAGCCAATAGAAAAAAGTTGCCCGGACCTTCTAAGTGAGTAAATAATGGTATGGATATTAAATGAGAAATATTAAATGAATGATTGTCTGGATCGTGCTTCAATGATAATAGTATAAACAATTTAATAAAATAGGATAAATAGACTGTAGTTAGTTACTTCTCACAGGGCCCATGTGAGAAGAACATATACAATAAAAACAACCTTAAGTTAATAATGTACATGAAAATGTAAAATGACAATAATACCAAAAATTAGAATAATGTTAGTGGCATAATAATATCACTGGCATATAGTGAGTGCAGCTGGTATTTAACCGTCGATATCTAGGCATCCACTGCGCAATATGTTCAACAATTTATGACAGTTTCAAATGAGTGTTACCGGTCCTTTAGGTAGCAGCCTGGGTAAAAGGCGCTGTTTTCACAGTGTGTAGATGGTGCCGGTACACTGCGTCCTCTGTGCAACGTTCCAGATGGTGTTGGTAGAGTCCAGTAAGGTCCTGGTGAGAGCGGAGGCGATTGGCGCTGGCAGGCGCCAGTGATCGCAGATCGCCGGGAGGACGTTGGCGCTGGCAGGCGCTAGAGATGGTAAGTCCTCACCGCTGGTTAGATGGAATCAGGGCCATACACTGGATACGAGGAGCTCACCTCGTGTTGTCGGCGTGTGACGTCAGCTGCTGCTGGAGCCGAATTCGTTGCACTAGAGGTAGGTGGCAATAGTGGACCGGACTGATGTCGGACTGGATGTCCTGATGGTCTTAGTGGTTTGAAAGCGATAAACCAGCCTTGGTGGATATGCACAATATATAAAATTGATATGCCAGTGATCATGCCCAAGTGGACTAGACGCGTTTCAGGGTTATTTAATGTAACCCTTTCCTCAGTAGTCATCATGATCATGGCATATCAATTTTATATATTGTGCATATCCACCAAGGCTGGTTTATCGCTTTCAAACCACTAAGACCATCAGGACATCCAGTCCGACATCAGTCCGGTCCACTATTGCCACCTACCTCTAGTGCAACGAATTCGGCTCCAGCAGCAGCTGACGTCACACGCCGACAACACGAGGTGAGCTCCTCGTATCCAGTGTATGGCCCTGATTCCATCTAACCAGCGGTGAGGACTTACCATCTCTAGCGCCTGCCAGCGCCAACGTCCTCCCGGCGATCTGCGATCACCGGCGCCTGCCAGCGCCAATCGCCTCCGCTCTCACCAGGACCTTACTGGACTCTACCAACACCATCTGGAACGTTGCACAGAGGACGCAGTGTACCGGCACCATCTACACACTGTGAAAACAGCGCCTTTTACCCAGGCTGCTACCTAAAGGACCGGTAACACTCATTTGAAACTGTCATAAATTGTTGAACATATTGCGCAGTGGGTGCCTAGATATCAACGGTTAAATACCAGCTGCACTCACTATATGCCAGTGATATTATTATGCCACTAACATTATTCTAATTTTTGGTATTATTGTCATTTTACATTTTCATGTACATTATTACCTAAAGGTTGTTTTTATTGTATATGTTCTTCTCACATGGGCCCTGTGAGAAGTAACTAACTACAGTCTATTTATCCTATTTTATTAAATTGTTTATACTATTATCATTGAAGCACGATCCAGGCAATCATTCATTTAATATTTCTCATTTAATATCCATACCATTATTTACTCACTTAGAAGGTCCGGGCAACTTTTTTCTTTAGACCATTTTAGCCTATTTGCCCCACTGTAGGGCCCAGATTTATGAAAACTAAAACAATAGCAACCAATCACCGCTCAACTTTAATTACTAAAATGTGTTTCAGACAGTTTATGTTATCCCTAGTGCAGCTTCTAATGAGGGCGGTTTATGGCACAGGGAATCCTCTCTTTGGTGTTTTTTTTTTTTTTTTGTATCTTCATGTCATGCATATTGGGTCTGTTTTGCTTGGTTTTCATTTTAAATGTTTATTTTCTTAGTCTATCAAGTAGCAGCCGTGCTGTATTAAGTAAATATTTTATAACAAAAGCATTGGAAAATGTAATTAATAAATAGTAAATTAGTATGAGAAATTATTCTAAAGGCTTAGGCCAGACATTTACTTTAACAGCTTGTGTATAACACAAAATTACTTGGTTTAGAGACTGAAATAGATGTCTTAAAATTTGGGAACACCTGCATCCTGCACACAAAAATACATTTTGCAGCTTTAGAGTACCATGATAAAATGAAAACATACTGTTCAAGAAATCAGAAGAGCAAGGTTTTAAGAACATCAGGGAGTCCTTGCAAATTATTTTGATTTAGAGCTCTCGGCACCTCTGTGGAATAATTGTTCCTCTATCTTTGCAGCCAGATGGCATTTGGTAAACACAACCATTGAGGTCCTGTAACAGGAGGCCCGCAGGTGATCCTTCAGGGGCTTTGTTTGCTCTCACTCATATTATCTGTGCAATCGCTCTTCCCACAGAAAATCCACATATATCTATGTCGTATTGCAGAAACCAGGGTTCCAGATTGCACCTTTCAATTCACCTTTGTCCTTACAGCAAACACTCTTTGGGATAGAAGTATCTAGGCCAGAGTAGAGCATACCCTTCAGAGGAGTTTAGCCAAATGTAGCATATTTTCTTCTACATGCTGAAATGTTGGTGTACACGGATTCATTCAGTGACAATGCACAGACTGAAATAGATCTTCTACATTTTTGTAACAGCTTCTCTGTGCAAATCTAAATAAACACACAGGACAGCCCCGTGTGATTGTGTAGGAGCATATCCAAAATTTTTCACATACTTGAGTGAACAGCACAATATGGAGTGTGTCAGTGCTGTGGGATATATTCCTGAAGTGAGCTTCCTGTCTTTAGAAAGTAGTGAAACTACAGAGATGCCGGCTTGAAAAAAAAAAATGAAGATAATTGCTTCCTGAGTAAGTTTCTGAGCCATTTGCAGAATATTTTTTTCTCTTTTATTTATATAGCAACAACATGTTGTAGTGCTGTAAAGAACTTGTCATCGTCCAGGTTGGTCCCTTTCTCTTTTGGGGCTTGCAGTCTATATTCGAAACTTACCAATCAGTTTGTTTTAGGATTGTGGGCAGAAACCCCTTATATTGCGCAGGAAGCGAGGAGAAGAGAACAAAGAAAAATAGGGGGCTCCCTCATGTTATAGTTAACTGGGGTTAGAAAAAAACCAAAACTGGTCTGTTATGTAGGCACTGCTGTTGTATGTCACATACAGTGATCCATCAACTTACAAAATGCCTCAACATACAATAGTTTCTAGATGCAATGGTCTTTTCTGGACCATTGTAACTTGAAACCAGACTCAACATATAATCCTACCGACAGTCCAGATCTGCGAAACATGTCAATGGCTGGAAGAACTGACCAATTAGAATGGGCATTCACTGGTAAAACACCTGTATTACCGAAGCGTATGCACTGAATTCCTGTCTGGTAACACTTCCCTACAGTACAGGGAGGTATTACATGTTCTGTACTAATCTTAACCTATGGTAAATTTAGCTGCTCCTTTGGACACTAGGTGAGGGTGGCTCCATTAAAAAATTTTAGGACATTGCGTGTACTGTACAGAACCCTGAAGAAGCTTCTGTTCTCTACATAGACAGGGATTTACAGCTCCCAGCAGCTTTCTTACTTTTATATGCATTCTTGCTTTATCTATATTAATTATCTACTTATTTTTATTTAAGCCTCACTTTTTCCTATTTTTGGATGATATTTTGGTGGCTTCAAAACCAATTACCAGATTTCCATAGAGTTATGGTCTCAACATACAATGGTTTCAACATACAATGGTCATCCTGGAACCAATTAATATTGTAACTTGAGGGGCCACTGTATATGATTACCACAGAGAAGATCAAGTTATCCAGCGGAAGTTTTTTTTCCCTTTAGGACTTAGACAGTTAACAGTGCATAAAAAACAAACTTTCAGTTACCTCCTGCACTTCAGCGGTGGCATCGGTAACTGACTATGCTGCCCTTCCATTCAGAAATGGTGACGCCCAGGCCTGGAGTGTCGTCACACTGCCGCATGGCCAATTATTTGCTGAGGTTGGACATCGCCGAGGTCGGTAATTGGCTAAGGTGCACTGTTATCTGCCTAAGTCCTAAAATAAAACATCCTCTGGTTGAATAATTGTTTATTTTGGTCAATCAACATAAAAAGGGGACAACAAAGCCTTCCTCAGGTGCATATAAAAATACTTCCTGGTTAGCGGAACAAGATTAGATCCCCTCCCGATATGTATAGCGTATTCCTCTTCACCACAGAGACCAGAATATGTCAGGCACATCGGGAGTGGATCTAACATGGAGGTACATTTTCTGCTAATCGGGAAGCACCTTTATATTGACCTAAGAAGGTGCTATTATGCATTGAAATGTGTTAATCTGGAGAGATTGGTGGGGGTCCCAGCAGTTGGATCTTCACCAAAAAAATAAATAAATGGACTGCTTAGTCTTAAATGCGCCACCTTTTTTTTGGTCCCAGTCCAGGCCTGTGCTCAGCCAATTGGGCTGTCACTTCTGTTCAGCGCCAGTGTGTCTTCGATATTTAAACATAATCTGACTTGTCTGCATTTGCTTCTAGAGGGAGCTTTCTGCATACGGTGTTGTTACTGAGTTTAGTGTATAACAGTATGCAGTAAGCTTCTACACTCCATCTAGTGGCAACTGCAGGTACAATAGTTAGAACCTTAATTTAAAGATGCTTTCACATTCTATGAACCCTATTACATGTGGCGTTTATTGACCGAACAGGCCAACGTTGCTCTGTGTAATAGGGCCAAAGATCAGCTGTTTGTCGGCCAATCGGGTCGTTTTTGACCTGCTAAAAAACAATCTGCTGTTAGTTGCACTCCTTGTGTAATAGGGGATGATAGGCTGATAACTGCAAAGGAATGCACAAACAATCCAGCAATTGTTCGAACGGTCCTCCACGCCCGACTGTGTGAACAGGCGTCGATTTATCGGCGCACATTTACAGGGTGGCTCGGTTTGGGTAATATGGTCCCATCAGTTCACAGTCTTGTGATAATTCTTTCTCACTATGTTACATGTTGTATGCAGCCACATGTGGTCTATTCTCTGCAAAGTTTCTGCCTGAAATATTCTCATTGTTTACAGTAACATGAAAGTGGAAGAGATTTCCTGCGGAAATGCTGCTGATCTCTACAACTACAGATTTTAAACACATAGGCCCAGGTTTATCAATCTGTCTTGAGACAAAAAAAAAGTGTCTGATTTTTGTCTGACTAATCCAAGCTCATTTTGAGAAATGAAAGCTGAGCTGTGATTTGTTGCTATCTGTCTAAGACAAAACTCAGACACATTTTTGTTTCAGACAGATAGAAAAAAAAGTCAGTAGCCTAATGTATAATTTTAAAACAATATTAGCATATTTCTCTAGAAATATATGCACAGTAGAAAATCCTCACCAAACTCACTATGGTGTGGAAATGCTGCAGATTTAAAAAGGACCTGTCACCAAATAAACTGGTTTAAACTAACTCAGGTTATGTTCCCTAACTACTCCTAACAACCCTCCAGCCCTTAAAAACAATTTCAGAGCTATAAAAAGCTGTGTATCATACCTTTCTTTTTGCTCACATAGTGTAAGTGGGCATTTCCCAGCAGGCATGACATCACTAAAGCCTGCTGGGGGACCACTTCTGCCCTCACATGGTTGCAGTGCTGTTCCATGGAAGGTGTACTGTCCCATGGGAGGCTCTGCCTTTTTTTCTTTGTAGTACTATATGGTTGCAGTGCTGTGTTGAATAGAAGACATAAGGCTTTGTGCATGTTTCAGTCTGTGTTGCTATCAGTGAGGCTCTCCTGCAGCTTTCAGTCTATGCAGCTTTCTGTGAGAATCTGTGGAGCTTTCACTTTCTTTGCAGCTGTCAATCAAGCTCAGTGCAGAGAAGCTACTGCTGCAGTGCTGTTCCATGAGAGGCGTACTGTCCCATGGGAGGCTCTGCCTTTTTTTCTTTGTAGTACTACATGGTTGCAGTGCTGTGATGAATAGAAGACATAAGGCTCTGTGCATGTTTCAGTCTGTGTTGCTATCAGTGAGGCTCTCCTGCAGCTTTCAGTGTGTGCAGCTTTCTTTGAGAATCTGTGGAGCTTTCACTTTCTTTGCAGCTGTCAATCAAGCTCAGTGCAGAGAAGCACTTTCTGAGTTTGGTCTCCTGCCAGGCTGGGAGGAGACCAAACTCACTGTATTAATTGTGACAGGGAACAGAACAGAGCTACCTAGTGACCGTTTTTTTCTATTACATTTTAAACATATTTATGTTGATACTTTCGCATTCACTTGCTTTTAAAATTATCTGCTAATTACACAAGGAACACTATATTAAAAGTTTTATTTGGTGACAGGTACTCTGTCACCAAATAAACAGCTTCATCTATATAAACTAGCAGGACACATGGAAATAAGGTGTCTTCATTAATGTGATTATACATTTTGGACTGCTTCTGGTTGAGGTCATTTCATTTTTAGTGGAAAAAGACTTTCTAGCTCTGTTTTTTTCTTTTTACCATTTTCACAATATACCAATTTGTTCTTGGGCTATACTTTTACACAGAAACGGATATATAGTGAAAACCAAAGGTTTTATCATAACCTGGTGACCTAATTAAGACATCCTTTGATTTCTATGAAAGGAGAGCAAGGCATTGCCGATGCAGCACTGCATTTTTTTAAATTCATAGATCATTCATAACAGGGATCTATTACAAGCTGTCACATCACCCAGAATTAGGTCACTATTATAGGTGATATTTTGTTGCTAGGTGTTAAAAGCATACAATATGTATTTTTAGGTCTGACATTTCCATTTTAAAATAAAAACAAAAAATAGTTATTAATTTTTTGCACACTAGGTGGATAAATTATATTTTTGACCTTCCTCATCTTCCTGCTCCTAAAGATTTTTCTGAAAGAATCTTCACCTTCTCGTCAGATTGGAGAGAGGGAATACCGCTGCATCAAATCCCATATGTTTTTCTGAATAATTAACTCATTTAAAACAGCCTTTAAAAAATATAGTGCGTAAAAAAATTTGATCCACACAACAAAAATGATAGATATATGTATCCTATAGGTCAATGATCAAACATGCGGGAAATCTCACTAGCTATACGTGTGAGAATGACTCAATAGGAAAAAGGAAATGAAAATGGTGCCAACCCTTTTCTACTTATCCCCCAAAAGCATGCTGACCCTGCCATTTGGGTGCCTATCTCCTTAAAGGGGTACTCCGGTGAAAACCTTTTTTCTTTTAAATCAACTGGTGGCAGAAAGTTAAACATATTTGTAAATTACTTCTATTAAAAAATCTTAATCCTTCCAGTACTTATTGGCTGCTAAATGCTACAGAGGAAATTCCTTTCTTTTTGGAACACTGATGACATCACGAACACAGTGCTTTCTGCTGACATCTCTGTCCATTTTAGCAACCATGCATAGCAGATGCATATCAGATGCATATCAGATGCATATCAGATGTATGCTAAGAGCAGCATGGTGGCTCAGTCGTTAGCACTGCTGCCTTGCAGTGCTGGGGACTTGGGTTCAAATCCCACTAAGGACAACAATAAATAAAGCGTTATTATTATTATAATAACGTCAGCAGAGAGAACTGTGGTCATGATGTCATCAGAGAGCATTCCAAAAAGAAAATAATTTCCTCTGTAGTATTCAGCAGCTAATAAGTACAGGAAGAATTAAGATTTTTTAATGTAAGTAATTTACAAATATGTTTAACTTTCTGCCACCAGTTGATTTAAAAGAAAAAAGGTTTTCACCGGAGTACCCCTTTAACAGGATGCCCCAACCACAGAGGCAGTGCCTCACTGGAATATGGTCAGGAAAAAAAAAATCTATAAACTGGGTATAGGGAAATGAAATTGGCTACAGTGAAGGACTATCTCAGATAAGGACCTATATGAAGGTGTGCTTCTATAGCAGACCTCAGCATTGTACGGCCCGCGGGCCACATACGGCCCTTTGATTGGCTCTGACCGGCCCGCGCCGTGTGTGTTTATATGTGTGTCTTTGTGTATGTGTGTGTTTATATGTGTGTCTTTTTGTATGTGTCTATCTATATGTGTGTCTTTTTGTATGTGTCTATCTATATGTGTGTCTTTGTGTATGTGTCTGTCTCTGTATGTGTGTGACAGTGTGGGGGGTGAGCTGCCTCATGTGGGGGAAAACTGTGGTAATCTGGGGAACATCTATGCTGCCTAATCTGGGGAAAACTATGCTCCTAATATGGGGGATATCTATGCTGCCTAATCTGGAGGAAAACTATGCTGCCTAATCTGGGGGACAACTATGCTCCTAATCTGGGGGGACAACTATGCTCCTAATCTGGGGGACATCTATGCTGCCTAATCTGGGGGACATCTATGCTGCCTAATCTGGGGGACAACTATGCTCCTAATATGGGGGAAAACTATGCTCCTAATCTGGGGGACATCTATGATGCCTAATCTGGGGGACATCTATGATGCCTAATCTGGGGGAAAACTATGCTCCTAATCTGGGGGACAACTATGCTGCCTAATCTGAGGGAAAACTATGCTAATCTGGGGGGAAACTATGCTCCTAATCTGGGGGACAACTATGCTCCTAATCTGGGGGACAACTATGCTCCTACTCTGGGGGACAACTATGCTGCCTAATCTGGGGGACAACTATGCTGCCTAATCCGGGGGACAACTATGCTGCCTAATCCATGGGACAACTATGCTCCTAATCTGGGGGACAACTATGCTCCTAATCTGGGGGACAACTATGCTCCTAATCTGGGGGACAACTATGCTCCTAATCTGGGGGACAACTATGCTCCTAATCTGGGGGACAACTATGCTCCTAATCTGGGGGACAACTATGCTCCTAATCTGGGGGACAACTATGCTCCTAATCTGGGGGACAACTATGCTCCTAATCTGGGGGACAACTATGCTCCTAATCTGGGGGACAACTATGCTCCTAATCTGGGGGACAACTATGCTCCTAATCTGGGGGACAACTATGCTCCTAATCTGGGGGACAATTATGCTCCTAATCTGGGGGACAATTATGCTACCTAATCTGGGGGACAACTATGCTGCCTAATCTGGGGGACAACTATGCTGCCTAATCTGGGGGGGAAACTATGCTCCTAATCTGGGGGAAAACTATACTCCTAATCTGGGGGCAACTATGCTGCCTAATCTGGGGACAAACTATGCTGCCTAATCTGGGGGAAAACTATGCTCCTAATATGGGGGGGGGGGGGGTAACTATGCTGCCTAATCTGGAGGAAAACTATGCTGCCTAATCTGGGGGAAAACTATGCTCCTAATCTGGGGGAAAACTATGCTCCTAATCTGGGGGAAAACTATGCTCCTAATCTGGGGGAAAACTATGCTCCTAATCTGGGGGGAAACTACCCGGCCCTCCACAATATTTTTAGTTTTTCATGTGGCCCCATGGAAAAAATAATTGCCCACCCCTGTTCTATAGGATACTATCCAAATAGTAGGTAGAAGCACCACTCCAAGGTAGTTGAAAATGTAGGTGTTTATTCACACATGTGTGATACAAGCGACGTTTCGGCTAGTCAATAAAGCCATTTTTAAGCACTAAGCTTAAAGGCTCTATTGACGAGCCGAAACGTGGCTTGTATCACAGATGGGTGAATAAACACCTATTTTTTCAACTACCTTGGAGTGCCGCTTCTACCTACTATTTGGATATTGTTGTTTGGGACCCTGGTCTGGTCCTGGAGCTGAGCACCCACACGGATCTGCAATCCATTTGCACATGGTGCGCCTCCATCTCTACATATTCTATAGGATACTATTTACTCCTTTAGGACACAGCTTCTTTTTATTTTTGCATTTTCGTTTTTTCTTCCTTGCCTTTTAGGAGCCCTACCTTAAAAATTTTCAGCCACATACCCATGTGAGAGCTTTTTTTTTTTTTTTTTTTTTTTTTTTTTGGGCCCAGTTAATTTTCCCCTAAGTGTTTTGTTTTAATGCAGTGCACTTTACAGTAAAACTGACGTGTTATCTTTACTCCGTGGGTCAATACTATTAGAACAATATCCGTATTACACGCTTTTCTGCTGTACCACCACCATCTCAAACCCTCCCAATCATGCTGCGGGTGGTCCGATGAGCCTGACAAAGTTTTCTACTGCTTTACTGATCCTGACCCCCCGTGATTGCTGATGTCTGCACTTAGCCGGTCCACAGCTGCTGATGTGAGCCAGGACCCACGGTCTATGAAGTATACTGCACAGGTATAAGAGAAATGCAACCATGAGAGTTGTAGTACAGTCCAAATCAAAAGGGGCTAAAAGTCTGGTGTAAACTGACAAGGAAATACCCATTTATATATAGAGACTACCACATATATATCTTCATACACAAATTAAAAGGGAGATAACAAAGCCGCCAATAAGCATGTAGCATACAACCAAAGAATAAGATCAGGTGTTTGCACAGGGTTATAGATAGATTGGTTTTTAAAAACACAACTTCAATATTGCCTACCTCTAGCACCTAAATAGCACTGATGGATACGCTAGGACTCTTGCTCTATGCTCACCCTATATGAGAATAGATATCGTCCTTGTTTGTATAAAACAGAGCTTTTCTGCAGTACCAATTGCGTGTATCACGTTGTGCGTCATTGAACATGCAACGTGATACGCGCAATTGGTACTGCAGAAAAGCTTCCCCCAATGCCATTTCACTAACCCCCCCCCCCCAATAATCCTCTGTGCCATTTAATTCCCCCCCCCCCCCCCCCTCCCTCTCTCCCTATGTTTCAGGTCATATTTCTGCTGAAAGATGAACCCTACTTTATAATCTCAAGTCTTTTGCAAACTGCATTATATTTTCTTCAGGTATTTCTCTGTATTTGGCTACATCCATCTTTCCATCTATTCAGACCAGTTTTACGGTACCTGCTGAAGAGAATCTTCCTCATGGCATGATGCTACCACCACTTTTTTGCAACTGCGTTCTTCATGCCACTCCTCCATGAAGGCCAGATTTGTGGAGCACACTACTAATAGCTGTCCTGTGGACAGATTCTCCCACCTTAGCTGTTGATCTTGGCAGCTCCTCCTTGCTCAGCTTGTGAATGGACGGCCTTATCTAGGCTTGTGTTTGTAACCTATTTCTATTTTCTGATGATGGATTTTTTGTACTTTGTGAAATGTTCAAAGCTTGGGTATTTTTTTATAGCCTAACCCTGCTTTATATTTCTCCACAACTTTACTCTTGACCTGTTAGATGAGTTTCTTGATTTTCATGCTGCTGTTTGTTCAGAAGCGCTTAGTACAGTCCTCTCACCAGCCAGCAAGCACGCTGCTCTGTACTGACAAGGGGCAAAGCCCCTTTCTACAGATGGGTATTCTTTCCTTCTGGAGAGATCTCTGACTTGGCATACATTCCTAGGCAGCTTCTAAGACTCTTAGTGGTAGTGAAAAACTGACTTGGGAAAGCTGCCTAAAAAGGCAGCATAAGAGCCGCTTTGCATATTTTTTGAGAGCAGAATAACGTTATACATGGCAATTGAAGAAAACATAACTGATCACACTTATCCTGTATATATGGTCATAATTTGTAATTATTTAACCCCTTAAGGACTCAGCCCATCTATATTTTCATCCACAGACTAGTATGAGGGCTTTTTTTTGCGCGACCAGTTGTCCGTTGTTATGCCATCACTCACTTTACCATAAAATGTATGGCGCAACCAAAAAATACTATTTGTGCGGGGAAATTAAGAAGAAAACCGCAATTTTGCTAATTTTGGAAGGTTTCCTTTTCACGCCGTACAATTTACGGTAAAAATTGACGTGTTCTTTATGTTTTAGGTCCATACGATTAAAATGATACCCATGATAACATACTTTTCTATTACTGTTGCGCTTAAAAAAAATTGCAAACTTTTTAACCAAATTATTACATTTAAAATCCCCCTATTTTGAAGACCTATAACTTTTTAAATTTTTTCGTGTAAGCGGCAGTATGAGGGCTCAATTTTTGCGCCCTGATCTGTACTTTTTATTGATACCATATTTGCTTATATACAACTTTTTATAAATTTTTTTGTTACATTTTTTTTGGAATAAAATGTTATTAAAAAAAAGCAGCTTTTTTGGACTTTTTTTTTTTTTTTTACGTTCACGCTGTTCACCGTACGATATCATTAACATTTTATTTTAATAGTTGAGATATTTATGCACGTGACAATACCAAATATGCATATAAAATATTTTTTTTTACACTTTTTGGGGGTGAAATAGGGAAAATGGGACAACTTACGTTTTTATTGGGGGAGGAGATTTTTCAAATTTCTTTTTTACTCTTTTTTTTATTTTTACACTTTAATAGTCCACTTAGGGGACTATTTATAACAATCATTCGATTGCTAATACTGTTCAGTGCTATGCATAGGACATAGCACTGATCAGTATTATCGGTCATCTTCTGCTCTGGTCTGCTCGATCGCAGACCAGAGCAGAAGACCCGTGGAAGGCAGCGGAGGCAGGTGAGGGGACCTCCGTCTGCCGATCTGGATGATAGGATCGCCGCGGCAGCGCTGCGGACGATCCGATCATCCATTTTAGTGGCTGCAGATGCTGTGATCTGTATTGATCACGGCATCTGAGGGGTTAATGGCGGACATCCGCACGATCGTAGCTGTCCGCCATTACCGGCGGGTCCTTGCTGCTATCAACAGCCGGGACCTGCCGCGCATGACCCGAGCATCGCTCCGATGGTCGCGGTTATGTATAGGACGTAAATGTACGTCCTGGTGCGTTAAGTACCAGCTCACCAGGACGTACATTTACATCGTTAAAGGTGTACTCCGGTGGAAAACTTTTTTTTTTTTTTTTAATCAACTGGTGCCAGAAAGTTACACATTTGTAAATTATTTCTATTAAAAAATCTTAATCCTTCCAGTACTTATTTGCTGCTGAATACTACAGAGGAAATTCTTTTCTTTTTTGAACACAGAACTCTCTGCTGACATCACGAGCACAGTGCTCTCTGTTGACATCTCTCTTCATTTTAAGAACTGTCCAGAGTAGGAGAAAATCCTGGCACCAGTTGATTAAAAAAATTAAAAATTCCCCAGGATTACCCCATTAAGATCCCCTTGAATCTCTTCCAGTTACTATCTGACTCTGGTCGGCTCATTCAAATGAATACGGTCCCCGTATTGAACAATCGTGTGAATGCACTTTTACTGTTTCAAATCAAAAGGGGTCCAAATGAAGACAAGCTTTTTTTCAAGTTTAGGTCAGCACAGTGATTCGGTGTGCCATAGGTGTTGATTCAAAAACCATGAACAGCACACCATGTAATACATGGACAGAGCTTTAAATGAGAGAGTCTCGAGCAAGAAACCCCCTCTGTGACATCCGTATGCTTTAATAAAAGTTATGAAAATGAGTTAACTATTTCATCAGCTCTTTGTAACTGCCTGCATTCATATTAGATAGAAAATGGTTTGCATTTCTCAATACAATAAAATGTTTCTTCTTTAATGAAATTTCAGCAGTTTTATAACTTTATACACTAATGGCTGCATGTTTGCCTTGCCTCAGTGCTCACAGTCCTCAGATTTGTACCCAATCTCACTTCTGAGTATGAAGTGAAAATTACTTCCTATACCAAAATCCACAGGCAACAGCCGCTCTATACAACTTACGGGTGCGTTCCCACAGGGCATATATGCAGCGTATTTGACGCTGCACAAAATTTACGGCAGCAGCGGGAAATATGCTGCGTATTCCTTGCTCACTATACACACAGGGCTTTCTGGCGGCAGCCCTATGTGTGTAGTGAGTTTTGGAGGCAGAGCCGCGCGTCACAGACACGCCGCCACACGGCCCCGCCTCCAAAACTCACTGCACACATAGGGCTGCCACCTTGAAGCCCTGTGTGTATAGTGAGCAAGGAATACGCCGCGTATTTCCCCCTGCTGCCATACATTTTGTGCAGCATCAAATACGCTGCGTATACGCCCTGTGGGAACGCACCCTATAAAGTAATAATCCTACAATCTAAGGATAGATTTACATGTGGCACAATATTCTGAATACTACCAAAAGTCCCTGTCACTATCATATGTGAAAGATAGCCTTATGCCTAGCCTATGCATGTTTAAACTCCTTCACTGTATTTACAGATACCACTTCTGCAGGAAGGCTATTCCATGCATCCACTACTCTCTCAGTAAAGTAATACTTTCTGATATTACTGCAAATACCTTCGCCCCTCTTATTTAAAACATTTTTTCCTCTACGTTAAACATTTGCACCTCTAATTTAAAATGATGTGCTCTTAGGGTGTATTCACACGTACAGCATCCTGGATATGCAGGATTTAAAGCTGCAGCGTAGAAGCTGTGGTTAGTCATTTATTTTACACTAAAATCTACAGCATAAAATCTGCAGCTTCAAATCCTGAGCTTCAAATATGCGCAGGATACTGTACGTGTAAATACACCCGCCAAAACTGTTTATCGGGGTATAACACGCAACCTCGTTTTTCCAAAGAAAATTTGGGTAAAAAAGATTTTTTACCCAAATATTCTTTTTAAAATGAGGGTGCGTGTACGTGCATGTATACCCCGATAAATCTTTCTGACCCGCAGAAGCCGCTGTGGTTCAATGACTTAAAGCGGCCACTTTAAATCATATATCTGCAGCAGCTTCTGCGTGGCCAGAGTGCCGCCGCCTCGTTCCCATGTCCCTCCCCATCCCCGGCTTTCATATTTTCCAGTCGGCGCTGTCTCCTGCAGGCTCCGGCGGCATCCTGCGCTGTTGCTCCACACTGACGAGTGATGTCGCTTTGAGGACGTCACTCGTCTGCGCACAGTGACAGTGCAGGATGCTTAAAATTTTACCTTAAAAAATGTGTGTTATACACTGTTAAATACCGTAATGTGAAACAAAAAATATATATGTTGGGTAGAACTGGAAAAAAAATCATAATTCAGCATTTTTTTGGGGGGATTTTGTTTTATACGATCTACAGTGTGGTAAAACTGACAAGTTGACTTTATTCTGTGGTTCAGTACATCCTAACGCCCTTCTGCCATACGTCTGGGGAGTATGATATGGGATAAAAGGCAGGTCTGCTATACTATACCTAATAAATGACTCCATCCTTCTCAAGCTTCTGGGATTCAGTAGTGCTTTCACATGCACAGATTGTCGGCCCAGCCTCCTGAAATTGGCAGGTTTGAACAGTATTTCTCAAGTGTATGGCATCTTTAGTCCCTTTTGCAAGAAGGATTAATTATTTAGTTTGCCTTTTTTAATTTAGATTTTTATAGGCAATAGAGACACAAACTATGAACAGAACAGCTAGCATTAGATCACTGTTTGCAATAATCTTCACTCCAGAGCAGTGTCTGGGATGTGTATCATATTCCTTCTGCCCTCTTAAATGATGCCATGGTGACATAACATGTTGTCATGACAACTCAAGTGTTGGAACCGGCTGTAGCCGTCAAGCTGCACATACCATTATCTGTGTTGGATCCGAGGCATGTGTTTTCTGCACATAAACTAATTTTAGCTCCGCAATCAAGATTGTGAACATTTATTAGTATTTTCTTCTGGTAAACTTTCCATACAAGTTTATTTATCATTGTGATCTTTCCTGAGGATCTGTCACTACTCCTGACCTTTTATAGTAACTGCATGTATAACCGTTCTGAAGCATCTTTCCTTATAACTGTGATGTGCCGCTCCTCAAACTGGTAGCACCTAGTAGTCAATTTATTCATAAATGTCTTGACTGAGTAACAGCACAGTGCAGACTTTTTTTAAAGTTTATTTATAAAATTTTGTATGCATAAAATAAACAAACAGCATAATAAAGTGCAACACACAACCAGTGCCTCTGCAGGTCCACAAGTCAACTCCATCACTATGACAGGGATAAGATAACAGAATGGCAATCATACACATAAGGAAAGAGCATCCCCAGTACCATCCAGAGAAGCCCCACACCAACAGACAAGCATACATTCACATTACCACACATCCCAATGACTCCGCCACACAACCCCCAAACTGCCCCTCCCTGCAAGACCAATATCCTATTAGAGAAAAGTTTCTGAGCCACTCCGGATGGAAGGTCAGCCAACACAGCCAGTAAAATCCAAGGAGTCCACACCTTGTCAGCACAGTGCAGACTTCTATTAAAAGTTGCACTAACCTATGCACTGCTACATATGCCAAAGATAGCTGAACGGCTCTCCCATAGAGATATTGGGAGCAGACGTGGCGGCCCTAGCTTCATGCAGAGTTCGTGATGCGCCACTCCTGGGGAGAGCTGGGGGGCCCTGTACAGAAGATGGCAGGGGGGTCCCAGCAGTCAGACCTCCAGATGTAAAACTTTTTCGGCATGAGTCTTCTCGTTTCATTGTGTAGTAGCGGCATAGGGTTACCACAGCACAGCCCAATTGTAGTGAATGCACAACCACTACACGGTAAATGAAATCAAAGCTTTCGGCCATTCATTACATATGTGGCGGAGCAGCTTATCCTATCAAACTGATGTAAGCTCACAGAAAAAGGACTGTACTTAGTGCTTACTGAGAAAAGCTTTTGTGAAATTCTTACTGGCGATGGAGAACGCTGGTTGGAGACAATAATTTTGTCCCAATTATTTTTAACCCCTTAAGGACCCAGGCTTTTTCCGTTTTTTCATTTTCAATTTTTCCTCCTTAACTTTAAAAAATCATAACTCTTAAAATTTTTCACCTAAAATTCTATATGATGGCTTATTTTTTGCGTCACTAATTCTACTTTGTAATGACATTAGTCATTTTACCCAAAAATCTACTGTGAAACGGTAAAAAAATCAATGTGCGACAAAATTGATGAAAAAACACTATTTTGTAAGTTTTGGGGGCTTCCGTTTTTACGCAGTACATTTTTCAGCAAAAATGATACCTTATCTTTATTCTGTAGGTCCATACAGTTAAAATGATCCCCTACTTGTATAGGTTTGAATTTGTATCACTTCAGAAAAAAATCATGAATACATGCAGGAAAATGTATACGTTTAAAATGGTCATCTTTTGACCCCTATAACTTTTTTATTTTTCTGTGTTCAGGGCGCTACGAGGGCTCATTTTTTGCGCCGTCATCTGAAGGTTTTAGCGGTACCATTTTTGTTCTAATCAGACTTTTTGATCACTTTTTATTCACTTTTTTGTGGTATAAAAAGTGATCAAAAATGCGCTATTTTGGACTTTGGAATTTTTTTGCGCGTACGCCATTGAACGAGCGGTTTAAAAAGCGGTATATTTTTATAATTCGGACATTTCCACACGTGGCGATACCACATATGTTTATTTTTATTATTATTTACATAATGTTTTTTTTTATTCTTGGAAATGCAGGGTGATTCAAACTTTTATTAGGGGAAGGGATAATTGAAAGGGTTAATGATTTTTTTACACTTTTCTTATGCCATATTATAGCTCCTATAGGGGGCTATAACATTGCATGTACTGATCTTTAACACTGATTGATCCATCTCCATAGGAATGGATCAATCAGTGTTTTCGGCGATTGAATGCTCAAGCCTGGATCTCAGGCTTGAAGCATTCATTCGGCGATCGGACAGCACAGGAGAAGGTAAGAAGACCTCCTCCTGTGCTACAGCTGTTCGGGATGGGTGATTATACCGCGGCGATCCCGAACAGCTCCCTGAGCGTACCGGCAACTTTCACTTTCGTTGTTAGCCGCGCGGCTCAGCTTTGAGCGCGCGGCTAAAGGGTTAATAGCGCGCGCTATTAGAGGCGGGTCCCGGCTTCACTATGACGCCGGGCCCGCCGCGATATGATGCGGGGTCACCGCGTGACCCCGCGTTATATCGCAGGACCAGGACCCAGGACGTACCCATACGTCCTGGGTCCTTAAGAGGTTAGGGAATACACTACTATTAAAATAAAACCCTCTTAGGATTCTGTCTGTTTTATTAACTATAAGCAAATTTGAATCCTTTATTTGATTCAATTATTTTTGCCCAGTTTTGTGAGGGGTAGGGTACAAATAATTCTGGAGTTGACCTATTCAGGTATGTTGCTGTAAACTATTTCTAGCTATTGTCAATGGCACCTGCTACATTGTACAGGATATTACAACTTTTAGAAGGCCAGGTCTAGTCCACACAATAACATAGTTAACTGCTAACATTCAGCTAATTCTGCTAGTGCCGGTCACTTTAGGTATCCCTGTTGTGTGCTCAGCTTGGGCAGATGCTTTGTTACATGAACACCCAGCCTGTCGGTTATAGTGGCTGGATATGAGTAGAGGTCTTATTTAGATGAGAAATGAGCATTAAATGGCGTGCACCACATGACGAGCAGGTTCAGTACCGTATCCTACCTGAGAACTCTTTGCCGGGAGCACAAGTTAACTGCTCCCATTGGGTCATCTGTGTGTGGTTCACAAGTTCACAGCTCTGCCTGCTTATTAAAGATTCACTATGTCATTGAGGGTGCGTTTTTCTAACTGCAGTAAGAGGCCGAGTAGCTGGTGCTTCCTTTCAGTATGAACGGTGTCAGATTTTTCACTCAGCAAGAAGCTAATAAGACTCTAATTGGCACTGAAGTCTCTGCGACCCCATAAATAGTGTGACAGGAGCGGAGTTTGAGGCATGTTTATAGAGCCGGATATACTTCGATGTGAAATAATGCCACAATCTGTTTGATCCTCCCAGCCGGTCTCTCGTATTTCTTCTCTTAGGCATTAATGTTAATCTAAGAGCTTTCTAGATAATTTGAGATGGATTCCATGTCCGAGTGCAGTAATTTTTACTAGGGGTTAATATTTTTTCCTTTTCTTCCTTGTACAAAGAATATTTTGTACAAATGGCCAATTAAAAATCCTTGAAAATTGACTTAACTCATCCTTTTCAGCAAGCTGATGTAAATGGCTCGGAAGGTGCATTGCTACTGCCTGGGTAGGCTGTGTGCAGGAAGAAGAATGTGTTTGAAGTACAAATGCTAGGACTGTCTGTTAGACTGTCCAAAGCTTGGGTCACCCAGCGGTCACAAAACACTGCCCCAACCTTCTTCCAAAGCATCCAGTGATTTCTTATATTTAGTGTTAAACTTCAGACATGTTTTCTCCTTAGCAACTCTTTTCACACAGCTCTCAATGTTTGGCCCCTTTCAAAGTTTTTCTAACTTTGCTGAGCTGGTCGAAAGGCAAATGTTGTATATGCGCAATGTTCCACATTTTGGACCAAAGCTAGCATTTATTTATTTATTTTTTTTAATTTTTAATACTTTTAACTTTTTACAGGTTATACTATGCTGCAGTACATATGTACTGCAGCACAGTATAGCTGTCTGGATTACCTGACACTCAGCCTGTGCGATTCAGCCTATGGCTTGACCTCACAGGCTGCCTTACTAGGTAGACAGCTGTCCTCCTGCTGCCATGGAAACCAACAGGACCCCACGATCGCATCGGGAGAGCCCTCTCCCCTGTCAATCCCATAGATGCCATGATTTTCTTTTTTGCATAATTATTTTATTGAAGTTTTTTTTTATAGGTAACATCAATTTACATCAATTCAGTCAATCAACAAACTAGACAGAACAGACAAGACAAACAAAACACTGCCACGTGTAAATATAGTCTCGAGAGAGAGAGGAAGATTCCAACCAATGCTTACTATATCCATAATTATTTTAGTCCTCCTATTATTTAGAACTGATATCACTGCATAAACCTTTGCCTTCTTCTAAATATCCTACCCTTCTTTATCTTGTTGATTGTCTTTATGTATTTTAAAGTTTCTATCATATCCCCTCTGTTTTGTCTTTCTCCCAAGCTATACATTTTAAGCTCATACACGTTTACCCTTTCCTGGTAAGTTTTATCCTGCAATCCATGTACTAGTTTACTATCTCTTCTCTAAACTCTCTTCAGGAAATCTATATCCTTTTATAGATACGGTGTCCAGTTCTGCACACAAGGCTCCAAGTAAAGTCTCACCAGTGCTCTGTACGATGGTAAAAAAAAATTATTTGAAACTTGGTAATGGTACATCAAACATCAATAGCAGAGCTGCAAAACTAGACAAAGGACTAGAGTCTCTTTACCTCCAAAGATCACATTAAGTACATACAGTGTAGCAAATAGACATATGAAGGAATACATATACAGTATACCAAAGCAGGAACATATTATAGTTGGATTACCAGTAGATAGTAAAGCACAAGAGGATTGCTCCTATTTTTCATTGATACACAGGCAAATCGTATAATAGGCTAGCTGGTAAAGCAGTAATCACCTGAGTAAGGAGCTGGATCCCTGTAGGTCTTTCAAAGACAAGGATTTCCTGGGAGTCATGGTTATGGCAGGTTATGAGACATGTAATAAAAGATAAAAACAGTAGAGAAAGTAACTTGTTCATATACTGTCAGGTTACTTAGAAATATATATTTAGCTAGGGGTACTTATTAACATAAATCAATATGGTTGTGGCATACTGGAAATATGGGAGCTAGAGATGAGCGAACTTCCAGTTATTCGATTCGTCACAAACTTTTCGGCTTGGCGTTTGCTGACTTTAGCCTGCATGAATGAGTTCAGCTTTCAGGTGCTCCAGTGTGCTGGAAAAGGTGAATACAGTCCTAGGAGAGAGTCTTGGAATTACTGGAAGTTCGCTCATCTCTAATTGGAGCACCAAGTTGTATATACACAGGTAATAAAGGAATGAATCCTTCACTCACCGCAGTCCACGCTACTGTAGAAGAGGCATCATGGAGAGAACGGGGCTATAGACGGGGGCTCAGAGGCATCGACCAGTGGTTTTGTACTAATGAGCACTTCTTCCGGCCTTGTATATAAATGCACAAATTAAGCATCATGGCTTATACACATAGTTATTGTGAGCACCACAATGTGCATTAATGTATAGAACAAGTATCCAGACACCCACTATGTGTCATGAGTGATAGCTCATCTATGCGGATATACCTATGTCTCAGTATATATTTAGTATCGGTAGCAGTGCAACTTCAGGTCCAGAATTATGTTTGTAATGGTATACTCAATAAAAAGTGTGTACCAATAGGAATCATGTAAGTCACATATTAGTCTAGACCAGTGTTTCCCCACCTTTTTCAGCTCGGGGAACCCCTCGAGAAAAAAAATTCCGTGGGGAACCCCTACCGAACTTGACGAGCACAATATCTATTTATGTGTTGGCTATGTAGATTACAGTGCTGCTTTATACAGCAACTCACAAATGATGTCTTCTAAAATCAGCATCGTTCCCTTCTCTTCTCCATCTGGTCCGCGCCATCATGACGATTTCTTCCAGCCACTATTCTTCACGGTTAAACCTGCATTACAAACTTATTAGGCTCCGCACTTTTCTAGCATCAGCCTCCAGATTCCCCTTATACAACTGAAGAGGAATAAAGGGGTGTAAAGGGGTAACAGAGGTGTGTACATGGGTGACAGGTGTGTAGAGGAGTGTACATGGGTGACAGGGGTATAGAAAGGTGTACATGGGTGACAGATGGATGTAGAAGAGTGTACGCGGGTAACGGGGGCGTAGGGGGTGACAGGGGTGTACATGGGTAACAGAGGGGTGTTGGGTGTATAGAGGAGTGTACATGGGTGACAGGGGAATAGTGGGTGACAGAGGGGTGTACATGGGTGACAGATGGGTGTAGAGGAGTGTACATGGGTGACGGGGGCATAGGGGTGACAGAGGGATGTACATGGGTGACAGATGGGTGTAGAGGAGTGTACATGGGTAACAAGGGGGCATAGTGGGTGACGGGTGTACATGGTTGGAGAGGAGTGTACATGGGCGACAGGGGTG
Source organism: Hyla sarda (assembly GCF_029499605.1). Lineage (NCBI taxonomy): Eukaryota > Metazoa > Chordata > Amphibia > Anura > Hylidae > Hyla > Hyla sarda. Next base: position 31,611,492 of record NC_079200.1, read on the forward strand.
TAGGGGGTAACAGAGGGGTGTACATGGGTGACAGATGGTTGTAGAAGAATGTACATGGGTGACAGGGTGAAAGAGGGGTGGACAGGAGTAACAAGGGGGTGACAGGGGTGACAAAGGGACAGGTGTGAATAGTGGGGGTTGGACATTGGTGATGGGGGTTGACTGGGGGGTGGTCAGAGGGATGGTAAACATAGGTGACAGGGACGGACAAGGTGGACATGGTTGACAGGAAAGTGGACAAGGGTGAAAGGGGGGACAAAGGGGGGTGGACAGGGGTGACAGAGGGGAGAGGGTGCAGTACCTTAAAGGGGTTGTGCGCTGCCCTGACTTTCGGAGCTCCGCTCACAGCGCCCGGAAGTTCATTGCTCCGAACGCTGTGTGCGGGCTTCCGTGTTCGCGGCCGCCGGGCGTGATGTCTCGCCCGCCCCTTGTGACGTCTCGCCCGCCCCCTCAACGAAAGTCTATGGGAAGGGGGCACGTCACGAGGGGGCGGGCGAGACGTCACGAGGGGCCGGGCCGCAAACACGGAAGCCCGCACTCAACGTTCGGAGCAATGAACTTCCAACGCTGTGAGCAGAGCTCCGAAATTCAGGGCAGCGCACAACCCCTTTAATTAAGCTGAGCTGTTTTTCCTTCTGTGGGGGCCGGAAGGCTGATCCAGGGGGCCGGGAAACTGATCCAGGGGGCCAGTGCACCATCCCCATTCACATTTATCCGGCGCCGCAGGGGGACGCTGTGTGCGCAGTGCACATGTACACGCAATGTGCACGCAGGCTTCCCTTCTTGCCTCGCAGTACCCTGGCTGGGAATCACTGGTCTAAACAGTCATTCAGTGCAATAACTAGGATATTGAACACAGAGAAGTATACAGCAAACTATACAACAAAGTGAAAGTATATGCATAAAGGTGCTTGTGGAGCAAGAGACTACACTTAGTCAGGAGACTGACCTGTTGGGACTCTTAAAGTGGCGTGAGCATGACAACATTGGACGGGTGTGAACACCCTCCTGTAATAGAGGCGAAACACCTTGGCATTCAGTGGAACACTCTGAGGTGCCCTGGTTAGGTAAGTTGATCTCAGAACAGTGGTATAATCACCAGCTAATTAGATGTAAGCAAATAGTTAGACCACAGAGAGGGGATAATATATATCTTGTATATCACTGCTATAATTGGGTTGTATATGGCTGTAGGTAATCAATGAGCTTAGTAGGCATACATGGACTAAAAGACTAGTTGTATGGATGATCTTGTCCAATACCATGAAGGAAAACCTTCTATAAAAGTGTAATCAAGAGAAACATACCTGTATATATGAAAAAACAACCTCTTTGTGTGTATCCTTGTCTTATTTCCTTGAACCTCTCATATGCACTCTCAGATTTCAGCTTACAACAACAAAGAATCATTAGTAAAATGATACAATGCCTTTAAATATGCATAAAGTCCTTATTCATGCCTCCAGGCAGTATATCTACCACATCTCCTGTTGTTTCTGACCCTATCAACACCCCAGTATGGTGATAGAACCCAGCCATTGACTTGAAATTTTATTTGATTTTATGTGGCCTTTCTCCCCAAAGTGTGATGGAATCCTGTAATTTCTGATCATAGACTTATGTTGGGATATGCAGTAACATAGTTTCTGGATTGTTTTTCCTACATATCCCAATCCTTATACTCCTTTGATCAAAGGGGTACTCTGGTGAAAACCTCTTATCTTTAAATCAACTGGTGCCAGAAAGTGAAACAGATTTGTAAATTACTTCTATAAAAAAAAATCTTAATCCTTCCAGTACTTATTAGCTGCTGAATACAACAGAGGAAATTATTTTCTTTTTAGAACACAGTGCTCTCTGCTGAATCATGAGCACAGTGCTCTCTGCTGACATCTCTGTCCATTTTAAGAACTGACCAGAGCAGAATATGTTTGATATGGGGATTTTCTCCTATTCTGGACAGTTCTTAAAATGAACAGAGATGTCAGCAGAGAGCACTGTGCTCGTGATGACAGCAGAGAGCTCTGTGTTCCAAAAAGAAAATAATTTCTTTTGTAGTATTCAGCAGCTAATAAGTACTGGAAGGATTAAGATTTTTTTAATAGAAGTAATTTACAAATCTGTTAACTTTCTGGCACCAGTTGATAAAGTGGTTCTCTGCCCCTAGACATCTTATCCCCTATCCTAAGGATAGGGGATAAGATGTCAGATCGCCGGGGTCCCACTGCTGGGGCCCCCGGGATCTCGGCTGCTATCATTACTGCACAGAGCACTCTCGCTCCGTGCGTAATGACCAGCGATACAGGGGCCGGAGCATCGTGATGTCACAGCCCGCCCCCTTAATGCAAGTCTATGGGAGGGGGTGTGATGGCCCCACACCCTCTCCCATACACTTGTATTGAGGGGCGGGCCGTTACGTCACGAGGGGGCAAGTGGTGCAACGTGGCGTTGGTGGATGGAGCGAGACATGATGTCCCAGATGTGCTCAATCAGATTCAGGTCGGGGAACGGGCGGCCAGTCCATAGCATCAATGCCTTCCTCTTGCAGGAACTGCTGACACACTCCATCTGTCACATGTGCTCAGTGTGAACCTGCTTTCATCTGTGAAGAGCACAGGGCGCCAGTGGCGAATTTGCCAATCTTGGTGTTCTCTAACAAATGTCAAATGTCCTGCACGGTGTTGGGCTGTAAGTTCAACTCCTACCTGTGGACGTCGGGCCTTCATCCCACCCTCATGGAGTCTGTTTCTGACCGTTTGAGAGGACACATGCACATTTGTGGCCTGTTGAAGGTCATTTTGCAGGGCTCTGGCAGTGCTCCTCCTGCTCCTCCTTGCACAAAGGCGGAGGTAACTGTCCTGCTGCTGGGTTGTTTTCCTCGTACGGCCTCCTCTACGTCTCCTGATGTACTGGCCTGTCCCCTCCATGCTTTGGACGCTACGCTGACAGACACAGCAAACCTTCTTGCCACAGCTCGCATTAATGTGCCATCCTGGATGAGCTGCACTACCTGAGCCACTTGTGTGGGTTGTAGACTTCGTCTCATGCTACCACTAGAGTGAAAGCACTGCCAGCGTTCAAAAGTGACCAAAACATCAGCCAGGAAACATAGGTACTGAGAAGTGGTCTGTGGTCACCACCTGCAGAACCACTCCTTCATTGGGGGTGTCTTGCTAATTGCCTATAATTTAAACCTGTTGTCTGTTCCATTTGCACAACAGCATGTGAAATTGATTGTCAATCAGTGTTGCTTGTGAATAGTGTGATTTCACAGAAGTGTCATTGACTTGGAGTTACATTGTGTTGTTTAAGTGTTCCCTTTATTTATTTATTTTTTGCGCAGTGTAGTTCAGCATGGTCCTGCTGTAGAATGTGCAGTATTTTCCAATGACACAATTGATTTTGGGGCATATGTTGAAACCAGAATCATTCTTCCTTTCTCGCTTTCTAATGTCAAGAGGGTTTGTCTTATCATGTCATCTACTTTTTTCTTCGTATTTCTCCAACACCCTAGAGGTAATTTCCTCCATTCTTGTATTGCATACATCTAGTTTGGAGAGAATGCATTTGACACAAGTTGACACAGGGAGAAATCTTACCAGACCCAGGAGATGATAGCTGTCATATCTTAGGAGGCTATTTTTGTCAGTAGCTGAGTACAGGTTGAGGGCTTATTAGAGATCATCCTGGGACTATGTTCCAAGGAGAATGTAATGGTAGGAATACAACTGATGAGATGAAAATTCTGCAGCAGTTCTCCCCTACCAAAGTACGAAAACGTTGTCAATAAATCTCAACCAAAGTTTTGCATGCTCAATAAATGGGCGACAATATACATTTTTTTATGATCAATATAGTACCTATTAGGGCTGCAGCTAACAATATTTTTAACCCCTTAAGGACGCAGGACGTACTCAAACGGACCCTTTTCTGTGACCTTAAGGACTCAGGACGTTTGAGTACATCCTGTCAAATCCCGGCCCCCCGCCGCTAGCTGGAGGGGAGCCGGTGCCCGATGCCTGCTGATATCGTTCAGCAGGCATCGCGGCATATCGCCCAGGGGTGTCATGATGACCCCCCATGTCTGCGAGGGCCGCAGATCGCTGTACAATTCAGCCCAGCGATCTGCGGCGGATTTCGGGTCAATCGGTGGCCCGGAATTACAGGCTATTCGGAGCCATCTCTGACGGCCCCGAACAGCCATAGCCAGCAGGGGGGAGGTGGCACTGGTGCCACCTCATGATCGCCCTGATTCGTCGGCCAGTTTCACCCGCCCTGATTCGTCGGCTGCGGGTGTCACTCCCGCAACCCGCTCCGCCCCTCTTCCGGAGGACGTGATTGGGTGCAGGAAGAGGACCCCGGCAGCTGGGGACCCCGATCCCCGGCGTCAATGTTGGGATCGGGGCCCCAGAAGCGGCAGCGAGGGACTGACCTGAAGCGTCGTGGATCAGCAGTTGGAGATGAGTGACAGCCTCCTGCTGTTGCTTAGCAAATTTTCTGCCGCAGCTCAACCTGCCAGCGAGAAACTACTGTGAACCCCCGCCCGTGTGACTGTACCCTAAAACACTACACTACACAAACACACAAAATAAAATAAAAAGTAAAAAACACTACATATACACATAGCCCTACACAGCCCCCCTCCCCAATAAAAATGAAAAACGTCTGGTACGCCACTGTTTCCAAAACGGAGCCTCCAGCTGTTGCAAAACAACTACTCCCAGTATTACCAGACAGCCACTGACTGTCCAGGCATGCTGGGAGTTTTACAACAGCTGGAGGCACCCTGTTTGGGAATCACTGGCATAGAATACCCCTATATCCACCTCTATGCAAGTCCCTAATTTAGGCCTCAAATGCGCATGGCGCTCTCACTTTGGAGCCCTGTCATATTTCAAGGCAACAGTTTAGGGTCACATATGGGGTATCGCCGTACTTGGGAGAAATTGTGTTACAAATTTTGCGGTTATCTTCTGCTTTTACCCTTTTAAAAAATGTTAAATTTTGGGGGAAACAAGCATTGTAGGTAAAAAAAACTTTTTTTTTTTTACATATGCAAAAGTTGTGAAACACCTGTGGGGTATAAAGGTTCACTTAACCCCTTGTTACGTTCCTCGAGGGGTCTAGTTTCCAAAATGGTATGCCATGTGGTTTTTTTTTTTTCTGTCCTGGCACCATAGGGGCTTCCTAAATGCGGCATGCCCCCAGAGCAAAATTTGCTTTCAAAAAGCCAAATGTGACTCCTTCTCTTCTGAGACCTGTAGTGCGCCAGCAGAGCACTTTTCAACCCCATATAGGGTGTTTTCTGAATTGGGAGAAATTGGGCTTCAAATTTTGGGGGGTATTTTCTGCTATTACCCTTTTTAAAAATGTAAAACTTTTGGGAAACCAAGCATTTTAGGAAAACTTTTTTTTTTATTTACATATGCAAAAGTCGTGAATCACCTGTAGGGTATTAAGGTTCACTTTACCCCTTATGTTCCCTGAGGGGTCTAGTTTCCAAGATGGCATGCCATGTGGTTTTTTTTTTACATGCCCCCCAAAAACCATTTGTCGCTCCTTCCCTTCTGAGCCCTCTACTGCGCCCGCCGAACACTTTACATAGACATATGAGGTATGTGCTTACTCGAGAGAAATTGGGTTTCAAATACAAGTAAACATTTTCTCCTTTTTTACCCCTTGCAAAAATTCAAAAATTGGGTCTTCAAGAACATGCGAGTCTAAAAAATTAAGATTGTGAATTTTCTCCTTCACTTTGCTGCTATTCCTGTGAAACACCTAAAGGGTTAAAACACTTACTGAATGTCATTTTGAATACTTTGGGGGTGCAGTTTTTATAATGGGGTCATTTGTGGGTTATTTCTAATATGAAGACCCTTCAAATCCACTTCAAAACTGAACTGGTCACTGAAAAATAGTGAGTTAGAAAATTTTGTGAAAAATTAGAAAATTGCTGCTGAACTTTGAAGCCCTCTGGTTTCTTCCAAAAGTAAAAACTCATAAATTTTATGATGCAAACATAAAGTAGACATATTGTATATGTGAACCAAATTTTTTTTTATTTTGAATATCCATTTTCCTTTCAAGCAGAGAGCTTCAAAGTAAAAAAAAATGCAAAATTTTCTATTTTTTCATCAAATTTTGGTATTTTTCACCAAGAAAGGATGCAAGTTACCACAAAAATTTACCACCATGTTAAAGTAGAATATGTCACGAAAAAACAGTCTCAGAATCATAATGATAAGTAAAAGCATTCCAGAGTTATCAATGTTTAAAGTGACAGTGGTCAGAATTGCAAAAAATGGCCGAGTCCTTGAGGTGAAAAAGGGCTACCGTATATACTCGAGTATAAGCCGACCCGAGTATAAGCCGAGACCCCTAATTTCAACCCAAAATCCCAGGAAAAGTTATTGACTCGAGTATAAGCCTAGGGTGGGAAATACCTCATCCCCCCCTGTCATCATCCAGACCCGTCATTAACATCCTCATCATCCCCTTGTCATCATCCCACACATCCCCCCTTCATCATCCCCTTGTCATCATCCCACACATCCCCTTATCATCCCACACATCCCCCCTTCATCATCCCCTTGTCATCATCCCACACATCCCCCCTTCATCATCCCCTTGTCATCATCCCACACATCCCCTTATCCCACACATCCCCCCTTCATCATCCCCTTGTCATCATCCCACACATCCCCTTATCATCCCACACATCCCCCCTTCATCATCCCCTTGTCATCATCCCACACATCCCCCCTTCATCATCCCCTTGTCATCATCCCACACATCCCCTTATCCCACACATCCCCCCTTCATCATCCCCTTGTCATCATCCCACACATCCCCCCTTCATCATCCCCTTGTCATCATCCCACACATCCCCTTATCATCCCACACATCCCCCCTTCATCATCCCCTTGTAATCATCCCACACCCCCCCCCCTTCATCATCCCCACCCCCCTTCATCATCCCCACACCCCCCCCCCTTCATTATCCTCTTCTCATCATTCGCCCTCAGTGGTCTTCAACATGCGGACCTCCAGAGGTTTCAAAACTACAACTCCCAGCAAGCCCGGGCAGCCATCGGCTGTCCGGGCTTGCTGGGAGTTGTAGTTTTGAAACCTCCGGAGGTCCGCAGGTTGAAGACCACTGCGGCCTTCAACATGCGGACCTCCAGAGGTTTCAAAACTACAACTCCCAGCAAGCCCGGGCAGCCATCGGCTGTCCGGGCTTGCTGGGAGTTGTAGTTTTGAAACCTCCGGAGGTCCGCAGGTTGAAGACCACTGCGGCCTTCAACATCATCCAGCCCCCTCTCACCCCCTTTAGTTCTGAGTACTCACCTCCGCTCGGCGCTGGTCCGGTCCTGCAGGGCTGTCCGGTAAGGAGGTGGTCCGGTGAGGAGGTGGTCCGGGCTGCTATCTTCACCGGGGGCGCCTCTTCTCCGCGCTTCCGGCCCGGAATAGAGCCGTTGCCTTGACAGCGACGTATCTGCGTCGTTGTCAAGGCAACGTGACTATTCTGAGGCCGGGCCGGAAGCGCTTAGAAGAGGCCTCCCCGGTGAAGATAGCAGCCCGGACCACCTCCTCACCGGACCACCTCCTTACCGGACAGCCCTGCAGGACCGGACCAGCGCCGAGCGGAGGTGAGTACTCAGAACTAAAGGGGGTGAGAGGGGGCTGGATGATGTTGAAGGCCGCAGTGGTCTTCAACCTGCGGACCTCCGGAGGTTTCAAAACTACAACTCCCAGCAAGCCCGGACAGCCGATGGCTGCCCGGGCTTGCTGGGAGTTGTAGTTTTGAAACCTCTGGAGGTCCGCAGGTTGAAGACCACTGCGGGTGGGGGAGTTCACTCGAGTATAAGCCGAGGGGGGTGTTTTCAGCACGAAAAATCGTGCTGAAAAACTCGGCCTATACTCGAGTATATACGGTAAGTCCTTAAGGGGTTAATAATCGATTAGTTGTCGATTATTTCATCGTTTCATCATAAAAAAGGCTAAATGGCCCAAAAAGGGGTTTAGCTGATTTAACTTAAAAAATGATGTACAGTTGCCACATGAAAACAGTTTCTATGCAATTTTGGACTTATTTCTTATAAGGGTTTTTTTTTTTTTTTTGCTTTATACTTCTCCCATAGCAATAGTTAGATTTGTCTGTACATTCCTAATACACATTAGGGTATATGCAGACTTCAGAGCATGGCACCCTAGTGTCTGTAGTACAGATTTTGTAGTACTGCAGACATTAGGGTGCAATGCTCTGCGCATTCCCCCCCCCCCCCCTCCCCATGTGTATAGCAGTGTGTGTAGTACACACACTGCTATACACATAGGGGGAGATTTATCAAAACCTATGTAGAGGAAAAGTTGCTGAGTTGCCCATAGCAACCAATCAGATCGCTTCTTTCATTTTTAAAAAGGCCTCTGAAAGGCCTCATTTTTAAAAAGGCCTATGGGCAACTGGTCAACTTATCCTCTTAACAAGGTTTGATAAATCTCCCCCATAGTGGGTATATGTGACTTTTTCATTGCTTTTTATTTAAAAAAAAATTATAAATGTGACGAAAAAAGGAAAAACACTTTTTTTTTTACGTTTACGCCGTTCGCTGTAGGGGATCATTAACAATTATATTTTTATAGTTTGGACATTTACGCATGCAATGATACCAAATATATTTATTATTTATAAATTTTTTACGCTTTTATGTATTAATATGGGGAAAAAGGGTGATTTAAAACTTTATTGGGGGAGGGGATTTTTCAAAAAAAAATTTAAAACTTTTTAAAACTTTATTATTTTTATTTATTTATTTACATTTATTTTACTTTTTTAGTCCCCATAGGGGACTATTTATAGCAATCATTAGATTGCGAATACTGTTCACTGCTATGCATAGGGCATAGCACTGATCAGTATTGTCAGCAATCTTCTGCTCTGGTCTGCTGGAAGGCAGATCAGTGCAGAAGACTCCGGGAGATGGATGGAGGCATGTGAGGGGACCTTTATCCACCATCTTGGCTGATCTGATCCCCGCGGCAGTGCCGCACTGCCGCTAATGCCGTGATCTGATCACGGCACCTGAGGGGTTAATGGCAGACATCAGTGCGATCGCTGATGTCCGCCATTACCGGCGGGTCCGGATCTGCTGACAGCCACCGGGACCCACCCGGAATGAAGTGCTATGCAGCGCCGTACATTTACGGCGCATGTCCTTAGGAGGTTAAAGGATAACTCCGGGATGTACAACTTATGCCCTATCCTAAGGATAGAGGACAAGTGTTAGATTGCAGGGGGTCCAACTGCTGCACCCCCCCCCCCCCCCCACAATCTCCCAAACTGTGCCCCGGTTCTCAGCATGAATGGAGTGTTTCGACCACCGCACGAAGCAGCGGCCAACATGCCCCCTTATGCAGCTCTATGAGAGAGTCGGAGCGCTGCTTTCGGCAATCTCCGGCTCTGCAATAGAACTGCATGGAGGCGGAGGCATGTCGGCCGAAGCTTCGTGCTGTGGTCAAAAACACTCGTTTCATGCAGGGAGCCAGGGCTCCTTGCGGGAGATCGCCGAGGGCCCCAGCGGTCTGACTCCCCACGATCTAACACTTATCCCCTATCCTCAGGATAGGGGATAATTTGTACATCCCGGAGTTCTCCTTTTAATTGGTGTTCTTCTCTCTCAGCGTTTGGTTTCTGCCTTGTACGCTTTTTTTTTTTTTTTTTTTTGGAAGTTACCATTTCTGTTCATCCCTCCCCAATTAGAGATAAATGGGCTTCTGTGATCCCTACATTTCAAGTGGAGGACTAGGTAGAGGCCATTGAGTAGCATCTCGGTGTTTCTTAGCATCTCAGTGTTTCTCCTGCGGCTAATAATAAAATGATACAACTAAATATAATCCACCAACCCTATATAAGTCCTTTTCAGGCTGTTTTGTATGCATTACCTGTTTTCTTCTGATTGTCTCGGGCGTAGAGCTCCGCTTGCAGACTTTATTCAACTCATTGGTGTCCCCGTTTTATAGACCATGAAGGTTTGTCTCTTTGGTTCTCAGGATAAGGAGCTCTGGCAGCATCGTATGCGCATTTTCTTGCACCATGGGCCATTGTGTTGAGAAGGATGGAAGAGCAACTCCCCTGTCTATGTGGCAACAACCGGTGAACTCAGTTATACCCTTTTAGAAGGTTGTATACCAACATCGTCATTGTCCATAGAAATTTTCAAGATTTGAGACACTTGGAATAACTCCACTGCTGCTTCTCAAGTTGATTCTTCTGTGATCCTCTGAGCATTCAGTTTATCATTCCATACTTCAAGTGGGGAAGTCAGAATTATTTTGTGCAATGTTGGAGAAGCTTCTGCTTCTTTTACTTGTATATAGAGTTTTATATTGATTTTATTATGGCAATCGCTGACTTTGCTCTTTAACCCTATAGTTACTATTGCAGCTATGCAATTGTCATCCTCTCTTGTTCCTTATAAGGCGGTTTATAGTTTGCGTCAATAAATTTTTTTTTTTTTTTATGTTCACATACATGACAGCAAGGTTAGGCACAACATAACAGCCCATAGCAATCCAAATGCACTGTAAAAAGAACTTACATTGAAAAAAAGAAAATAGATTTTTTTACACAGCAGAAATTATACCTTTTCAATAAATAAAATATTGTTCATCCACATTGTGTTACTGAAATGGTCAACTTGTTACTGTACACTGCAATACCCTTATCTGTCACACTAAATAGGGGGTCCAGTTTGATAATTAAGTATATAATGTCCTTTATATAGGACCCTTTGCACCAGTGGTTAAAGTAGGGTGTCGAGTAGTTTAGCCACTGGCTAAAAAATAGTGCCTGGTGTGTCCATTTTTAGATTCATGGCAAGTTTTGTTGAGGATGCCTTTCTTTTATCTTATAATGTACTTGTGTGTCTTCCAGTTGGCATGATATCACCTGTTAATAATCTTTCAGGTTCTGAATTACAAATCTTAGACTTTATCGGGCGGTTTCATAACTATAGAATTGTTCAACCTTAAATTGTTTAGAGCCATCTTACATTATATTGGCATCTACAGTGTTAAGTTCTTTTGAGTAAAGCTGGATATTTTTCAGCAGGTGGGGAAGTAGCCATTCATAGTGCAGTGACAGCAGGGTTACTGTAGGTCATAGGCTTGCTTGAAGAGATTGATCTTCAGGTTGCTCTTGAAGGTCTTGATGGTGGGTGAGAGTCGGATATGTCAGGCTAGCGAGTTTCAGTGTATGGAGGATGCATGGTAGAAGTCTTGGATCAAGGGACAGTCAAGGGAAGAGCACAGGCGGAGGCCTTGATAAGGTCAGAGATTACCTGAGGGGTGGGTTCGGGAGATCAGGTAAAAGATTATGTTCCAATATGTGAAGAGGTGTGTTAGTTTAGATATGGACCAAAGGCGGGTGAAGATAAGGTCAAATGTGTGACACTCTTTGTGAATGGCCCTAAAGGACCACAGTCAGAAGCCAAAGGAAGAGGTTAGTGATAGGAGTTTAGATGCGGCTGACTGGGGTGTATTGATGGGGATATTGAAGTCGCCAGTGATGATAGTGGGGTTGATGTTCAAGGAGAGGAACTGTAGGAGCCAGGTAGTAAAGTGCTCAGTGAAGGTGGTTACAGGGTCTGGTGGTCAGTAGATGACAGCCACTTGGATGTTGGAGGGGAAGTAGATGCAAAATAGGGGAGGGCAAGACAAGGAATTAAAGGGGTACTCTGCCCCTAGACATATTATCACCTATCCAAAGGATAGGGGATAATATGTCTGATTGTGGGGTTCCGCCGCTGGGGACCCCCGCGATCTCCCTGCGGCACCACTGCGTTTGTGTATAGGACCACCTATGAGTAGTTTGCCGTCCTGCCCACCTGTACATAGGACCCCAGCAGGTAATTTGCCCCATGCAGGTAGTTTGTTTCTCCCTCCCCATCTGTGTAGGTAGGACCCTTCTACGAGCAAATTCTGTCTGTGGCCCATTCTGTAAATTGTACCTCCGTTCCCCACCCTTGTTCTCCTCCATAGCATTACAATGCATAGGGCAGTGAAGAAGATAAAGTGACGTATATGGTCACTCACTCCTCCGTAGCACTACATGATATGTACAGAGAAACCAGCCAGCACATCAGAGAATAGGGGAGCGGAACTAAGCTATAGTTTTACAGAAAGGGGCCATAGACGGTATGAAGTGCTGTCTGCTTGTGGCACAGTGTGGAACACTAGTTTGTCTGGTTTTATGTAACAACTTATTTCTAATTCTTCTTCTTGGTGTCCTCTTTGTCACCCATAAAAATGTCAGACATGATGTACACCAGGATTCTAACTTATGGAAATTTATTTCACTGGTTAAAAAAAAGGTATAAAAATTAATCAGTTCTTCCTCCGTCCAAGAGCTTATGGCTCGTTCACATTGCCGTTGTACTCCCCTATTCAGAGTTCCATCGGCATTTCCATCAGAACAAGGGTAGTTTAGCGACAAAAAAATAGTGCATGCACTATTTTTTTTTCTCCGTTAATCTACCGGGTCTCCGACAGACCCCATTCAAGTAAATGGGGTCTGTCGGGACCCGGCAGTGTCCGTTTTGTGGGAAATGTATATGGTTACATAAGTCACTTATACACCATAAACTAAACTTATAATAGGAATTTCTATGAAGAATGAATATTTCTTTGACCCTGTTTATTGCACCTACTGTTCAGTTAGGCTGGGTTCACACTACGGAATTTCCCTCTGGAGAAAATCCGGCCATAGATTCCGAGTGTGGCCAGCGCTGACTCATTCAGGACCTGGCAAACATTGCCGTCCCCATAGACAGCAATGTTTGCAAGCGGGTTCCGCCTGATGAATGGACAAGATCATTCTTTTGGCAGCGGAACATCATTGCCAGCAACGGGATTCTGCTGTACCAGAATTTCCGACCAAAATTCCTAAGCGGAATTCCAGTCAGAAATTCCATAGTGTGGACCTAGCATTATAGTTGCTGAGCAGCTGATATTTTGTTTCAACAGAGTTTTTGCTTCCTTGTGTCCAAACCCAGCCATTTCAAGGAAAAAAAGCACTTGCAAAGCAGTCATCAATATGTCATCATGTTAAGGGCACGCAAAATCCTTAGTAACTAAGTATTTGGACCAATCACCTTTACATATAGCACCCTATGCACCCCTATGTATCTTTAATTTATATGCAATATTGTAAATTGTAGATTCCAAAAATTTATACTTAATTGTCTGGTAACAAGGCTGGGAGCTAACACTTTTTTATTGTTACTTTATGCCACTTTCATTTTAGCATCTGTGTGGTGCCATAGCAAACAGGCTAATCTCCCCATTGTCTTGTTGGAAGAGGAACCTTCAGCCCATTCTGATGTCCAGAGTGCTCTGGATCATGTTTTTATTAAAAAATATCTGTGTTATTTGCTCCATTCAGCTTTTCCTCAACTCTGACTAGTCTTACTGTCCTAGCCACTAAAAAAAAACACCCCACAGCAAGCTGCGACCACCACCATGCTTAATTTCATCTTAATTGCTATCAGCAGTCAGGAACAAGGATTAATGCCAGCCATCACCAATCGGGCGACGCCTGGTATTAACTCTTTAGACACCACAATCGAAGTTGATCGCCGCTTCTGAAATGGTATAAAAAACAATCTCTAGTGGGCTCAATCCCCTATAATTTACCATGGGTGCTGCCAATGTTTATCAACTACAATTCACTTTCCAAAAAGACCAGCAAAACAAACTGTAAGGCGCACACCATAAATAATAGTACATATGAATCTTTATTAATACAAAATATTTTAGAAAATATATATACGGCACACAAGATAAAAGCATTTAAAATGCGGGAAGGGGAAGAAAAACACTCCCTATTCCACAACACAGAGGTGATCGATCCCAGGGTACTGGGACCTCGCTCATGGGACACCCAAACTCCACCAATAATTTTGTATAAGGAAAGAACCATCCCTATGCATATACAGGTGTACAGTTTTAACAAGCTACCATGCAGCTGCATACAATACCCATCCCTCATGGACAATATCCTGAAAGTGCATAGGGGAACCAGTATAATAAATCCAGATGATGTAATAGCAGGAGCGGGCGTCCCATCAGAGTCCTCCCTACTGGTGACTTCCTCAGGGGCGCTATCAAAAAACGATCCCGGCAGCTCAGCGAAGAAGACGGCGGGAAAGCCTTGCCTCCTCGCCATCCAATCTGTGCTCTGATGTCCCTAGCCAGCCATGGCAGGCTGGAGCAGCAAAGCACCGATAACCCTGATTAATGCTGAGCCAAAGCTCAGCATTGAACAGTGTATGCAATCGAGAGATTGCATGGTATAGCCTCCTATTGGGACTATAGAAAAAAGTTTTTTTTTTTAAGTTAATAAATGTGAATAAGCCCCTCCCCCAATAAAAGTTTGTTGTAAGGTTACCGTAGTTAAACGGCACGGTCGTTGGCATACATGTAAAAAAAAAATACCAAAGTCCAAAATTGTTTATTTTTGGTCACTTCATATACCATAAATTTTTTTATAAAAAGCTATCAAAAAGTTCCATCAAAACAAAAATGGTACTGATAAAAACTACAGACCACGGCGCAAAAAATTAGCCCTCAAATAGCCCAGCAAATATGTTTTTTTTTTTGCCGCAAATTATGCTATAAAGAAAGCAATGTCATTACAAAGTACAATTGGTGATGCAAAAAACAAGCCCTGTAGGTGCAACATTTAAAGCGTTATAATTTTTAGAATGGGAGGAGATAAAAAAACAAAAGTGCAAAAATGAAAATTGGCCTGGTCCTTAAGGCCAAAATGGGCTGAGTCCTTAGCGGGTTAGAGAGGCTTCTTTCTGGTAACCCAGATTGGAGTAGTATATCCTGATCGTTTGGTGGGGCAGCCAACTCTCTGAAGAGTCCTGGTTGTCCCAGACTTCTTTAGTTTAAAGAGAATCTGTAATAAGTGTAACCCTGCACTAACCTGTTGCTACAGGTTTGTAATGCGGGTGACTGATGACAACGATGCATACCTATCCCTTATTCAAGGTCCTGTTTGCCTGTTCTCCCCCTCATTAGGGCGACAGGCTTGGTGCACGTCACCGCTGCTGATTCCTCACTTGGCCAGGCTGTAAACAGGCTTGAAAAAGCAGCAGCGGTGATGTTGCCATGCTCCTGGAGCTCCGCCCATGCACTTTGTCCGTGATCTTAGTTGAGGCAGCAGACTAACGGGACCACAGATCAGGGATTGGAAAGTATCGTTATAATCAATGTCACTGGCACTACCAGCCTGTACCAACAGGTTAATGTGGGTGACACTGATGACAGATTCCCTTTAAGGACACAGTCCCACGTACCACTTACGCAGCATATTTCACGCTTTGCAAAATCTTCTGCAGCAGCGGGAATGGTCATACACACAGGGCTAGCTGGCAGCAGCCCTGTGTGTTCAGTAAAGATTGGAGGCGGGGCCGCACATTACAGTAACACTGGCACGTGGCTCTGCCTCCAATCTTCACTTAAAAATTGAGGGCTGTGTCTCCAACTCCTGCCCAACTATCTGAATTTATCACAGGTGACTCCAAACAAGGTATAGAAACATCTCAGAGATGGTCAAGAGAAACAGGAGGAGCCAGAGATAAATATCAAGTGTCATAGTAAAGGGTCTGAATATTTATGTCCATCACTGTGTCATCATACGATATTGCTTGCAGAATGATTGGGGAATATTAATTTGTTTTATTTAAGCAAAAAGCCGCAGCATAACAAAATGTGAAAAAAATTCTGAATGAGTTGTACATTATTTCATACAAACCTAAGGCATAAGTCAGATCTATATTGTGCAGGAATTACCAGAAAGTTGTAAAAATCCTTAGCCAAGTTTTCTGATCTAGTGACATACCAGCTTGAGATACCTATAAAGATGATTTGCCTAACACCACGAGAAACTGGCAATTGAAATAAGCTTTCCAATTGAAAACACAATCATTATTTTTCATGGTAAACACTTTTAGTTATTGCACTATTCCCCTGTGTGGCCATATATTTGTATTTTTAACATTTTCTTTCCATCTTCAGAAAGATGAATCTAGAACAGAAACGTGTTCATTTCTGGTTGACACTTTGGAGCATCAGCCATAGATTCTGTGTTTATCTCCCTCTGCTGTTTGTTTGTGGTATTGCACATATATACAACTTTGTAGCTCGGTGTAGGGCTATAAACTGGTGCAGTACACACTGTTGCGAATTTTGATAGACAAGTCAAAATTATGACTTACTCCTATTATTTATAATTGCATTGTTAATCACTATATTTTGGAAACGCACATACAGCTTTATTTGATACAGTTTGGCCCATTTAAAATTATTTCAGCGTAGAACATATTTTGTTGGCATGTTTCCTTGCTGCTGTTGTGCCATTTCAGGGATGTGTAGCATACTTTAAAAAATTTAAAATGTCTTATCTCGACAAAAGAGCATGTATGTAGTGGTAGCTTCTGTTTTAGTATTAATGGGGTTATCCAGAGATAGAATCAAGGAGCTGATTTGGTGCTGTTACCTGTTGCTGTGATGTCTGCAGGTTAAGGAGTAAAGAGTTTCTCACAGATTGTTAGGCTCGGTGCACATCATGATTTGTGCCTCTGAGTCACAAATACGTCAAAACTATCAAAATGATATGTAGACTTATCCATACTTGGGACAGGTACCATATATATTTCACCCAAACATTGTCAGCTAGTGGCTATTTTCAGGTTATTTTTCAAGCGTATACAAGTTTTGGCTTCAACTGAGAAGCGTAGTTTGCAGCACTTTTCAGTCCGAGACAAAACTCAAATGTGTTTGGAAATTGACCCGAACATAGTCAGTGACTAGCTGACTGTTTTGGGGTCTATCCTGGTCTAATCATAGGCATGTTGGGATGTAATTTTGAAAAGTTCTGGCTTATCCATGACTGGGAGGTACGAATTGTGATGTAAACCTAGCCTTAGTTGAGTTGTGCTACTCATGTGTCGTATCCCTGGCGTTGTGTAGAACAACAAAAATATGTTCTAAATGTTCAGCCATGAAAGAGATGTATGATAATGTTATTAACAAAAAAAAAAAAAAAAGTGTGTATTTTGTTTCTTTTTTATATTGCTGGCATATTTTCCAGTGCTGTACAGAGATCACTATCACATATGATGGTTTCTGTTCCCATTTGAGATCACAATCTCCAAGTGCGGGAAGAAACTGGAGTGTCCAGAGGAAATTCATATAAACATAGGAAGAACATACAAGTTCCTTGTAGATGTGCAAAGCAGCAAGACAAGGGTCCTATACGCTGAGCTACTGTGCCACCATTATATAGTCTTACATAAAATACCCTCAATGGTTTGCTCATGTCATAGGTTATACTCTACAGTCAAATGGATCATGGAAAGTGCATGGAAAATGAATACAGCAATAGTGATGGACAAATCAGAAGTGGTGATCCCATAAATGGCTGCACTTGTTCATGAAAATAGTCCCGAAGGCTCTAAGAGGGATAGAAACATGATTCCAACAGGATTTTAACCATAACTATTTGTAATTAAATGTATATGTAGACAATAAAATTTGTAAAAGTATGGACACCATTTTTTTAAAATATATTTAAAGGGGTACTACCGTGGAAAACTTTTTATTTTATTTTTTTTTTAAATCAACTGGTGCCAGAAAGTTAAACAGATTTGTAAATTACTTCTATTTAAAAATCTTAATCCTTCCAGTACTTTTTAAGGCTATATATTACAGAGGAAATGCTTATCTTTTTAGATTTCTCTGATGTCACGACCACAGTGCTCTCTACTGACCTCTGCTGTCCATTTTAAGAACTGCCCAGAACAGGAGAAAATCCTCATAGCAAACATATGCTGCTCCTGACAGTACCTAAAATAGACAGCAGAGGTCAGCAGAGAGCACTGTGGTCATGACATCAGAAAAATCTTAAAAGTAAAGCATTTCCTCTGTAGTATACAGCCCCTAAAAAGTACTGGAAGGATTAAGATTTTTAAATAGAAGTAATTTACAAATCTGTTTAACTTTCTGGCACCAGTTGATTTAAAAAAAAAAGTTTTCCACAGTAGTACCCCTTTAAGCTTATTTTTATCTCATGCCAATTTTTTGTGTTGGCCTAAAGCTCTCAAATAAGAGAGAATCATCTGAGGTATAACAACCCAACAAATCTATAAAAAAAAAATCTAAACATATAGTACTTTGTCAGTAAAGTCTATAGAAATGTTTTGAGTCTACTGGCAGAATATATAGAGGGTCTGAGATGACACTTGATGGTCACTTGTCTGGAAGCTTTACATTAGCACTAGCTGACAGAAGTTTTTCTTTTTTTCTTTTGTTATTTGAATAGTGAGAGTCAGGTTCGCAACTCCCACACCCCCTAATTACTTTTTAAGTAAAGAATTTAATTTTTATTAACAGTTGTTATGACATTTTGTCATTACATTGGAAGTGATAAAGTACATGCAGTAAAAGACCTGATGACATGCTAATAATATCAGAAAGATAACATCTCCTATGTATTCACTTCATTGTGCAAATAACTGGAAAAGGCTTTCATCACATGGGTACGAGAGGAGGACGGGATGGAAATCTTTTATTGCTCTGCCAAGTGGTTTTGAAGTACGCTGGCTCAGGAAATGCACTGAAAGTGCCTGTGAGATGGTGCCCACACAGTGCTAGTTAGTGTAGGGAGCTAGTAGCTATGTGAATGATTACAAAGGATATGACTCACTGGGCACAATGGCTCATGTGAGGTGTGAATGCCCGTGTGGTGCAGAGGTTTGGGTTTAGAAGCTGCTCATTTGTTATTTCTAAAAACTCATGGGAAGCTTGCCTGAATGAGCCATTAAAAGACGGGAGCAAACGTTCCTGTACATAAATATCCCATGCCATTGAAACCTCCAGATAAATGGTAACCAAAACATGGCCCTGGCAACCGAATAGACAAATTGCAAATTGAAAATCAGTAGTTGGTGTGATTAAAAGATATCCACGGGCAGCTGACCATTTGAGAGTCATTATTTATGTCAGTGTGTAAGAATCTAACAGTTATCCTATGAAGATAAGAAATGCTCAAGTGCTGAACATATGAATTCACATCAATAGGATTGTTGCGAAAGGGTTCTTCTGCTGTACACATTGTAGTAGAGAAGTAAGGCTTCCTTTACATTTGTAAGGCATCCGGCATCTTTTTCCTTCAGCGCTGTAGAAAATGCATCGAAGGGAAATTGATGCTAGAACTGGTCCCATTCATTTGAATGGGACAGGTCACATTCATTCGGCATCTCACTATGGACACCAGGTGTTTTGGACTCGCCAGAACGGCACCGGACATTGAAACCCATCTTGCTGCGCCCCCTGTCCGGCGTTCAGAAACACTGGACGCCAGATGCTAAACAATTGATGACAACTGATGCTTGTTGTCTTCAGCTGTGGCATCTGTTGTTTCAAAATTTAGGCTGAGTTTACATAAGTCGGACATTGGACTTATGTAATCCCAGCCTTAGAAGATCAATGAGTTGGTCACACCTATGTAGAGAGAGATGTATAAAACAGATATCGAAGCTATATTAGATTCATTATGGAGATCTCATTTAGTGGCTGTCATGTCATAGCAAAGGCATAAAAATTAATTTCCCAGCTTGTAGCATGAGTCCGAGGCAGTAGCACTTTATTGGGCTATGTACGCATAATAATTCTGGGATATGTTTTACAGTTCAAAAATGTCACTGTCACAAAATGTACACAGTTTTTGCTTTTTGGAACATTATAGCTGTTATTATTAAAATGTTTGCCTATATTTTAATCTGCTGAAAAAAAAGTGCCAGGCAATACATTTTTGTCTAAAGCAATTAAGGCCATAAAATCATAAAAATTAAGATGTGTGGACTAAGGGACATGTTTTACGATTAAGTTCAATGGAACGGCAGCCTGGTAGGTGGCACTATTCACTGGTTCCTCTCCAGTTTATCAGTTTTTTGGGGAACCACTGTTTTACACAACAATAATTTTGTGGTTACCCATAAGCCTATAGCATAAGTAATGCTATAGGCTTATGATAGGCTATAGATATCTGTAGGAAATTTTAAGGTGAAACATGGTAAAATATTTGTTTCTCTAAATTCTAGAGCAGTGTTTCCCAACCGGTGTGCCTCCAGCTGTTGCCAGCATGCCAAATGCTGTCTGTGGATGCTGGGAGTGCTTGTTTTGCAACAGCAGGAGGCACACTGATTAGAAAACATTGCTCTTTTCGGACTGTTACATAGATCCCACTAAACAATGTCATGTGCTGCCAGAAATCTAAAAGCAGTTTTAAGTTAGGGTCACATGTGCCGTATTTTGCTGCGTATTTGCTGCTGCATATTTTCCTACCCATTGAAGTCAATGGGTAGCAAAATGTGCAGCTGATATTGCTGCCCTTTGACTTCAACGGGTAGGAAAATATGCAGCAAAACACAGCAAAATAAGTTACATGCGACCCTACCCTTAGGGTACATTCACGTGCGTTTTTTCTGAAGAATTCCTGCTGCTGATTTTCCTACCCATTAAAGTCGATGGGTAGGAAAATCAGCAGCAGAAGATCTGCAGCAAAATGCGCACGTGTGAACAAAATACACACGTATGAGCAAAATCCGCTGCGGATTTTCTGCAGCAAATACGCTGCGGAAATTCCACAGGTAATCCGCCTGTATGAATGAGCCCTTAGGGTATGTTCGCACCTTACCTGTGGATTTTGCTACCATTGACTTAAATAAATCCGAAGGAAAATCTGCAAATCTGCCTACTTTTCTGCTGACCCATTGAAGTCAATGGTAGCTAAATCCACTGCGGATTTTTCACAGCAGATACACTGCGAAAAATCTGCAGGTAATCCACCCGTGTGAATGTACCCTAAGAGTACGATCCTACATAGCATATGCGCAGGGTATTTTGCTACATATCTGCTGCTGTGTATTTTCCCACCCATTGAGATCAATAGGTAGAAAAATCGGTTACAGAAAATATGCAGCAAAATACGCTGTGTATACGCTACGTGGGACTGTACCCTTAGGGTACATTCACACGGGTGGATTACCTGCGGATTTTGCTACCATTAACGTCAATGGGTCAGCAGAAAATGAGGCAGATTGCAGATTTTCCTTGGGACTTATTGAATTCAATGGTAGCAAAACCCGCTGCGGATTTTTCGCAGCAGATACACAGCGGAAAATCCGCAGGTAATCCGCCCATGTGAATGCACCCTAAGGGCTCGTTCACACGGGTGGATTACCTGTGGAATTTCCGGTGCGCAAATGCTGCAGAAAATCCACAGCAGATTTTGCTGCCATTGATTTCACTGGGTCAACAGAAAATCCGCAATAGAGGCAGATTTGCAGAATTTCCTTTGGACCCATTGAAATCAATGGTAACAAAATAGGGTAATCCTCTCGTGTGAACGTACCCTTAGACTGGAAACTTCTGTCAGTCGTCTTGTCATCAGGTACTGAGATGCCGTTGAACAAGAACACTACCTTTTTAGACATGTGATTGGCATGGAGGCAATGACCCAAAAACACATCCTCTTAAGCAACCAATCACAACTCGGCTTTTACTTTTCAAAGTGATAAAATGAAAACTAAGCTATGATTGGTTACTGTTAGAGATAAACATCTGGGCCTAAGTGTTTCTTGTGCGGATTCCCTTTTGACTTTATGATATGGGCATTCTTTTTCTTTCTGTGTAATTTAAAAGTACATCTGCAGCTACCAAAAGGCAGAAATATTGTTTCTAGTCAAGTTATAGAAAGCTTTGATTCCATAAATAGTGTTAATCTTGTCTGTTCAGAAGATGACGGTTTAGCAGTAATCTGAAGAAATCTAATTCTTGCCCAAATTTTGTCTCCGCAGGATGTGGTCTGCATAAGATTTTGTCCTTAAAGGGGTACTCCGGTGGAAAACATTTTTTTTATTTTTTTTTATAATGAACTGGTGCCAGAAAGTTAAACAGATTTGTAAATTACTTCTATTTAAAAAAATCTTAATCCTTTCAGTACTTTTTAGCAGCTGTATGCTACAGAGGAAAATCTTTATTTTTTGAATTTCTTTTTTTGTCTTGTCCACAGTGCTCTCTGCTGACACCTGATGCCCGTATCAGGAACTGTCCAGAGCAGGAGAAAATCCCCATAGCAAACCTATGCTACTCTGGACAGTTCCTGACCCGGACAGAGGTGTCAGCAGAGAGCACTGTGGACAAGACAAAAAAGAAATTCAGAAAGTAAAGAATTTCCTCTGAAGCATACAGCTGCTAAAAAGTACTAAAAGGATTAAGATTTTTTAATAGAAGTAATTTACAAATCTGTTTAACTTTCTGGCACCAGTTCATAAAAAAAAAAAGTTTACCACCGGAGTACCCCTTTAACACATCTGTGTAACATCAATATTTATGGGCTTTATGTCATTTATGCTATGCACGTTTGTCTAACTCTAGTGTTTCCTAGTCAGTGTGCCTCCAGCTGTTGCAAAACTACACCTCCCAGCATGCCCGGACAGCCTTTGGCTGTCCGGGCATGCTGGGAGGTGTAGTTTTGAAGCAGCTGGAAGCACACTGCTTGGAAAACACCAGTCTGATTGATCACAATGCATCGCTATGTAGATAAATACAGATTTTTTTTATGTATGTCACAGATTATGATTGGAATCAGTAGAAAGTAGGTAAAGTAAATTGATATAATGTGTGATATCCTGTGGTCTCTGCCTGGGGTCAAGGTGAGAGTTAACAGTTCTGCTACATGTATCTGCTGCCACCTAGCTGCCATGAAGATAATGTCAACTTCACTTGTTTTTTTGTTTATTTTTACTTGTGTACTGTATTGTACATATAAATTATTCATGTCTTGCTATACATTATTCTGCTTTAAACATATATTTGAAAATACAAATCAGCCTTACATCTGAATTAATATCATTTATAATAAATGTATATAATGTCCAGATATTGGGAGAACCTGAACACCACTAAATAAAACTTGGGACCAATAATCTATTTGAAAAGACATAGACATGAGTTATAATAATCTTAAGAGAACTCTATTGACCGTTGCATTGAAATCTAATGTAAGAAAAGGACGTCTTCCATCTTTAGACTACACTTTTCTGACCAATAAAAGCTTATCATGGGAATCAGTATTAGTTACTGAAAATGTATTCGGCTATGTTCACATTCTGTTTGGACCATAGCCAAATTTTTTTTGATCTGGCTCACTCCAAATGTGTCACTTATTCCGAGCTCACCACTGACTCCCTAATACCCAAAAAAGAGTATAAAGTGTGGAAACCAATACCAAATAAGTGGGGCTCAAGGATAAATGGACAGAGAATATATACTATAAATTGCCTAATTTATAAAAAAAATACAGTACATAAAATATAATAACTAGAGATGAGCGAACTTACAGTAAATTCGATTCGTCACAAACTTATCGGCTCGGCAGTTGATGACTTATCCTGCATAAATTAGTTCAGCTTTCAGGAGTTCTGGTGGGCTGGAAAAGATGGATACAGTCCTAGGAAAGAGTCTCCTAGGACTGTATCCACCTTTTCCAGCCCACGGGAGCACCTGAAAGCTGAACTAATTTATGCAGGATAAGTCATCAATTACCGCGCCGAGAAGTTTGTGACAAATTGAATTTACTGTAAGTTCTCTCATCTCTATTAATAACATTAAAATTGCAGATAATACCAGTATACCATAAGTGTAACTGGAATCTACGCACTGCAGGGCCTATGGGGATGCAGAACCGTACGACTATGTACATATGATAATAACTAAAACCTGTTTGGACCATAGGTCAGTCATATAGAAGAGTGTATGTATTTTAATGCAATATAATACTATAGCATAATACTCTTTTGTCACGTGACAGGTTTCGGTCCATGTATGATCGTTTTGTTAAACTGAATGTATGTTCAAGTATTATTTTTAACTGTCAGCAAATACAAAGTAAAAGACCCCTCTTTTGGGGAGAGAAATAAAAAATCCATTAAACAGATTCAAATGTTAATGTTTTTATTTTTTTGATAGATTCATTTAATAGGATGCCCAAAAATCTGAATATAAAGCTTAAAAAAGTGCATACACTGTTCTAACTATACGGCCTAAACATGACGTGAACAGGCCCAATGACTACAAATCCTATTTCTTCTACAATAATACTACTAAGAGTTAGTTTAGGCTATGCTAACTTCATGTTTGTGATGTACATTTCACGTCCACAATGGGAAAGCTCATGATTATTAACCCAATAGAGGCCAAGAGAGTCTTTTCACTCCCTTCTGCCTGGCCAGTAGCCTATTTTATTTTGTTTAAAAAAAATATTTAAGTCTAACTCTGATCATTCTCCATTTACAGGATATCTGTTTATATTTCTCACCAACTTTGTAGCCCAAGATTTGCCTGAGACTAAAGTAATCATGATGCGGATTGGCGGAAGTCCCATTGACTTTCATGGGACTTCAGGCAAATCCATATCCTGATCAATGTAGATTTAGGCTAAGAAGTTGCCGGTTTCTCTTGGTTTCCTAGCTCATGACAGTTCTGTGATCTCCAGATTATGTGATCTAGTCTGAGAAGCCAATTCACTTGTTAAACATGTCAGATTGGATCCTCACCAGCATGGTCAGGGATTTATTCTGATGCCATATTTGGAGTCGGGAAGGAATTTTTACCTCTAGTATGAGGTTTTTTTTGCCTTCCTCTTGATCAACTCAACTCAGTAGGGACTCATTAGGGATATAGGTTGAACTTGATGGACTCTGGTCTTTTTTCAACCTCATGAACTATGTTACTATGGTTGGAGATTGTTGATCTTCACATTAGGTCTCAGATATTACATGTCTCCCTGCATATGACGCCTTAGTAAAATAAGTAATCCCTAAGGAATAAATACATTATCCTTTCATAAATGTTGTGATTGTTCATAATTGTCACTGCGTCATATAGAAACATAAAAAAAATGCCTGACATCCTCATTTTTGGTAGTATATCCCCCAGTGCTACACAATGGTGATTTCCTAACTCACACTTCTTACAGAAATGCTTAGCTTAAAGGGAACAGTGTGCTGATTCGGAGCCAACATACAAAATCCGGCATCACATTCACCTTTTATGTGTATAAGGGGGGGGAAGAAAAATTCTTTCCCAATTGCAGGATTTCCCGCTGTCCCCCACCCTTCCTATAATTAAAATTTACTGCAGCCCCCTCAATCTGTTTCCTTTCTAAAAATAAAATGATACCCCTGCAATTATTTAATATCGTACATGGTGTAGTAAACAAGTGTTTTTTTTTTTTTTTGCTGGTTATGTAACACAATTGTTCTCATTCTTTTAATTTCCGTTACTAGTTATTTTATGCTTTTCATTAAGTTTTAATTATAATCTTACTGCGCATAGCTACTGTGTAAACCATTTATAAAATTGGTGTACAGAATATACCGTACATAGTAACACCTGGCACATATCTCCTTCCGATCAGGTAAGTGTTTTGTTCACAGTATTTTCATGTCTTTTGTTTGTAATAGAACCATGAATGCTATGCCCGATCCAACTTGAAACAAAAACCAAGCAATCCAGATGGACCCCATTGACTTTTTTAGGGTATGTCAGGTTTCCATCAGATATTTTTTAATGCAAGAATATTGTTGCAAATTGCTTTATTTCTAACATACTGCCAAAAAAGTTAGAGATGTAATAATAAAGTTGTAATTGGAAACCCATATACCCTCTATTTACACTTAAAGTTAGTGATTTGTCATCCTAAGTCTTTTTGAAAAATATAATAAAATAAGGTTCACAGCTCCTCGTAGGACATGTAGGCATATACTGCTGGTTCCACGTGACATTAATTAGATATTAATGGATCATCGACTGCAGTGGCACCAAAAATCTGTCTCTGTTACTCATAAAGATCTAAGCCCAGTGGTATACCGGTATCTCCCCTGTGAACAGTGACCCCTGATACCACAGGAACTTATCCCTATGATAACAGTCCCTAGACAAAGGGCTTTCTAATTTCCTAAATTGCGTTTTGCCATCAACATCAGATCATCAAGGAGATTATATTTGTGTCATAAATAACATAAAACCACAAAAAATGCTTGTAGTAAGGCTATGCTGTAATTTTAAATAATGTGTGCTCTAATTTTCACAGAGGGAAAAATACAGTCTGCGCTTTCATCTGTCTGTGTAAAAGGAGCCTTATATTCTACATTGTCACATAGGTTATATCACTGCTAATAAACTTTATTACTTGTGCTTTTTTTTAAATCGGGTTATATTAGGCATGATATTTTAGACCTATTCATTGTTGGTGCGAGCCTGTTGAGGCTAAGTTGATGGGTGTGTTGATGTCTACTGTTTTCTTGTTCAAATGCAATGTATGCGAAGACCAGCAAAATATCTTCTGACAGGAGTAGCTGTGGTTGAAAGTCAAAGCTTGACAGAAAAGCAGATTGTGAAACTGTATTCAAACAACACACTGATCCTGGTGTCCTTCAAGTTTACTTGTCATTTAGAAAAAAAATTGACATGGCACAGAGACATGCCAAAAGTTTTGGATGGTCGAGGTCTCTGTGTTGAGAACCCCCATCAGTCAGGAAGAAGCGGGGAGAAGCATGCTTATATGATAGCCTATGGAAGGAGACTGCTGCAAGCCAGGGAGTGAAGAGTGCTACCATATGCTAGTACTACTAGTACTGATTGGTGGGGTCCATTACTGTGACATGTTTTCCTAACATGACAGGTACACTTTAAACTTGCTTTCAACTCTAAGAGACTGTAGGTTTCTGTTTTTTGGTTACAATGCCTTTTGGAACCCTGTCAGGTCTGACATACCATTTAACAAGCACAATAAAAAAAAAAGGCACAAGTCATAGTTTATATCACTGTGGATAAACTATTATGTTACTAAGGAAGAAAGGGGGTATTACTGGTGAGTACAGGTGTTTTTAACATACAGTATATTAAAATCTTATTTTGAAGTAGTGCATATATATATATTAGCAACCCTGCAATGGATAGTAATGAGCAAAGCTATTGGGAGTAAAAAAGTGCAGTGCCCAGGTGAGGATAAAAATGCTTTCTGCTATTGAACAGAGCAGGAGTATTATAAGTGGACATCTCACATTTATTGCTTGAAATAATGGAATGACTTTTATAGCGTATAGTCATGGCCGTAAATGTTGGCACCCCTGAAATTTTTCTAGAAAATTAAGTATTTCTCACAGAAAAGGATTGCAGTAACACATGTTTAGCTATACACATGGTTATTCCCTTTGTGTGTATTGGAACTAAACCAAAAAGGGGAGGAAAAAAAGCAAATTGTGCATAATATCACACCAAACTCCAAAAATGGGCTGGACGAAATTATTGTCATCCTTTCAAAATTGTGGAAAAATAAGATTGTTTAAAGCATGTGATGCTCCTTTAAACTCGCCTGGGGCAAGTAACAGGTGTGGGCAATATAAAAATCACACCTGAAAGCAGATAAAAATGAGAGAAGTTCACTTAGTGCTAGTGACCCCCGACCTACGATGGCCCTGACATATGATCAAATCGACAAACGATGGCCTCTCAGACATACAATGCTTTTTTATGTCGGGGCCATCGCATTAAGTGCTATCCAGCAGCGCAAAATGCTTAAGCTTCTGCCGGATAGCAGCTTAATGTTCCCCGTGTGGTGCGGTGAGTATTACTTACCCCTCCACGATGCTCCGGGTCCAGTGCTGGTCCTCCGGTGTCTTCTCGGCCCTCTCCGGTGACGTCACTACGCTGTTGCGCACGCCGTCCTGTCATCCAATAGGAACGGCGTACGCAGCGGTGTAATTACGTCGCTACGCAGGCCCAGTAAGGCCTTTCGGAAGACAGTGGAGGACCGGAGAAGACAGCGGAGGACTGGAGAAGACTAGGAGAGCCCAGCGGAGGCCCGGGGTCACCATCGGGAGCGGCGAGACGCGGTCCGGAGCGGCGGAGACCGGTGAGTACAGCTTCCTATACTTAACATTGCACGAATCCCTCAACGTACGATGGATTCGACAAACGATGGCTCATTTGGAACGAATTACCATCGTATGTTGAGGGACCACTGTATTTGCATTGTGTGTCTGTGTGTGCCACACTAAGCATGGACAACAGAAAGAGAAGAAGAGAACTGTCTGAGGACTTGAGAACAAAAATTGTGGGAAAATATCAACAATCTAAAGGTTACAAGTCCATCTCCAGAGATCTAGATTTGCCTTTGTCCACAGTGCGCAACATTATCAAGAAGTTTGTAACCCATGGCACTGTAGCTAATTCCCTGGGCGTGGATGGAAGAGAAAAATTGATGAAAGGTGTCAACGCAGGATAGTTTGGATGGTGAATAAGCAGCCCCAAACAAGTTCCAAAGATATTCAAGCTGTCCTGCAGGCTCAGGGAGCATCAATGTCAGCGCAAACTGTCCGTTGACATTTAAATGAAATGAAATGCTATGGCAGGAGACCCAGGAGGACCCCACTGCTGACAGAGACATAAAAAAGCAAGACTACATTTTGCCAAAATGAACTTGGGTAAGCCAAAATCCTTTTGGGAAAACGTCTTGTGGACAGATGAGAACAAGATAGAGCTTATTGGTAAAGCACATCATTCTGTTTACCGAAAATGGAATGAGGCCTACAAAGAAAAGAACACAGTACCTACAGTGAAATATGGTGGAGGTTCAATGATGTTTTGAGGTTTTTTTGCTGGCACTGGGTGCCTTGAATGTGTGCAAGGCATCATGAAATCTGAGGATTACCAACGGATTTTGGGTCACACTGTACAGACCGGTGTCAGAAATTATGTCCAATTTGCTTTTTTTCCCTCCTTTTTTGGTTTAGTTCCAATACACACACACAAAGGGAATAAACATGTGTATAGCAAAACATGTGTTACTGCAATCGTTTTCTGTGAGAAATACTTAATTTTCTAGTAAAATGTCAGGGGTGCCAACATTTACGGCCATGACTGTATATACTTGTACATTGATAGAGTATCATATGATATCTTTGGTCTCTTGATAAGTTTCACAAGTTTCCATTGCCATTTGGCGTTTTCTTTCTCCTCTCTGTGTTGTTTCACAGGCCTGATTTAGTAAATGTCTCCTCCCGTAACCATAGCACCCTGAGCGTGCACATTGTGAATTAAATAATGGAAGTCTTTGGTGACACAAGTTTGTTACAGAAAGTTTCCCTGTGTTATTTTTATGGCCGAGTGAGACAGAATTTACAGGGAGCTGAAATCATTGTAGCTAATTAGTTGAATGGCCCTATTATTTATCCAGGGACACGTAGTACAATAATTGCTATTGCAGGTTTGAAACATCTCGGGGATATTAATTCCAGAGCCTTCATGTCATCTCAGTACAGTAAAACTTCCTAATGGTACCCTGAAGGTGCATAATCTCATTTTAAAAGTACTTCTTTTTTTTCTGGACAAACTGGCAGAATCTCTTTCCATAAAAAAAAAAAAAAAAAAAACTAAAAGAGGAAAGATAATAATTTCATCTAAAGAAATGTTAGTGTTTTTTTTATTATTTTTCTGCATGTGACCTTTGGCAGCGTGGGTGATGTCTTGAGGAATTGATGAGGATTCCCAGTTATTTCTACTAGTGCGAGAGTGATGCCGAGGTTATTAATGTGTAAGGCTGATTAGGGAATACCCACTGTTGTGATTAGAAGGAAGGCCTGGCACAGTACGCCCATTCACCTGACACATCTGTGTTTGCGTAGAATATGGAGGGTTAGTTGGCACTGTTTAGGTTTGTATTAAGTGGGGAGGATTCAGAACTAGTGCCTGGCATTGGGATGACCTGGGACCTTTTAGTTATATGGTGTCATATTTAACACCTCATAAGCTCCCTACAGGTCAGCTGGAGCCAGTGACACAGCAGAGCCTCCCGAAATGGCCCTGCATTGTGTTTATTGCTCTCGCTCTTGCAGAGTCTAAGGCTCATTGAGTTCTCTCTGGTAACACATCTGTGTTTAGCTGCTGCGCTTCACATCTCTGTGTGCTTCTCTCTATACTTCTCGTTCTTTGTGTTCACACATCTTTTACTATTTGTAAAGCCGTCGGCTATTTCTGTGTTTGATTTTTTTTAAAGCTGTTAGTAGAACTATGTGTGAAAAAAAAAAATTCTGATGAAAAAAATGTTGACCCATTGATACATTGATTGTAACTAAAAAAAATAAAATTGAAAAAATGGTGGCCCAGATTTACTTTTGTTGGTGCACCAGAAATTTGGCACCATTGTTTCAAAATCCACCTAAAATGACCTTTACCACATTTACATAGCATTTTCAACACCTTTGTTAACACTCTGTGTGACCTTGAGAAAAGGGACATGGTTTTAGGTGCACCAAGAATTGTGCCACATGCTGGTGCAAGTTCTGGCGCAGGTTAAAGTCAAGTAATAGTTGGTTTAAACTTAGACAGTCTCCAAATTCACCTGATTTATTAATCATCTTTGTGCACTGTGGTAAATATTAAATATTGACTGTTTATCTAAGTTGGACTGTCTAACACTTTCTTTTAGTAAATCGAGGTCAGCATGTATGCCTCGCTATTATTCTCTGTTAGAACACCAGCGTGGCTGAGGCTTGAGCGTGGTGACAGCCAAGAGTGTTATAAAATTGTCCTCTATAAAAATTAGAGGGCTTACATTATTTTAACATATTTTTATAGTATTTTTATGTACAGAGATTATTCACATTTGTCCCTGTCCCCATAGGAGTTCAAAATGTCAATTCTAAATTTACCTATTGGTTTGTTTTTGTAGTGTGGGAGGAAACATAGGTACTAAGAGAAAATCATGAAAACGTGGGGAGAAAATACAAACTCCTTTTAGGTGTTGTCTTTTGTTGGATTTAAAATCAGGACCAGTGCTACAAACCAACAAAGCTAACCTTTGTATGATAAAGTAGGGATTTTCTTTAACATGCTATAACTACCGTAGTTTTTGATTTTGTTTAACATTATTATATAACTGAAGAGATAAAGTAAGAGGTTACCATTCTCAAGCTAGATTGTGTGTGTGAGGAGTGTAAGATAATAAATGCTGAGAGAAATATTTGAATATTGATAATAGATTGTGTTTATTGATAAAAAAAAGTATATAAATAAATAAATTTGTGCTATATTTGTGGTGTTTGCAGGACCCCTGCAGACCACCCACAAAACACTTAATAAGGTTTTATATATTTTTTTAAAACTTTAATAGAATAAAAAAAAATTTGCACAAATGTTTATTGCACTGGCTTGTTAGCTCATCTGCTGTGAAGCTATATGCATCCATCGCAATAGAAAAACATAGGATGCTTGGTAGCGGTATGTATATATGTTTTGGCAGGCAGTATCGCAAATTGCGCATTTATATACAATCTATCTTATTTTGCCCACATTTGAAACATATGTCGTCTGTGAAGACCATCAATATAATTGTCAAAGTTTCCTTCTGATGCCTGCGGGAAAGAAATTCCTGGGTACTTATTGTACCCTGAGATAAAGATGCCTGACAACAGAGTAAAGTCCTATGGCGCTATGCTACCTCCTGCATGTACTGTGTACTGGATCTTACGTTAATTCCTTCTATGTAGGCTGATGCGATTCGATATCGGCGCTATGCACCAAGAAGGTAGTGTTATACAGTTGGTATAGGTGTGCGCTGCTCACTCGGAGATGGATCCCACGTAGCTCTCTCACTTACCCGTCATAGGCCGGTCCGCTCCTTGTTGTCTGGCTGGCGGGCCCCCCGAGATCAGACATCCCCTATCCTTTGGCTATCCCCTATGTTTTTGCCCGAAATACCCCTTTGAGATACTTGATGTGGTAGTGTACTCTCAATGCTGGCTAGGCGCCACGGGCGTCTCATTGAAAGTACACTACCACATCAAGTATCTTCGCCACATACACGAATATCTAATTGAATGTGCTCCGTAATCCAGTGTAAGACCGCCATTCATTACGTCATCACCAACTTGCAGCCTCAGCGACGGACGTGCACCATCTGACCTCTCCCTTCCCAGGCTATCTGTGATCGTACTCTCGCTAGCCGGATAACGAGGAGCAGAACCGCCTATGACGGGTAAGTGAGAGAGCTACATGGGATCCATCTCCGGGTGAGCAGCGCACACCTATACCAACTGTATAACACTACCTTCTTGGTGCATAGCGCCGATATCGAATCGCATCAGCCTACATAGAAGGAATTAACGTAAGATCCAGTACACAGTACATGCAGGAGGTAGCATAGCGCCATAGGACTTTACTCTGTTGACAGGCATCTTTATCTCGGGGTACAATAAGTACCCAGGAATTTCTTTCCCGTGGGCATCAGAAGGAAACTTTGACACAATTATATTGATAGTCTTCACAGAAGACAAACGTTTCAAATGTGGGCAAAATTAAATATATAGTTGCATATAGCTCCACAGCATATGAGCTAACAAGCAAGAGGCATAAACATTTGTACTCTTTCATTTTTTCTTTTTCTTTTATTCTATTAATGTTTTAAAAAATATATAAAACCTTTTTTTTAGAGTTTTGTGGGTGGTCTGCAGGGGCCCTGCAGACACCACACATATAGCACAAATGTATTTATCTTAAACATTTTTTTTATCAATAAACACAATCTATTATCAATATTCTAATATTTCAGCATTTATTATCTTACACTCCTCACTACAGATGAGCGAAGTTAGTGATTTGATTCGTCACAAACTTCTCGGCTCGGTGGTTGATGACTTTAGCCTGCATAAATTAGTTCAGTTTTCAGGTGCTCTGGTGGGCTGGAAAAGGTGGATGCAGTCCTGTGCTGTGTGTTATGTGACCTATAACTTTCCCTTTGATTTGATGATCAGTCTTCATACATTGTTTAGCAATAGCATCACAACTTAAATGGGCACTGTCACCAACTTTATGTACTACAACATATCTCTAATATACTTTTATTTATTTATTAAAATGGTTTAATTTACATTTGAAAACCGGCAACTAGGGGTCTCCCTCCTAGTGGCCGGCTGCAGCCTGGCGTGACGTCACGCCTGGAAAAGGACTGATTTTGGCCTGGCAATCAGTCCTTTTTCAGTTAGGCTGCACTCGCTCACTGCCTGTCACTGGCTGGGAGGCCACTCCTTCCGCACATCGCCGTCGCCGACGCTGTCCCTGCACGCCCGCTGCCGGACTCTGCAGTAAGTGTAATGAGGGAACGGGGTATAAGGGAGGGGGGTTTGTGATGGAGGGAACGGGGTATGGCGCGGGGGGGGGGGGGGGGGGAGACGGAGGGGGGGGGCTAGGGCCGCATGTAATTAACTAATAGTTTATCTACACAGGGTGCCTCCAGATGTTTCAATACTACAACTCCCAGCATGCCCTGACAGCCAATAGATGTCAGGGCAAGCTGGGAGTTGTAGTGGTGAAACAGCTGGAGGCACCCTGTGTAGATGAACTAAGGGTGGAAGTCCCCCCCAGCAGGCATCAGTGACGTGGTGCCTGCTGGGGAAGTCTACCTGGTAGTGAGCACAGTGCCAGGCAGACAAAAGGCATTTTTAATATAGTAAAAATAAAAATTAAAAGCAGGGAGGGGGTTAGGGATAGATTGGCAATAGGCAGGGACAGAAAAAAAAATAGGATGGTGGGAGCTACCCTTTAAAATCGAATTACAGCGCAGTTTTTCTGCCATAGTTGATGCCGCTCCCTTACTGTCGTTCTGAAAATAAATTTTAAAGGAGGTTGCACACATATTATTACTAACATAGAAGAAGAAAAGGAGACTGCACTCACCATCCAGAGAACAACTTCTTTACTGTAAGGCATATACATAACCTGAGGTGTCGGCTTGTGGAATCACGTTAATCGTGAGAAACAGTACTGTCCCGTAACCACCTTTGCCTCGTAACATCTTATGCCTGTCCTGCACGTTATGTATATGCCTTACTGCTGACAGTAAAGAAGTTGTTCACTGGATGGTGAGTGCAGTCTCCTTTTCTTCTTCTGTGTTATTCATATGACTGTATATTTGGGACTTCGCACCCCAGAATCCATGAACCAAGGCTAGGTTCATAGCGGCCAGTTGATAGCGGAGTGTCTTTACCCCCTCTTGCGGTGCAAGTGCCGGTTCATTACCTTTGCTGTGACACATATTATTACCTAACATCTATATCTAAATATTACAAAGATTTAGTTACTTTGTTCATAGCCATATACTTTCCACAGTGTTGCATAGATTTCTATGACTTTTTGTCGTGTGAAATCTAAGGGGGGAATTTATCAACTGGCTGCACCTCCAAAATTGCCTGAGCGTTTTTTTTTATTTTTTTGCGCATTGACTTGTCTGAAGTTATCTAATTTTGTGCTATTTTTTATGTTGTCAGCACCGGCTACAGCATTTTTCTTGTTGTGGGCTTCTAGCAGGCAGTGCACAACATAATAAACTGGGAAAGCCACACACTCGTGCAGCCGTTGCAAAAATCTGTGCTAATAAATTCCGCTAAATGTTACAACTACAGTATTATGTCAGAGAATCAATAAATAATTGTTGCGCAAAAACAGCACATGGTCCACATTTTCCTCTTACTGGGAGACAACAGGATTTGGACTTTCTTTAGATAAAGAATATATGTAATTTATAAAAGGAATTTGCAGATCACCTTTCCCAGTAGTGCTGCACAGGACAGGATGCTGCTCTTTGTCTGGCAGACTTTCTTTGGTAGGTCTGTGATGTTTTAAAGGAAGTGTATTTGTGTGTTGAGTCCCAGCTGCAATGTGAATATCCTAGGATGAGCCTGAGGTATTTATCACCCCACAAAGATAAAGCTGGAACTGAATAGGGGGCTGTAAACACAGCAACGAGGAAATGTTTATGAGCTGCCTGCTGCGGTGTGAATACTGTGGCTCTGGTGAATGACTGTCATGCAATTATCTCCCATTTGGGTACCATGATCTGATCTCAAGATGTTCTCACAGGACAGACAGTCCCTTTCCTCTGGTGGGGGGTCATTAAGGAAGGAAAAGGAGGAGAGGATTCTTTTCACAAGATTACTTTATTGCTCACCCCACTGTCCTCTTTTCAAAGGAACATCTCCAGTATGTTGGCACCAGGACTCCTGTGGTTTGTGTGTAATCTCCATGAAACTTATCCACCAGATCTCTCCCTGCCCATGCTACATTTGTTACTAATCTGATGTCAAATTAGTCCTTTAGGAACAGTATCAGCAGTGCACTGACTGACTGACATTTTTAGACTAATACTAATACTGAAATCTGTTCGCTTGGATGATCTAAGATTTACCGCCTTGTTTTAGCTAAAGTGGTGGTTTAAACAATGGCGGGATGGCTAAAAGAAAGTATGTAAAGTAAAACTGAGGGACTAAAGCAAACATTAAATAAAATAAATAAATTGACAAGTTGGTCATTATGTCCCTACACAGACTGACACTGTTAGCTATCCCCCCGATAGTTTCAATCCCAATTGGCCTTTGAGTTGTCAGCAAACTTATTTTACTGCATTGGGAAACATTTACTCTTGTTGAACCATTTTTCTTTCAAAAAACATCCTATAGCAATGAATCTTACAAGTGTATCAAGTGAGTGCTAACAGTATCAGATTGTGGAGGGAAACACCCTATTGACAGTGGGAAAGTTAACACCCTGTTGTCAGTTTATTCATACACTTACAGAAGACAAAACAGTAACACAATGCATATGCTTCATGCTTGTTGTTTTATGGGGGATACAAATATATACTGAAACAGACTTGTCAGTAACATGAGACTTTCCTTAAAGTTTTGCTGGGTTCACATGTAGTATTTTGGTATGTGTAGTCAAAACAAGGAGTTGAACTGACATAGAGAAGAACTATAATGAAAAGATGTGCACCCTTTTCTGTGTCAGTTCTACTCCTTTTTTTTGGCTACAAATACTAATCAAAATACTATGTGTGAATCCAGTCTTCACCGTGAATGTGTCGACTAGATTTTTATATTTATACGTAGGTTATATCAACAATTTTATAACATATGAAATATAAATATCATACAGGGCAAAATATTGATCATAAAACAGTATGTATATACTGATGGATTTGATGGTTATTATGCTTTTAAAACCTCTAAGTATCTGTTATGTGGCATTGACCATCTTAGTGTTTAAAAAATGTATTTTTATTTGCAGAGCAAAAAAAAGTGACCTTATATACTTAAAATAGTCTATATTAGTTAGGATATAAAGTATCTCCGCTTTATACTGTTGTAACCTTGAAGTAATCTGTATCAGTTTTTGTAATGTATTTCATGTGGAAGCAAAGTATCACCGCTTTAAATTATCAGTCACTTTAAGATTATTAGTCACTTTTGCCTTCTATGAAGGCTCTTGTTTCTCCGTTCCTATTAGGGAAAAAAAAGGTTCCAATGGAATGTAGGAGTAGCGCTATGCGCTGATATTCTTGCAAGCAGAATGGAAATAGAAAGCTATGCCTCTAAGGGCTAATACCTAGCCGCTGCCTGGTTAGCGATTCTCTGGTGTGCCGTGAGCGCATGGAGGGAGAGGTCTGCTGTGCTGACTTGCTGGCCGGAAAGCAGTGGTACTCGCGGCGGCTTCCTTGTGCGGTAATGGCGCGAACATCTGATAGGTAATGCTGTGGAGTACTCAAGAAGATATAGAAGAGTACTGTTTTGGATAAATAGCGATGCGGATATCACATGCAATAAGCTATAATAGGCTAAATATGCGTATAATTTAAATATTGTGCTTGCCGATTTAAATAGTTATTTCTAAATATTCTATCTGTTGATCGGACTGCAGACATCCAATTATGGTGTAAAATATCATACTTTCATACGGGGCTGTGGAATTGGAGTCGAGGAGTCGGAGTCGGACAAAATTTTGGGTACCTGGAGTCGGAGTCGGCAAACAATGCACCAACTCCTACTAAATTTAGATTGGAATTTAAAAAAAAAGCAAGTTGAAATGTCCCAATTCACAAAAAGTTATAATTAATGACTTCTCTACTGTAAGAATAAAGACCAATGCATGCAGCGCCTCACGTAAACTCAAAACGAACACGTTAAGTGACCGTGAAGAAGCATGCTTTTCATGTGCTTCACTATATGGCACGCAACGCACAATACCTATACTTTTCATAGTGTTGTGTTCTGCTGTTACAAGGAACCCATGGGTAACCTAGCCTCTCACTGATAAGGGATTAAGTAAATGTTTTTTGCAGGACTAGAGACACTTGTATAAGTGAAGGGAATGGAGGGTCAATAGTTCAAGACTGAAGCTGTACACCATTGGAAAAACTGCTGCCATTCAGCTAAGGCTATAAAAACTTGTAAACTCCGATTGTTAGATTAAACTTTAAACATGACTATGGGATTCTATTAGGGAAATCATGTTTTATAATAAATGCCCCTTCCTGAATCCTCCCACTGCCCTGTCTTCAGCAGCAGATCAGCACACAAAAAGAAGGCAGTAGCTTCTGCCCAACTACCTCTCTCTGCTAGAAGAGCTTAGAAGAACTTGGTGGAACAGCTTCTTGGATTCAACTGTAAGTGTTTATAAATACATTTGCATGTTAATACAGAGGAGTCGGAGTCGGGGAGTTGGAAGTACAAAAACTCTGGAGTCTGAACATTTATCTACCGACTCCACAGCCCTGCTTTCATATATTGCATGCTACTGCTGGTTATGTAGGTTGACAATTAGTGACCGTTTCCCTTTAACAGGATGTAAACTGTAAACAGTGTGTTACAGGCTTTGCATCCAAAAACTCCTATATTCAGTATTAGAGACTTGTTGGCCTGACCCAGAGCGAGCGCTCTAGGTCAGTGTGCAGCATAGGCTGTCGAAGGCCCACCTGCTATAATTGTGCAGATAAGCATTATCAACTGACTAACCACAAGAAAGTTACCTATTATTATATTAAATTGAATAAAAGTCACTTTAAGTGTGAAACCTGTGCCTCTCCTCACGTGGCATCGCTGACCTAAACGTCCTATTACAGTTCAGATCTTATCTGCTAAACTGGCCTGGAAAATGGCACAAGGACTTTGGTTGTTATGGACAACAATCACACTTCTTTCTCAGAGACCATTTTGATACACAACTCTTAACCATGGCTATTCTAATCTTGTGTATTTAGTTGTATTGGAGAAATAGGTGGACCATAGCCTTCGCTGTCAATACTGTATTTGCCTTTCACTGAAAATTTAGCTCAGCTCAGTGTAATACAGATCACAGAGCGAAATTAAGATCTTGTCAGCTGAGATTGCTTTTGTACTACAATGCCTATGTACTGCTACATGGATAACAGCACATGTGGTTTTGTATGTTTTATTCCTCTTCCGTTTAAATAGATAGGGAAAAT
The DNA here is from genome assembly GCF_029499605.1 of Hyla sarda. Taxonomy (NCBI): domain Eukaryota; kingdom Metazoa; phylum Chordata; class Amphibia; order Anura; family Hylidae; genus Hyla; species Hyla sarda. Next base: position 31,649,941 of record NC_079200.1, read on the forward strand.
ACATAGAGCATGGAAGGATAAGCAAAATAAATGAAACCAGAAGTCACTGTGAAAACATTATAAAATGCATATTCACCCGCAGCTAACACTCAGCGCTGGGCCATTTCACATTTTAAAGAAAGTACCAAGCCCTGGAAAGTGTCGTCCCATTTGAATCCAGCCTAAGGTTTCCACGTTTACCCAGTCTTCTATTTCTGTATTCCGCTGTTGATGTTTTGTAGTAACTGCTAGCAGGTGGGGAATAAAACACAGGCACCTTTCATGTACCTGATGGACTTCTCATTGCTTCTGCTGTAGTGGTTTGTTCTCGTTTATAAACTCCTAGATTTTGGTTGACATTGCTTTTCTGTCAGCCCTCGGTGCGCCGTGCTAGTGTTCCAGTGTCAGGCTATTACTGCTTGATTGTATTTGCAGTAAAGAGAGAAAATGGGGGCTGTAAATCTGCAGACAGAGATTCAGGGCTCTGCTGCTGTTTCCGTTGTTCCCCCTGCGGCTGAATTATGCTCCTAGGAGAGACCCTGTCACACGTACCAGGATAAACCTTTTCTCTCTGCAGTGACAAGCTGCATGGATCATAAAATTGTTAGGAATTCCCAGTGGTTAAAGAACTGGCACTCTAATTGTGTGATTCTTTCCTGGTAAAGATATCCCTGTGTACACTTGGTTCATAGTGTATAGGGAAAAAGCACTGTAAAAAATGTACAAATGCAGCTTTCTAATGCCGTTGTGTTTCTGTATAGTCTTGCCTTGTAATAATATCATTCTGCAAAGCCTTTTTTAATGAAATCCTTCATTCGGACACTACCTTCTCTCCAATCCACAGCAGTTTCCTGTATTGGTAACCATTTTGTCTATACATTCAACATACAATCTGTGGTCGTGGGTAGCCTGCTGGTGGATTATTTCCTATATAAATTTATGGAATAGCTTGTGGCTTATACACAAGCTTGTTTTTTTCTGGGTTAGACCAATTTCATATAATGGTAAATTTTAGCATTGCTAGTTCCAGCCAATGGCAGCCTGATAACCCAACATGACAGCCTGTATTATGTTCATGTAAAATTGGCCTAAGATGTAGACTGACAAGTTAGTTACTTACACCAACCTCTTTGACCCTCTTCCTGCCTTATGTTTCATTAGTTCAGTTCAGTCTAGTCTGAGGGAACAGCAAGATAATTGCAAAATGTCAAATTTTTATTTAACATGATAGTGATGTGGGTCGCAGTTTGGATACAGACAGCATACTGATAATAGTAAACTTCTAGAACCAGTCATAAACACCCAGAATCAAGGCAGCTAAACATTGGTGCGTAACTTCAACCTAAAAGAATAGCGACAAAACTGATAACTTTCTACCCTTTTGAAGACTCAATCTCAGTCCCCTGAAAATCAAGACTGTTGTTAAAGGGGTATTCCAAGAATTTTTTCTTATTTGACTATGCTACAGCTTTAAAGTTAGTGTAGTTCATAATATAGTGTCTGGACCTGTGTGTGACGGTGGTATCAAAATTCTTCTGTGAATACGCCCAAATATATATTTTTAACGGCATACAAAATTACTCATGTCTCTGGATTTCCCAGGTTGCATCACTAGTCAGGTGATCAGAGGGAGCCTATCCTGCTTCAATTTTGCAACAGCTGTAGGTCCTTTGATTAGAAAACACTGTGTTTCAATGGGTGGGGGGGCTGATGTGTGGGAGGAAGGGAAGTGACCTCAAACTTTCAAGCATGGAACTGTGGGACGTGTAGTTTAGAGAACAAAATCCAACAGGAAATACCCAGTTCTTTCAGGTAAGTACTAAAATCATAACCCCTTTAAGATTGTCGGAAGAAGCGTCCACAGGTGACGTGAAATTAGTTGCCTTCAGTGGTCTGCCCCGCGTCTGAGAGCGGCTGCACTCGCTCCCCGCCATGGGACGTTGTTTCCTTTTTGTTACTGCACTACTTTTGGACTAAAGATTCTATTGAGATTAGAAGAAAACTTGGTTGAGTGCGACTTTACCTTTTAAACATAGAAACATAGAATGTGTCAGCAGATAAGAACCATTTGGCCCATCTAGTCTGCCCAATAATCAATAGTACCTGGCCCGATCTTATATGAAGGATAGACTTATGCTAATCCCATGCATGCTTAAACTCCTTCACTGTATTTGCAGCGACCACTTCTGCAGGAAGGCTTTTCCATGCATCCACTACTCTCTCAGTAAAGTAATACTTCCTGATATTACTGCAGAAACCTTTGCCCCTCTAATTTACAGTGTACAATTGTATTGTATACTGAACATTTCTACTATTCTGCACCTACAAGATTATCCCTCGCAGTAGAACACCCGTTTAATAGACTACCAGTTGGGGATAACGTTAAATGAGCAGTGCCATATATATTTCTGGTTACTTTACCTACAAAAAGAGTTAAGATTAGGCATTGTGGGTAATGTTGCCATTTCAGGACAATGGGGGAGATCCACCAGAATCCTTGCTCAATTTATGGCAATAAAAGGCTGGCCTGCATTCCTTGTGCCAGGTGGGGACATGGTTTAAAACGCACCAATCTGCTGTGAAATATTTGGCACAAAGATTAGTCGAAAGCTAAGCCAACAGAAAGGTTGCATAAGAAAGAGTAAAGAAATTGTACAAAAGTTGACCTAAAGGCTTTCAGCATGGAAGGTACTTGGCTAAGCTGTGGGTATATGTTTGAACTTGCATCAGTTTGTGTAGTCTGCATTGATGGTCCAGCATGTATATTCTCCCCTGATGGTCATACACTGGAAAAACTGTGCCAAATTCATGTGTAATATACATATTCTGGTACAGAAGTTTAATATAGAGACATATTGATGTATTTCATGTGCTGCAACATAGCAAGTTCATTGACAAAAATGAAACACGTGAGATCTTCCACAAGGTCTGGTGGAATATGTTCCTGTACTGCTCCTTAGGTAAGCCTTGGCTTAGGTGCTCTTACGTGGTCATATTGTTAGATGTGCCTTTCCATGTATCTGTAATAATCTGGTCTCCTCAACCAGACTAACAAGGGCACACTCTAAAGATCAATCAGACCTCTTTACAATGTGCAGGGTTCAGTGTGAGGTCAGGCTCGGCCTGGATTTCCTGTCCATGGAGAGGAGAGGGTGTGTGGTGCTATAGGATGTGTGAGCCGTCCAGATTTCAGTAACCTTTTCACACAACTGGACAAAGAGCACAGTGAGAGGCAAGCAGGGCATAGAAAGGTCCGCAGTGCAGTCTTATCTGGATATTGGGACAGCACAAGCCTAGGGCATGTCTAAAATCATGGCTTTGTAGAAAGGCCTATAAAATACTGTGGCACTCTGACCCCTGATAGACAAAGAGTGCACACTTATACAGACCGCACACACTGTCATCAGCGGTCCTTACTACTTTGGAGCTGACCTTAAGCAGGCAAAATGAAAGTGTGTGACCCAGCCAGTGATGCTTGGGCAATGCTTTGAACAATGTTGGTGTTTTGTTGTTGTTGTTGTTATTGATACGGTCAATCGGTCATACATTCAGTAACAAGTGTGATGCTGTACATTTCGCTATCATGCTACCGGATTTTGTCATGCTTGATCCTAGGTTACCGTCATATTTATATCAGTCCCAGAAGACTCACAATATAAGCAGCTTAATTCTTGATACATATACACATACCATATCCACATACTATAGCCAATGTCTTTAGACAGGATATGCATGGAAGGAAACCATAGAACCCAGAGGAAACATTTAGACCCTTGGGAACATGGGGAGAACACACAAAGTGCATGCAAATGTTTCAGTTGTTAAGTTCAAACTTCTGACCCCAACCCTGCCAGACCTTAGTGCATTTTGCCGCCATCCATGTTAAACTTCCGTTAAACAGTTATGCTTTTAATGTTAAACATACTTTCACAGTAAATTTGGTGTTTTTACAGTAAATAGTTTGCTTTGAGAATGAACATGGTACAACCTTCTTATGTTCCTTTGTTTGCACTATATTTTATTCAATTGACAAAAGGTACATAAAATATCTCATGATGAGTTAGGCATAACTACAGGCCCCAGTGTCCCCCCCCCCCCCCCCTTTGCACTAATATAGAATCTCCCCTGTTACGCCGAGCGCTCCGGGTCCCCGCTCCTCCCCGGAGCGCTCGCAACATCCTCGCAATTGCAGCGCCCCGGTCAGACCTGCTGACCGGGTGCGCTGCGATACCTCTCCCAGCCGGGATGCGATTCGCGATGCGGGTGGCGCCCGCTCGCGATGCGCACCCCGGCTCCCGTACCTGACTCGCTCTCCGTCGGTCTTGTCCCGGCGCGCGCGGCCCCGCTCCTTAGGGCGCGCGCGCGCCGGGTCTCTGCGATTTAAAGGGCCACTGCGCCACTGATTGGCGCAGTTGGCTTAATTAGTGTGTTCACCTGTGCACTCCCTATTTATACCTCACTTCCCCTGCACTCCCTCGCCGGATCTTGTTGCCATTGTGCCAGTGAAAGCGTTTCCTTGTGTGTTCCTAGCCTGTGTTCCAGACCTCCTGCCGTTGCCCCTGACTACGATCCTTGCTGCCTGCCACGACCTTCTGCTACGTCCGACCTTGCTCTTGTCTACTCCCTTGTACCGCGCCTATCTTCAGCAGTCAGAGAGGTTGAGCCGTTGCTGGTGGATACGACCTGGTTGCTACCGCCGCTGCAAGACCATCCCGCTTTGCGGCGGGCTCTGGTGAATACCAGTAGCAACTTAGAACCGGTCCACCAGCACGGTCCACGCCAATCCCTCTCTGGCACAGAGGATCCACCTCCTGTCAGCCGAATCGTGACATCCCCATAATGATAAGGGGGCAAAATACTCCATCTGATTATAGAGAGAACTGTGTAGCTGCACAGTTACAGCCGCACAGTTCTCTATCCCTTCCCTACTTTCATCAGAAAATAAAAGTTGCAGCCAGGAGAATGCTGAACCTAAGAGAGAGGTTAGTAACTACTACAACATTAACAGAGTTGTCTGGGAAAACAAATTTTCTTCATAACTTAGGGCTCATGTAAAAAGAAAAACATGCTGTACTCTGCTGCGTTGAAGCTCCTGGTCCTCCACTCTTCTCTGCTTTTTCTAGGTTCTTTGTCGCCCTGACCTCACAGGACATGCCTGTTCAGCCAATCAATGACTGAGGTAGGATACATCTGCAGCCATTGGTTAACTGAACGGGAACATCCTGTGGGGTTGAGAAGACACTGAACCTGAAAGAAACCAAAAGAGACCAGCAGAGGACTGGAAGTGTTTGTGCAGCAGATACAGGAGGGAAATATGCCATGTTTATTTTTTTACACTATCTCCTTTATTCCAACTCCTTTATTCCTTCTGCTTCCTTCCACTAGGGATCTTAAAATAAACTACGCAACTGCCCTAGATCACATGGCACCGTTACTTTAACCCACTTACTGCCCTGCACCATATGATGTGGGGAAAATGCTCCTAGAAAGGTGAATATTTGCCACCGTATGCAAGTTTTTGGCCCTCCTTTACTAAGCTAAAACCGACTACTTTTTGTTGGGTTATTCCAAGTTATTTTAGCGCTTAGCGTCTGCAATATGTCACCGACATCTAGCAGACTCGACATTGCATTGTGAAAGCCAGAAAAGGGGCATGGTTAGTCGGAAAAGTGGTGTATTCTCACAACCCTACCTATTTATGATTAAATTGTCATAAAATCCTGTGAATAAATGGCTGGAAATTTCCACCAAGGAAAAGCTGGTTGGAAAACTTTTCCGACCTGTGAATCGGTGAATCTCAATTGTAAATAGAGTGGAATACTGCAAGCTGGAAACAACATTTCGCACTAGTAAAAACTCACCACTCTTAGTAAATCAAGGACATTGTCTCTATTGTCTCCCTGTTGCTGTGACTTCCAGACTCATGCTTCCTTTTAGTAGCAATATGGGGTATATGTGATGGCCTAACACTGATAACAGCTATGATAGCCATCAACACAGTATAAGTGAATAGAGGGGTAGGCACAGTTAGTCACACCTAGTGCTGGGCGGTATGGCCTAAAATTAATATCACAGTATTTTTTTTTTATTATCGCGGTATCACGGTATTACCGCCTGTCCCCACCCCACGAGCAGGGTCCCTGTGCCCACTAGCGGTGTCAAATGTGCCCCCCCCGCAAGCGCTACCATCACCGCTAGCGGGGTCCCTGTGCCCACTAGCGGTGTCACAAGAATGCCGAGCACGATCGCTACCATCACCGCTAGCGGGGTCCCTGTGCCCACTAGTGGTGTCACAAGAATGCCGAGTGTAGCTCTGTTCCCCGTCCCTGTGAGCTCTCAGGGTACAGGAACAGATTTAAAAGCCTTGCGTGCAGCTAACGTAGTACTGCGCATACGCAGTACTGCGCAAATAGCGTAGGGCTAACGCTAGGCTCCTAGCGCTGCCTACGTTAGCCCTACGCTATTTGCGTAGTGCTGCGCCTGCGCAATACTACGTTGGCCGCGCGCTAGGCTTTTAAATCTGTTCCCGTACCCTGAGAGGTGACAGGGACGGGGAACAGAGCCGCGCTCGGCATTCTTGTGACACCGCTAGTGGGCACAGGGACCCCGCTAGCGGTGATGGTAGCGCTCGCGGGGGGCACATTTGACACCGCTAGTGAGCACAGGGACCCCGCTAACGGTGGGATTTGATTGTGCTCGCGGGGACACTGGCTGACAGGCGCAGCGGGGGGCCACAGAAGCACACCGGGACAAGTGAGGGCGCCGTGCTGGGCTCTACAATTCATCCGGAGGGTGGGGCCCGACCGGTATAGCGGTATGGGCAAAAATTTATACCGGTATACCGCCAAGCACTAGTCACACCACTCCGTTTCGTAGTGGTGGACCAGAAGAAGAGCTGTGGGAGAATGGTGTCTAGGCAAGTATTTATTTAAAGGCGTACTCCAGTGGAAAAACTATTTTTTTCAAATTGACTGGTGCCAGAAAGTTAAACAGATTTTTAAATTACTTCTATTTAAAAATCTTAGTCCTTCCAGTACTTATCTGCTGCATACTACAGAAGAAGTTGTATTTCTTTCTGGAATTCTTTTCTGTCTGACCACAGTGCTCTCTGCTGACACCTCTGTCCGTATCAGGAACTGCCCAGAGTACAAGAAAATCCCCATAGCAAACCTCTCCTGCTCTGGACAGTTCCAGATATGGACAGGTGTCAGCAGAGAGCACTGTGGTCAGACTGAAAATAACTCCAGAAAGAAATACAACTTCCTGTGGAGCATACAGTAGCTGATAAGTACTGGAAGGATTAAGATTTTCTAATAGAAGTAATTTACAAATCTATTTAACTTTCTGGCACCAGTTGATTTAACAAAAATTTTTTAACAAGTGTCCGTGTTATTCTAAAAAAAAACTATGTTTTGACACATTGCAAGGACATGTCAAAAGTTTTGATGAGTCAGGGTCTCAGTGTTTAGACCCCAGCCGATCGCTAGTTATAGCTGGGGTGGGGGTAGGAGGTGCACAGCTGAACACTTCACTTCCTATCTCCCTGTTAACTCAGTCTCGCTGTACAAGAGAAGTCCTCTAGACATATAATGGTTCCTGCAACATCTCAAACATTTTGTATAATGACGAGGACACTTAAAAGGCTATGGACACCTTTTGTAGGGCATTTTTTTCATTCTTGCTTTGTACTTCTGGTGTAAAAATAACATTTTGTCTTTATTTAAAAATTTTGTTCAGTTTCTGTTATGCAGCCTGGTGGATCTCCACTCTGCAGACATTGCAATCTATGGGGACGGCAATGTTTATGTGGTCCCAGCGCCGACTGATTCAATGAGCTGATTCCGTGCACTGTCCGCAGTCGGACTCTCTGGCCAGATGTCGTTGTGTGAAGCCGGCCTAAGAGTTCCCTGCCCACTGACCACAATCTGAGCTGGAATAACACCCTCCTACTTACTGCTGCTATCTTTTAATACTTGAAAAACTAAATGTCTAAAGAAGCTTATCTTCCTGTGAGTTGCAGTAAAATGGTAGAAAGTAGTTAAATTTTGCATTCATGAAACAAAATTCAAAAAGAAGTGCAAAGGTGTACATAACCTAGAAGACTTTTTTTTTCTTTTTTCCAAAAATTAAGTATACCCAGTGGCAATCGCTATCCAGTCAGAAGAGTAGTGGAAATTTCAGCACAGTTCTCTCACACTTAACCTGGGAAAAAGTGACCTAATTTATTTTAATATATTTTTTTTCTTATTCAAGACAGTCTTTATTAGTCAGGAATAACATGAACCGTACAAACATCCCACATTGGGAATAACATCAAAACATACTGAGCTGGTGTGTAAGAAAAAAATAAAATAATAAAGAAAAATTTTTCTGAAAATAATCATCACCTGAATCATGCATACTAGTACACAACCAGGTGTAGGAGCTATATTACTTCACAGGGAGCTCCATAAAGTGCGTTTTCACCAATGTAGGACAGAAACCAGAAAGAAGGTAAGAAAAAATAACAATCCAGAAAAGAAAGGGGGAGTAAAAACTAATGTGACAGTGGGGAGAGGGAAGGTTGGGGGGGGGGGGGAGGGCAGAAAGTAAAGAAGGAAGAAAAAGGGGGGGGGGAGGACAGGGGAGTCACCAACCTGAGCGCTCCCGTTGGTCAAGCTTCCACAATCGCCGTCACCCATTGTCCCTCAGTCCAGAGTCGGGCGAGTCCTTCCGGAGTCTGTCAGTGAGATAGGGGTGAAACAGTGGGGGAGGGGGGGGGGTGTCTAGGTATGCCAGCCAGGGTACCCAGATCGCTCCGAACCGCTCAGCACGACCCAAGGAGTCAACCATCAGTTCTTCCATCCGATACAAGAAGAGTACTTCTGAGTACCATTCCGTAATCGTTGGGGGGGCATGTAGATTTCCAGTGTCTGGGGATTACTGTGCGGGCCGCTATTAGAAGGAAGTGGACCAGGACCTTAGAAGGAGTTTTACGGGAGAGGGGGAGTATAGTCAGGAGCAGTATTTTAGGGTCGTTTGGGTAGTGCACCCCCGATATTGTCTCGATACGTGTGTTTACCTCTGCCCAAGAGGGGGAGAGCACCGGACAGGACCACCATACGTGAGACATCGTGCCCCTCTCCCTCCCACAACGCCAGCATAAGTCTGATATCGAAGGGTACATTTTGTGTAGTGTCCGGGAAAGGAGCTTAAAGTTAGTCTCCTGTGCTCTGCAAGATATCGAGAGCCTGTGACACATGGTGAACGCCCTAGACCAGTCAGACGGGGCAATAGAGATCTGCAGTTCCTGTTCCCATGCCGCTACATACGTCGGGGGTTGACTGGCTGCATCCTCCATGAGTAGGCCGTAGATTATGGATAACGCCTTAGGGGTCAGGGAGGCAGAGGTGCAGAGTTTCTCAAAGGGGAGAAGTGGTCTGTGGAGCTTGAGATGTGCCTGTTCCGTTCTGACATAATGTGCTAGTTGGTGGTAGTGCAGAAGACTATTGGGGTTGCGGAGATGTTCTGGTACTAGCGTTTCATAGGGGCGGAGCACAGTTCCATCTAGGAACAGGCGTATAGGTAATGCTGGAGGGTCTGAGATCCCGAGAAAGGAGGAACAGGAGAGGCCTGGCGGAAAACGTGGATTGCCTAATATCGGTGACATAGGGCCGTCAGGGGAGAAGAGCTGGGTTTTGGAGAGATACCTTTGAATAGTGGCCACCAGTTCCCTGGATACCCACGGTAAGTGACGTAATCTCATAGGCGCGATAGGTCCCCTTGGCAACCAGGGAATCGATGTCAACACCAAATCTGTCCCTCCACTCTTGATTTCCACCCATCGCTTCGAGGAACGGCCCCCAAAAAAGTCCAAAAATCGAGTCATTGTGGCTGCTATATAGTAAGCCATACAATCGGGGACAGCAAGACCACCTTCTGGCTTTCGTTTAGTTAGGATTCGCTTGGCAATCCTCGAGGGCCGCCCCGCCTAAACAAAAGATTGAAACGCTGCGTCCAGTTTTTTTTTTTAAACGCAAGTGGGAGTGTAACGGGTACTGCTTGGAATAGGAAAAGAAGGCGCGGAAGGATATTCATTTTCAAAATGTTAGCCCTACCCAACCAGAAGAATGTCCCTTTCATCCACTTTGAGAGGTCATGTTCAAGAGTAGCTAGTAGGGGGAAGAGGTTCAGTGCGAAAATCTCCTGGGGATCGTCCGGGACTTGTACTCCCAGGTATTTAAGGGAGTTGGTAGCCCACCGAAATGGGTAGGCTCTCCGTATGGTAGACTGATCGGAAGATGGTAACATTATGTTTAAAGCCATGCTCTTTGGTCATATTAATTTTATGGTTGCTAAGCTGGGAGAACATTTGCAGGGTCTGAGAAATGGCAGGCATAGAGGAGGACGGTGAGGCGACGAAAAGGAGAAGGTCATCCGTAAACGCCGAACAGAGGTGCTCGCTCCCCCCCACACGGAGGCCCGTAACAGTCGGGTTCCTCCTCAGAGCATTCAGGAGGTGTTCCATACATAACACATAGAGGAGGGGGGAGAGCGGACCTCCCTGTCGCGTGCCGTTGTGGATGGGAAAAGGGGAGGACAGAATCCGTTGATCTTAACTTGCGCTGAAGGGTCAGTATAAAGGGCCATAATGTGATGTAACATAGTGGGTCCCAAGCCTATTTGTTGCAGGGCGGCCTCGATGAACCTCCAACTCACCCGGTCAAACGCCTTTTCGGCGTCCAAAGAGAGGAGCATCAGTGGATGCTTCGTGGCTATGGCTCTGTGTACCACCGAGAAAGCACGTATGGTATTATCCCGTGCTTCACGTGAGCGTACGAAGCCGGATTGATACGGGTGAATCAGAGGACCAAGGGCCGCCACTAACCTATTCGCTAGCAGTTTGGCAAATAGTTTCGTATCTACGTTCAGGAGAGATATGGGGCGGTAACTGGCACATTGATTAGGGTCACGACCCTCCTTGGGTATAACTGGGATGTGTGCCGATAGCGCGGAAGTGGGGAATCCAATAGTGTTGGTAATGCTATTAAAGTTACGACACATGAGGGGAGTCAGTTCGGATCTCAATGTCTTGTAAAATTTTCCGGTCTACCCGTCTGAGCCCGGGCTCTTGCCTGATGGAAGGTCGGTGATCGCTCTGTCTATCTCTTCTACGGTGAAGGGGGCCTCTAAAACCGCTACAGACTCGTCCGACAGGGTGGGGAGGGCCGTGTCCCTAATGTAGTCCAATAGGGAGGGTGGAGAATCAGCGGAAGGAGAGTCTATTGACGGTGTCGGGAGATTGTAAAGAGAGGTGTAGTATCGTTCAAAAGCCTTCAATATATTCTGCGTGAGAAAGCTCTGACTGCCGTCTGAGGTAGAGATGGAGGGAATGTATATCGCCGCCCTCTTATCCCTGAGTGCCCTGGCCAAGAGTCTGCCCGGCTTGTTCCCCATTCATAAAAAGCTCTGGAACAGGTCTGTTTAAATCTTTTATAGGAGTCATTCAGGAGGGTGCTGATATCATGGCGTACCTTGATCAAATCACGTAGTGGGTTTTCCTGCAAGGTGCATTTGTTTAGGGCTTCCAGAGCAGTCAGCGTCGCAAACAGGAGTTGTAGCTTGTCTGATTTAGCTTTTTTCAGGCGGGAGCCATGTTTTATCAGGACGCACTTAAGAGCCTCCCACTGTATCGGTAGAGAGGTAGTATCGGCAGCATGAGCTGCTTCAAAGTGAGATATCTCCGCTTTCATGTCAGTAAGGCAGAGGGAGTCAAGTAAGAGGGATTCGTTAAGGCGCTACATGAATTGGGGTGCATTTAATGAGGGAACAAGGACTGAGCAGAACACGGGGGCATGGTCAGACATACAAATATTTCGAATGGAAATGGAGGACAGCCGGGGAAGGTAAAAATGAGGGAGAAATATATAGTCGATCCTGCTATATGACCCATGGGGACTAGAGAAATGTGTGTAATCTCTACTAGTGGGATGGTGGAGGCGCCAGGCATCACAGAGCTGTAGGGAATGGAGAAGGCGGCGGAGTCTACTTAGGTGGCGGTAGGATACTGTGGAATGTTGTGTGGAGGTGTCTAGGAGCGGCTGCAATGGGACATTGAAGTCTCCACCAAGGACAAGCATGCCCCGAGTGAAGGAGGACAGGGTTTCCAGGGCTCTTGTCAGGAGTGTGACCTGGGAGGAATTGGGGGCGTAAATAGTCACTACCGTCACCACTTGGTCCAGGACCTGGCCAAGTACATATAGGTATCGGGCCTCAGGATCGGCACAGACCTCCTGAACAGCAAAGGGAAGCGAACGGTGAAAACCAATCGAGCCACCTTTCGTCCGGGATTCCGGGTTTGGGCTGTGGCATCAAGTAGGATAATAGCGACTAAGCTTGTCAGGCACATGGCCTGATTTAAAGTGAGTTTCTTGGAGACAAAGTACACCCACCCTTTGTTTATGCATATGATAGAGGACTTTGGCTCTTTTTTCAATGATATTAAACCCCTGTACATTAAATGTGGCTAACTTGATGTCTGTCATACTCACAGCTCTCAATAGGTAGGGTGACAACGGGATCGGTGCCGGACGACTCGGTCAGCAATCAGGTGTCAACTCTGTCTGAAAAAGAAGAGGAGAACACTCCAGTTAGTGACGGGACAACAGAGATAAGGTTGGGGAGGGGAAACGGAAGGGAGGTTGGACAAGAAGCAAAGAGAACAAAGAACTTCGAAAGAGGTAAAACAAAAAGCAAGATCACTTGCAAAGGGCGCTAAGCGCAGAGAGGACGTCTGCCAAAAAGGTGCGTAGTACACACACCAACCCTAGTGGGGGGGAGGTAACAATATGTGGGAAGTGATGGCCTTAAATATATCAAAACTCAATAGTAGCTAGGTAGAGGATGAAACTGTGATAATGGATCGTGAGGACCGTCTAAGGCCGTGGTGTAAGAGAGTTCAGCCTCCAGCGGGGGCTGTCCATGTGAGAGCTATATGGTAGGGGGAGGGAGCAAATTGTAACTAACTGGGAAGTCAGGGCGGGAGACTATGTGTCTGTGTAGGAAAAGAAGGGCTAAGCTGGAGTGTAGAGTGCATTCCAAACAGTGAGGCAATAACCCTCCAGCTCAATGTTCCGGCAGAGGACCATCAGGGCGTCGTCGCTGTCTTCTTTGGCGTTGGGGTCTCGACCCATCAGGATAGGGGCGACCGGCAGTCGCTCTTTGAGAAAGTACCAGTTGCGGCAGCGTCGAGTACGGGTCTTGGAGAAAAGCAGTCCATTCGGGGAGGGACAGATGTGGCAAGTCTAGGGCTTCCAGGAAGCGGGGTAGATCCTCCGGTGTTCTGAGGTGCAAGACAGTTGGCCAAAGTCACTTGTAGCGCAAAAGGGAAACCCCATCTATAGGGGATACGTCTGTCCTGGAGAATGCGGAGCAAGGGGCGGAGAAGGGCTCTCTGGCCAGGGTGCGCCTTGACAGGTCTGGGTAGATCTGAATGGTGGCTCCATCAAAGTCCAGGTCTCCGCTTTGGCGCACCTTTTGCATAATTTGTTCCTTAATGACATAACGGTGGATTCGGCAAATTACGCCTCTGGGGCGAGCGGGGTCTGAACTTGTAGCCCTCAATGCTCTGTGCACTCTATCTCGATTGGTGTCTCAGGAGGCCGGTCCAATATCATATTATATATCCCTGTAACAGTGGGAAGCAGGTCCAGCGAACGGGTGGCTTCCGGGAGTCCCCGAAGTCGTACATTGTTTCGGCGGCTCCTATTTTCCACGTCATCAAGATGATGTGCCAGAGCCTGATGAGTGCGTGCATGAGATAAAATAGACGTTTGAAGTGCCACTACAGTGTTCGACACTGAGTCACGAAAGTCCTCCAGTACCCCCATTCTCTCTCGTAGCTCCGAGACTTCTGGCTGAACGGGCAGGAGATCTTGGCGCCATGCACTTCTCATATCCAGAGCAAGGGCCGACATGTCAGCTTTCGTCGGGAGGAGGGTCAGGAGAGCCTGCAGTTCTGGGTGGTCTTTCAGGAGGGCCACTGCCTGATCAGGAGGGGGAAGGGAGGATATAAGCAAATTCTCGGGGCAGGTGAGGGACCCTCTCACGGCGGTCAGCAGGACTCGAGGGGAAGGGAGTCTATCAGGTGGGCAATCCTCGTGACCCGCCTGGTCCCCAAGAGCACTGACTGGTCTTAACACATCAGGAGTCGGATACTGGGAGCCGCTGGATGAGGGAAGGCGTCTGTCAGCAGGCCCCAAGGGGGTATCAGGCTTCATAGCAGCCTCCTCTCCAGCCATCTCCTTATCTGAAGAGGACAGGAGCAAGTCAGGTGAGGTGGGGGTGCTCCTAAAAATTGATGGAATACTCTGGGTGGGCGAGGAGGTTCTCGGAATGGCGGTAGTAGGAGATGAATCCACTTCTCAACATAATCAGACCACAGGTGTGCACGTAATGGGTGGCTTCCCTATGTCTATCTCAGGGCTCCGTCTCCTGAGTGTAGTAAACCATATATATAGAAATAGACATATTTATGTCTATTTCTATATATATATGGCAGTAGGAGATGAGCCAGCGCCGATCAGGGCTGATAAGGGCTGGACGGTGCGACCTTCACCCACTCTGACCCTCGTACCTGTGGCGCCATGGGAGAGCAAGTCCTCCTGCTTCTTCAGCTGCAGCTGATGTCGGGGGTTGAGTGGTGCCTCGACTCGTAGCGGAGACCGGTCATTTGAGCCAGCGGCATGGCTCCGGCCGCCTGAGGAGGAGGTCGCGGCAGCCCCGGATGTAAGCGCCGGCGAGGAGGAAGGGGACTGTATCGGAGCCACGGGAGCTTGCGGAGATGGTCCCCGGGAGGACAGAGGTCTTTGAGGGATGTCCAATAGTGCCGGTAAGTGTTGTGGAAGTAGGGTGAGTGGATCCCTGCTGTCTCCGGTGTCTGCTCGACCTTCGTGAGCCCATATAGATGGCGATTTTCCCCCAAAATTAGGCCGTGAGGACGGAGCTCGTAAGATCCACGTCTTGCTGCCTCACATGTCAGGCCATTAAAGATATGAAATATATATTTGTTACAGTGTTTCAGATTAAGGCGGCAGGCATTTCCATCACCTAAATTTGCCATCCAGCCCCCTCTATCCTATTTTTGGTCACCTTAGGTTGTCAAAAAAGACAAAAGCATCCAGTAGTTATGTTAACAACGTAGTTCGCGGAGCTATGCCATTCACGCAACTCCCATTAAAGTCAGCATGAATTGTGCAAATTGCGTGAGGTTCGCTTTGGGGATTTGCTCCTGCTCTAAACAGTTCCTGACATGGACAGAGGTGGCAACAGAGAACACTGTGGTCAGACTGGAAAGGACTACACAACTTCCTCTGGAAAACCCAGCAGCTAGAAGGATTACGAATTTTACAAATCTGCATAATTTTCTTACACCAGGTGATTTGAAAACATTTATTTTTCTCTGTATTACTCCTTTAAGAATAGTCCTGTGTGCATAGGAGGAGATTCAGACACAGCTTTTTTGTGACAGTTTTTCATTCAGTTGTTTGAGCTAGAAGTGGATTCAGATTCAGTTCTTACTTTAGCTCAAAAAAATGCATCAAAACCACAGCAACAGAAATCTCTCACCCATCTTTGCATCCATGCTGATAGCTGTTAGAGGTCATTTACACTTGCATGGGAAAATAAGGATCAAATTCTGATGTGCAATATCGATTGGCACAGGTGTTCACCAGCACTATAACCCAGTATACTGGGTTTAGTGCAGATGAACTAGCTGTCAGATTCTCTTTATTGTGTGATCACAGCCTTACCCTATGCTCATTGAAAAAAAATATGGCAGCTTTGTGTAAGAACAACGAAATGAGCTTAGACTGAATACAATTTTACTAATGCTTGCAAGTACAGATGTGCGTAGACTAAACTTTAAGAGAATTTGTGTGTACGAAGAGATGAGAAGACAAAGCACTCGCCCTTGGTTCAGCAAACGTGGAGGGACTTTATTAGGACATCAAAGTGCAGTTACATCACACGGGAGAAACGAAAAGACACAGCTCTGGGAGCTGCGGGAGGAGCGGCGATGGCCCCGTTTCGCGGTCAAACATACCGCTTGGTCACTCCTAGATAGGCGTGACCAAGCGGTTTGTTTGACCGTGAAACAGGGCCATCGCTGCTCCTCCCGCAGCTCCCGGAGCTGTGTCTTTTCATTTCTCTCGTGTGATGTAACTGCACTTTGATGTCCTAATAATGTCCCTCCACGTTTGTTGAACCAAGGGTGAGTGCTCTGTCTTCTCATCTCTTCGTACACTGTATATTTGGACTGTTTTCTGAAGAATGCACCCCCTGTTCTAGCCGCACATGGACATCCTCATTACACCACTCCTAGAGTTATCCCAAATAACCTACACTCTGGTGCCAAGAGTCTCTTTCTCCCTGTCTCTTAAGAGAATTTGTGTTTTCAGGTACAACAGTGCAATCTCTTCCATAAAGATACCATTCCATAATGGAAAGATACCATTCTTAATGCAAGGTGTTGCACTCTCTTCTGTAAGATATTGTACAGTGGACACGCACCAAATGACAGCTACAGATAGCATCACTTTCTATTTATATATAACAGACAAGGCGGTAATACTTAGGAAGCTTCATACTCTTCCATCCCTCGCCATTCCTTTCCCTTTCTTAATTCACTGTCTAGTGGCTTTCTGATTGACTCAAATACCAATTAAAGTAAAATTTAATGGGAGAATATATTAACTCCCTGAGGTTTCCCTATCATCCTTCACCTTTTTATAGCAAGAGCTGTGTGGAAGCTCATAACTTCATGCTGTGAATGTGATAATAAAGGGGGTGAGGAGGGGACCTGGATTTACTGCGAGGCTCTTCTGTTAGGTGTGTGGATTTACAACAATCCTTTCCTCTCTTTATACAGGGGGAGGTCATTCAATGCACACACATACAAACACTTTGCGCGCACGTTGCCAGCGAATGGGCATTTGATGAAGTGCTTTTATTCTGAAGGTTGGCTACAGCTGGAGGTGCATGTATCCTGCTCACCCAGAGAGCCATGGGGTCACATCTATCTGTCACATGCTGGCAGCTCCAGCACTAGATAAACTGATAATTCATCGGCATGATTGGGAGCCCTGATATATCCTCAGCTGATTTACATCCACTAACAGCCTCTGTAGTAAGGTGCTACCATCATCATCATAGATCTGCACATGACAGTCTGCTGATCTGATAGCTAACGTATAATGGGCCTTGTCATAAAATGGACATTAAGGTAAAAAAGCTATTATATGTGAACTACTTCTTCTAAAAATTATTGGAAAGATGTACAATGGCATTGTAAATTGTTTGAATGTAACTATTTTTTTATTTATATTGTAATATTTATATTCTAAAGAGAATATAAATGTTACTATAACTGTAGTGGTGTTACAAAACTGCAGAGGAACCTGAAAAATGCTTTTCCCATTAGAACCATATTATTTAGACTCTAGCTGTGATTTAGAAAAGCTTTTGACGTGTTACAGAGAAATGTCAAAGGTTTTAATAGGTTGGGTTCTCTGTGCTGAGACCCTCACTGATCGGGAGTGATTCCCGTACAACTTTTCTAGATGGTCCCCTAAACTTGTAATGGGGCCACAGTAAAGAGATTTTTTTAGGCCGAGAAAATGAAGCGAGCTACTGTGCGCTTCTTCTTGCTCCTTCTCCTGATCAGTAAAGGTCTCAACACTTACTCTGTGACAGGTCAAACATTTTTTTTTATGGACATGTACACTTTAAACCTTTATCATCTAAAGTCCTGGTCTTTTGGAAGAGCTGTCCTGGGTTACCTGGGGAAGTGAGGTACACATGTACTCTCTGCAACACTCACGTGCAAATTTTAGCTGTAGTACAACTAAAGCCCAACTTGTTACCTAATCTATGCTTTTCTTTGCCAGTACATGTGGGGATACCAGCAAGATATGTTGTCATATAACAAGAACATTAATGAACAAAACATAGTCTAGTAGTGACTATGAAGTGTATGTTATGAAAATGCACTGAACATACTCACTTGTAGACTAATTCAGTCCATTAAAGTGAATTGGCTTTCCACAGGGTAGGTTGACAAACCTTTTTGCTGGTATCCCTAACAGCAAACACAAATATTAAGTCCAAATTTCTAGTTAATTGATGCAGCAATTTACAATGTCTTACATTGCCCGCTCCCACTGTATGAAGCGCGCCAAGGAGCTGAGTGCGCTTCATACCAAGTTGCTATCAGCAACCAGGACCCGAGGTTAATGCCGGACATCGCTGATCGGGCCGAAGTTTGCCATTAACCCTTTAGAACCCACAATAAAAGTTGATTGCAGCACCTAAACGAGAGAAACCTAATGCAGGCTAGCTCAGTGTGCTTATCCGGACGCCATGATTTCAGCTGAGAGGGTGGCAGGAGCTCCCTTACCTGGCTTCCCGCTGTCCGAGCAGTACTCCAATGATCCAGTCAGCCTTGGCATGCTGGAGAAATGCATTACCGATAAGGCCTTTTTTCACACTGCCGTTATGACACGGCAGTGTGACGGCCACTGGGGGAGCCGGGGAGAATAGTGGGAGAAAAAATACTGCTTGCGCCCTCTTTTTCTCCCGCTATTCCCGTCAAAAAACAGCGGCGCACGACGGCCCCCATTATAGTAAATAGGAGCCGTAGGGACCCGTTGTTGCCTGTTGCTCCCCATCACAAGATTGGCCGTTAAAGTCACAAACAAAAAAAACTAAAAAAAAAGAGACTTTAATGCACGTTCTTGATGAGGAGCAACGGCAGTGTGAAAGGGGCCTAACACTGATCAATGCTGCACTGAACAGTGTATGCAATCTAATGATTGCATGTAATAGTCATCTATGGAGGACTAAAAAAAAGGTTATAAAAAAAAAATGAAAAGTGCAGTGCATAGCACAAATAAAGGCCCCCAAAAGTTGACAAATAGGGTTTTGTTTTTTCAATTTTGCCCCACAATTTTTTTTTCCACCGTAGATTTTTTGTTGAAATAAATGATGTCTTTACAAAATACAATTGGTGGCTTAAAAAGCAAGCCCTCATATGGGTCGGTAGATGGAAAATTGAAAGAATTATGCGGGAGATTTATCAAGACGTGCAGAGGGAAAGTTGCCCATAGCGACCAAACAGATCGCTTCTTTCATTTTGCAAAGGCATTGTTAAAAATGAAAGAAGCTTTCTGCTTGCTATTGGCAACTTTTCCTCTGCACAAGTTTTGATAAATCTGTCCCTGTGGCTATTAAAAGGTGAGGCGGCAAAAAACTAAAGTCAAAAGAAAAGAAAAAACTGTTGTCCTTAAAGGGTTTTTTTCCAGTGAAAAACATTTTTTTTTTCATATCAACTGGCTCCAGAAAGTTAAACAGATTTTTAAATTACTACCAGTACTTATCAGCTGCTGAAGTTGAGTTGTTATTTTCTGTCTGACAACAGTGCTCTCTGCTGACATCTCTTTCTGTCCTCAGGAACTGACCAGAGTAGAAGCAAATCTCCACAGCAAACCTCTCCTGTTCTGGACAGTTCCTGATACAGACAGAGGTGTCAGCAGAGAGCTCTGTAGTCAGAAAGAAAAGAACAACTCAACTTCAGCAGCTGATAAGTACTGGTAGGATTAAGATTTTTTTATAGAAGTAATTTACAAATCTGTTTAACTTTCTGGAGCCAGTTGATATGAAAAACAATGTTTTTCACTGGAATACCCCTATAAGAGGTTTAAGAGGCACATCTGGCAATGTCATGGAAACTGTCCATTATGACATCAAATTAACTGACACCTCTACTCTGATGATGCTGTCAGTATTCAATGATGCCAGCTCCCCATCTTCCTGTATCCTGAAGAACCACCCTGTGGCTAAGTTTCCACTTGTTTTTTTTCCTGGCCAAACGAAACTCCAGAAAAGACGCCACGGCAAAAAAAAGGATGCAGTAGGGATGGAAAAAATTGTATTGAATGAAAATTATATTTTATAAAACAAAATTTTTATTAATTTTTAAACAGGGACCAATTTATGTGGGCGGGCAGGAACCTAAAAATGTAGCCGGCAATATTAAAAATGTGAAAAGGGGCCATTTAATTGTGAAAATAGCATATTTTTTTAAATTGTATTTGTTTAACTTTTGATTAGTAATGTATTTTAATTGTGTTTATTAAAGTGTGTGTTGTTATTATTATTTTTTTTTTACTTTTTTCACTTTTATTTCTTAATTTTATGCATTTTTAGGTAATACTACTCCCAGCATGGAACAGCTCCATGCTGGGAGTAGTAGTACCTGTACTTATAGACAGTTTGCCCCAGGTGTCACTTCTGACACCCGTTGCGATCTTTCTATATAATGTATAGAAGCAGGCGGCACTGTCGCTTCTCCGCTCCCCTGCACTGTATTCTGTGATGTGAAGTTCCCTTCACATCACAGATTCATATTTCCCGCTGAGAGCTGTGAGTGGCCGGATGGTTCCAGCCAACCACGACTCTCAGCGGCATATACGAATCTGTGATGTGAAGATAACTTCACATCACAGACTACAGTGTCGGGCAGAGGACCAGAGAAGTGGGGCCGGCCGCCCCGCTTCTATACATTTTTATAGGAGGATCACAATGGGTGTCAGGAGTGACACCCGCTGTGATCTGTCCTTATCTGCAGGTACTACTGCTCTCAACATGGAGCATATTCTGCTCCATGCTAGGAGCTGTAGTACCTGCATTAATAGACAGATCACAATGGGTGTCACTCCTGACACCCCCTGCGATCGTCCTGAGTAAGCTATAGAAGCGGGCGGGCGGCCCGCCCCACTTCTCTGATCCCCTGCCCGGCACTGTAGTCTGTGATGTGAAGTTATCTTCACATCACAGATTCGTATATGCCGCTGAGAGTTGTGATTGGCTGGAACCATCCGGCCAATTACAGTTCTCAGTGGGAAATAGGAATCTGTGATGTGAAGTTCACATCACAGAATACAGTGCAGGGGAGCGGAGAAGCGGCCGTGCCACCCGCTTCTATTAATTATATAGGAGGATCACAATGGGTGTCAGAAGTGACACCTGGGGCGATCTGTCTATTAGTACAGGTACTAGTATGACCTAAAAAAATTAAAACACACACTTTATTAAATGCATAATTAAAATACATTACTAATAAAAATAAGTGCTGTGTCCACTTGTCATCACCTACGTCATGGACCCACTTCATGACTGACAGGTCTGCAAGTCTAAAGCTGCTGCTTGTGTGCTCCTGTGGAGGGAAGGGGGGGGGGGAGGGGCAGAAGCACACTGCTGCCATGACTGAGCAGGAGACAGAAGACTGAATGGAGAATTTCTTTGTTTAAAAAGTAAGTGTCCCTGCATGTACATATATGTGTGTGCATATATATGTATGTGTATAGATCTATAAATATATGAAGTGAATGTGTGTGTGTTTTACAGGGGGACTACAATCATATGCTTCCAGCTGTTGCAAAACTACAACTCCCAGCATGCCTACACAGCCAAATGATGTGTGGGCATGCTGGGAGTTGCAACAAGTGGAGGAACACAGCCTGCAGCAACACTGCTGAAAATCAGTTTTACCAATCATATGCCTCCAGCTGTTGCAAAACTACAACTCATAGGATGTGTGGGCATGCTGGGAGCTGTAGTTTTGCAAAAGCTGTAGGCACACACTGTGTGTGTATAGCATAAAACCAGAAAGGAAAGGGTTACCGTTCCCAGAGCAGTGAGGGAGGGGGAGTGGTCATCACAGTGAGGACCCGCCCCCCTGCTGTAAATGAAACGTACTTTCACTTTGCAATCACTCCAAGTAAATAAAGTGCATTTTAAGAGAAATATTGGTCACAGACACATAAAGATTATATGTACATGATCAGGATGAGATACTGAGCAACATATAACAGTTTTTTTTTGGTTTTTTTTCGGGTGATCTGACAGGTACGTTTTATGGCTCTGTTACATGGGGTGACTGAATAGCAAACATTACTTCACCAGCTGATCAAATCTTTTATATGCAGGTCTAAAAATTGTTAGTAGACAGAACATCTCCCTGTATAAACAGGGTTTGTAGTGGCAACACTGATGGAAGTGTAGAGCTACACGAATGATTCTTATGGCCCTGCCCTGCCTGCACAAACATTGAGTCATGTAAAAGGCTCCTCAATGGAGCACTAGTCTACAGTTCTCGTTTCCGATAAAGGTCTGCCGGTATAAAATGACTCTTCACACTTGTATGCCGGTATAAAAAGGCTAATCACATTTCCAGCATTGGTAACCTCTGCTTCCAAGTGCAGCTGTTTGGCAGCTCTTGGTTCTACTGCCCACTATACACACTTACCTGTGACATCATCATTTGTGGCATCATTTCCTTAAAGATAATTCACTGACAAATCCACTGATAATCCACAATTTATAGGGTGGCACCCCTTGTGACAGTCTAGATTATGGCGTAATCATCATTATAGAAATCTCCTCTGCTATCTCTCCATTGTACACTGGTCATGAACCATTTTATATGATATTGATGAGAGAATCGCTAATATTGTACCCATCCACAAGAAGGGTAATACAGAAAACACTGGTAACCACAGACCAGTTAGCTTGACCTCTGTAGTAGTAAATATAATGGACTCTCTCTTAGAAAAGGGAATAATTGACCACCAAAAAGCCATCAACCTGTTGGACCATAAGGCTAAGTTTCCACTTGGTTTTTTTTCTGGCAGTTTATGGAATACTGCCACTGCAGTTTTTGAGCCAAAGCCAGAAGTTTATTCAAAAGAAATAGGACATATAAAGGAAGGACTTACACTTCTCCTCCCTTATGGATCCACTTCTGACTTTGGCTCGAAAACTGCGGTGGCAGTATTCCAAAAACTGCCAGAAAAAAAAACAAGTGGAAACTTAGCCTAAACCAGTTTTAATTTTAGTTTTAGTCCTAGTTTTGCAGCATCTAAAAGTTAAACTAACAATTGCCAATGGCTTTGGGGGGCTGATCGTCTTTCATTTTTCAGAGACCTTTTCAAAAATGAAAGAAGTGATCTGGTTGGTTGCTATGGGCAACTCAGCAACTTTTCCTCGTGACATGTTTTGATAAATCTTCCCCATAATGTTTATGATCTCACTTGGTGAATGGCGCAAATGTGGTCACTTTATATCAGAAAAAAATTCATAAAAAGTGATAATTTCTAATATAAAAAATGATACCAAAATAAACTATAGATCACGGCCCAAAAATTGAGCTCTTGTACAGCCACATTTATGCAAAAATAAAACAAAGTTGTAAAGGTCAGACTAGGCAATTTTAGGCATGCTTATTTTCATGAAAAAAGGGTAACAAGTAGCAACATAAAACAAAACCTATATAAATTGGGCATTGTTTCAGCCACATTGACCTATAGAATACAAATAACATGCAATTTTAACTGTAAAGCGCACTGTGTAGAAACGACCCCCCCCAAATAAAAAAATAAATGTTTCATTGCAGTTGTTTTTTTTGTGTGTTTTTTTTTTTTTTCAATTTCACCCAACAAGTAAGTTTTTTTAGTTTCGCTGTAGACTTTGGTTGTGGTAAAATGAATAAGCCGTTATATGGCCAGTAGATGGAGTTGGGGCTCCTCAGGAGAAAGACTCGGTACAATTTACCCGTCCAAGACGAAGGTCGTAAAGGTACGCTCTTGCGTCCTGGTACTTAAAGGGGTACTCCGGTGGTTAATTTTTTTGACTATATGGTAGGGATCGACCGATTATTGGTTTGGCCGATATTATCAGCCGATATTCACGATTTTTGACGTTATTTGTATCGGCAATAACCTTGCCGACAATCCGATAATGTCCCGCACAACGCCCCCGCACCGCACGCCACCCCACCACCGCACGGCACACCGTACCCCCCCTCCCACCGCACGCTGTCCCCATTGCCTCCCCTATCCCCGGTTTTATAATTACCTGTTCCCGGGGTCTGGGGCCCGAGCTACTTCTGGCTCCTGCTGCGTCCTGCATTACTCTGTGTGCTGCGCAGCACAGTGACGTCCTCAACGTGACGTCACCGTCAGTGCGCACAGTGACAGCTCAGGACGGGAGCCAGAAGTAGCGCGGACCTTGGACCCCAGGAAAAGGTAATTATAAAACTGGGGATAGGGGAGGCAATGGGGCAGCGGCGGTTGGGGCGGCGTGCGGTGCGGGGGTCGGGGGGATGGCTTGGGGGGCAGCGGCAGTGGTTGGGAGGACCCCCGAACAGGCAGGGGGAGAGAAGCGGGCGGAGGCTGTGGTCTCTGATTCAGCCAAAGCCACTGCAGTTCAATGATTTAAAGCACCCACTTTAAATCAATGATCTGCAGCTCCTTCTTCAGGGCCGTGGTGGTGGTGGTGGGTGGGGGGAATAGCCGATAACTCATACCGGAATATTGGTATAAGTTATCGGCCTTGGTATGGGCCCTAAAAAAAAACGATATCTGTCGATCCCTACTATATGGCATCTTCTTTGTAAGTTTTGTTTTTTTGCAATATACATGTGTTATATGTTTTGGCAGCATGTGTGTGTTTTGCTTACCTGTTTGTTGGGCAGGAAGTTCTGTAGTTCAGAGTGTTTTCTTTTACTGTTGTCCACAGCGGCCATGTTCTTAGTCTGCTGTGGCAAGATGTCATAGCTTTTTTCTGTCTGCATGAGAGAAATAACCCACGCCCCCTCATCTCCCCCCTCCCGAGGTCTGCATGAGAAGCCATACTACACAGCCCCTCATCTCCCCTCCCCCTGCACTGCTTCTGAGGACGCAAGTATGCATGACAGAAGCCATAGTACACAGCTCATCACCTCCCCTCCCCCTGCTCTGTATTCTAAGGATGCAGGTCTGCACAGGAGAAGCAACACAGAGAAGATAAGAGTGTTATCTGAAGGAGAGGATGACAAGGTGCACGGGCAAATCTCATACTGGGAATGATCTCTATATGTGAAGGGGGAGGGGCTCCTGCATGACAAATGCTGAGAATTGTAGTCCCTGTTATGTGTGTGTATGTTATTGTTTCCCAACTAGGGCTGATTATATTAGTGTGCTGTGTATAAGGGGGCCGTCCCGGGAAAATAGTAGGATGGGTAAAGGGCGGAACAAACAATCAAAAAAAAAGCTGCCCCAAACCAGCAAGGCATGTGGCATGCTAGGATTTGTAGTTTTCAGCACAGCAAGAAACAGGAAATAGAAGCAAACATAGGAAAACAACGTGGAGGATAAAAAGACAACAAAGAACCAAAATAGAGTAGCTTAAACAACAAGAATAGAAATGAAACAAAACAAATAGGATAAGTCAAAAGCGGAAAAACATGTTGGCCACCGGAGTACCCCTTCAAGGACCAAGGGCATACCTGTACACCCTGGTCCCGTTAACTGGGTTTAAACCGTTCTCAGGAGCAGAGAATGCTTTAAACCCGGTGGGTTGTGTTTGCTACAGGCAGCCAGGACCCATGGTTAATGTCGGGCACTGCCGATCGGGTTGATACCTGGCATTAACCCTTTAGATGTCATGATCAAAGTTGATCGCTGAATCTAAAATGCAAGATAACTGGTGCTGGTTAGCTCACTGGAGCAGATCGGGACATCTGCGCCGACATCGCAGTTCCTGATCAGCTGAGTGGACGGCCCTTACCTGCCTCCTCACTTTCCGATCGGTCTTCTGCTGCTCCCAGCCTTCTACACAGGCTGGAGCAGCATAGCACCGATAACACTGAAAAGCGATCAAAAAGTCCCATCAAAACAAAAATGGTACTGATAAAAGCTACAGACCATGGTGCATAGCGCCGTATGCTGGAAAATAAAAAAAAGTTATAGGGGTCAGAAGATAACAATTTTAAACATACAAATTTTGATGCATGTAGTTATAATAGTAGTAAAGTAAAATAAAACCTACATAAATTGGGTATCCTTGTAACCATATGGACCTACAGAATAAAGTTAATGTGTCACTTTTACAGAAAATTGCACTGTGTAGAAACGGAAGCTCCCAAAATTTGCACCCCACAATTTCACCCCACAAATATGTGTATATATATATATATATATATATATATATATATATATATATATATACAGTACAGACCAAAAGTTTGGACACACCTTTGACTATGAAAATTGTAGATTCACACCGAAGGCATTAAAACTATGAAGAAACACGTGGAATTATATACATAACAAAAAAGTGTGAAACAACTGAAAATATGTCATATTCTAGGTTCTTCAAAGTAGCCACCTTTTGCTTTGATTACTGCTTTGCACACACTTGGCATTCTCTTGATGAGCTTCAAGAGGTAGTCACCTGAAATGGTCTTCCAACAGTCTTGAAGGAGTTCCCAGAGATCCTTAGCTCTTGTTGGCCCTTTTGCCTTCATTGGGTTCAGGTCTGGTGACTGTGGAGGCCAGATCATCTGGTGCAGCACCCCATCACTCTCCTTCTTGGTCAAATAGCCCTTACACAGCCTGGAGGTGTGTTTGGGGTCATTGTCCTGTTGAAAAATAAATGATGGTCCAACTAAACGCAAACCGGATGGAATAGCATGCCGCTGCAAGATGCTGTGGTAGCCATGCTGGTTCAGTATGCCTTCAATTTTGAATAAATCCCCAACAGTGTCACCCACAAAGCACCATCACACCTCCTCCTCCATGCTTCACGGTGGGAACCAGGCATGTAGAGTCCATCCGTTCACCTTTTCTGCGTCGCACAAAGACACGGTGGTTGGAACCAAAGATCTCAAATTTGGACTCATCAGACCAAAGCACAGATTTCCACTGGTCTGATGTCCATTCCTGGTATTCTTTAGCCCAAACAAGTCTCTTCTGCTTGTTGCCTGTCCTTAGCAGTGGTTTCCAAGCAGATATTCTACCATGAAGGCCTGATTCACACAGTCTCCTCTTAACAGTTGTTCTAGAGATGTGTCTGCTGCTATAACTCTGTGTGGCATTGACCTGGTCTCTAATCTGAGCTGCTATTAACCAGGCTGGTGACTCGGATAAACTTATCCTCCACAACAGAGGTGACTCTTGGTCTTCCTGGTGTGGTCCCCATGTGAGCCAGTTTCTTTGTAGCTTTTGATGGTTTTTGTGACTGCACACTTTCCACCTAGAATATGACATATTTTCAGATGTTTCACACTTTTGTTATGTCTATAATTCCACGTGTTAAAAATAAAGAAAACTCTTTGAATGAGAAGGTGTGTCAAAACTTTTGGTCTATATATATATATATATATATATATATATATATATATATATATATATATACACACATATATAAAGGGGATGAGTATTTATCTCAGGGAGAGATTACCACTCCTGGTACGACGGAGCTTCATAAGGCCATTTTGCACTCCGCGGGCATTCTGGGTAGGGGAATATGCAAAGCAGCTCATTACACCACCTTATTCAGGTAGTGTTCTCTGGTATCAGCTTAGCTCCTGTTAAAGAATATGAAAAGCTATTTCATATTCCTTAACAGAAGCTAAGCTGATACCAGGGAACACTACCTGAATAAGGTGGTGTAATGAGCTGCTTTGCATATTCCCCTATACATATATATATATATATATATATATATATATATATATATATAGATTTGTCTTGTGGTAGATATTGCTATTAAATGATTGCTGTCATTACAAAGTAGAATTGGTGAGGGAAAAAACAAGCCCTTAAATGGGTCTGTTTGTAGGTGCAAAATTGAAAGTGTTATGATTTTTAGAAAGTGAGGAGAAAAAAAACGAAAGTACAAAAATGAAAATTTACCTGGTCCTTAAATGGGCACTCTCATTAAAAGTTTTGCTATTGCACTCCTTATGGTAAATAAATAAATCGTTCTAATCTACTTGGTTTAAAAAAAAAAAAAGTTTTCTATGTTTTATTTGTGTTTAAAAAAGCGGCCTCTTGCACAGACTTTGGACTTCTGCTTACCTGGCAGAAGTCCAAAATCAGGAAATGTAGTCTGGAGTGCTGATGGGGGGGGGGGTGCAGCCTTAGCCAATCATAGCTCATCTCACACTGAACTGCTCTGGGCTGTGTGTAGCAGAGTGAGGGAGAAAGTTCTCTCCTGTATGGCTTCAGATGATGTCTCGTCTGCTGGGGAATGCCCCTTCCCAGTCTGTGCATCTGACTGAGACTAAGCAGAAAATACAGAGCAATATCGAGGTATAAAACTAAAAATAATAAAAATAAATGCGGGGGGGGGGGGGGTTTATCATGATGGGGGCAGTGAACTGGGAGGATTATAAAATGTAACAAGATCATGAGAGGTACTCTTTATGGTCAAAATTGGCTTCATCCTTAAGGGGTTAAACACGTCAAAAGTTTTTCTTACTATATCTGCAACGTAAAAATATTTTTTGGGGCGACAGTGCAAAATGCTTAGATTTTCTATGTTAGCTTCCAACTCTTTCAACTTGTAGCCATTCTCATAAAATGATCTTTAATGGTGTGTTCACATGTGCATATTTTTGCTGCAGATCTGCTGCAGATCTTGCTGCTGCAGATTTTGCCGCCCATTGACTTTAATGGGCAGCAAACTCTTCAGAAGCAGATCTGCAGCAAAAATGCGCACGTGTGAACGCATCCTAAGGGTGTTTAAGCCCTAGGAAAGTGCTATGACAGGGTTGTCTATGTTTTTCTGCAGCGGCCCACTTTATTAGAAATGTATGGCCTGCACTAATAATTCACTGATAAATTTATATGGGAGAGGGAATTTATCAGTTATTTAGGAATTAGATTTTGTTTGTTTTTTGGGGGTGTGGTTTGGTGCAAAATATTTGCATGCACGTTGTGTGCAACTTTTTTGTGGGCCTTTTTTCTGCACAACAGATTACTGAGAAATTACTGTTGAGTCAAATCCGTCTTTGCAGATGCACTGGTCAGGAATTGAGCAGTGATGTTTTTGGGCTGTGGTTGGGCAACACGGACTTTCTTCTCCCTCCAAAGTTTTTCTATTGGGTTGAGATCTGGAGACTGGCTATGCCACTCCAGGACCTTGAAATGCTTCTTACGAAGCCACACCTTCGTTGCCCGGGCGGTGTGTTTGGGATCATTGTCATGCTGAAAGACCCAGCCATGTTTAATCTTTAATGCCCTTTCTGATGGAAGGATGTTTTCACTCAAAATCTCATGATACATGGCCCCATTCATTCTTTCCTTTACACGGATCAGTCGTCCTAGTCCCTTTGCTGAAGAACAGCCCCAAAGCATGATGTTTCCACCCCCATGCTTCACAGTAGGTATGGTGTTCTTTGGATGCAACTCAGCATTCTTTCTCCTCCAAACACGAGTTGAGTTTTTACCAAAAAGTTCTACTTTGGTTTTATCTGACCAAATGACATTCTCCCAATCCTCTTTTGGATCATCCAAATGCTCTTTAGCAAACTTCAGATGTCCCCGGACATGTACTGGCTCAAGTAGGGGGACATGTCTGGCACTCCATGATTTGAGTCCCTGGTTGCATAATGTGTTACTGATGGTAGACTTTGTTACTTTGGTCCCAGCTCTCTGCAGGTCATCCCCTAGGTCCCCTCGTGTGGTTCTGGGATTTTTGCTCACCATTCTTGTGATCATTCTGACACCACGGGGTGAGATCTTGCATGGAGCCCCAGATCGAGGGAGATTATCAGTGGTCTGGTATGTCTTCCATTTTCTAATAATTGCTCCCACAGTTGATTTCTTCATACCAAGCTGCTTGCCTATTGCAGATTCAGTCTTCCCAGCCTGGTGCAGGTTTACAATTTTGTTTCTGGTGTCCTTTGACAGCTCTTTGGTCTTGGCCATAGTGGAGTTTGGAGTGTGACTGTTTGAGGTTATGGACAGGTGTCTTTTATACTGATAACAAGTTAAAACAGATGCCATTAATACAGGTAACGAGTGGATGACAGAGGAGACTCTTAATGAAGTTGTTACAGGTCTGTGAGAGCCAGAAATCTTTCTTGTTTGTAGGTGACAAATTCTTATTTTCCACCATAATTTGCAAATAAAGTTTTTAAAGGAAAACTGTCAAATGTTTGCACCCGCACTAACCACAGGTACTGATGGATAGTTCAGGAGACGCTGATTCCTATGATCCCTACCTTGGCCGGATCCGCCTGGCTGTTCGCCTGTAATCTTAGTTTTATTATATCTGGAAATGTGGCTGTAACTGGCACGGGGTGGGGTTTCTGTAGCTTAACTGGCACTGACGTCAGCGCCGCCCGTCCACAGCGCCGCCTGCTTATGAATATTGATCCCCCACCCTCCAGCTTTCCCTCTCTTCGCCGCTCCTAACTGGAGGGAGGATATATATTCATAAGCGGGCGGCGCTGCAGACGGGCGGCGCTGACATCAGTGCAAGTTAAGCTACAGAAACCCCTGCCCGTGCCAGTTACAGCCAGATTTCCACATATAATAAAACTAAGATTACGGGTGAACGGTCGGGAGGATCCGGCCAAGGTAGGGATCATAGGAATCAGTGTCTCCCGCACTGTCCATCGGTACCTGTGGTTAGTGCGGGAGCAAACATGTGACAGTTTTCCTTTAAAAATCAGACAATGTGATTTTATTTTCTCATTATGTCTTTCATAGTTGAGGTATGCCTATGATGACAATTTCAGGCCTCTCTCAGCTTTTTAAGTGTGAGAACTTGCACAGTTGGTGGCTGACTAAATACTTTTTTGCCCCACTGTAAGCCCCTTATTAAAATAAAATGTTAATGGTCCCATGTGGTAACTGGCTTAAACATAAAAAAAATTACTAATATCCAAAATTACAGATTTTTGGTCACATCTCATCATATGCCGTGCGCCATTTAATAAATTTGACGCACATCAGCACTTTCACAGCTACAATTATTGACTGTAAAACATGTCCACCACAGACAATAATGATAAATTCCCCCCATGGTCTACTAGCTGTGTAATGCAAGCAGAAGAACCTGGAGGTGTTAGAACAGCATCAGCAGGGGATCAGGGCAGATGGGTATCGTTTTTTTACCACCCTGACTTCAATGGACACTGTCAGAAATAAAAACTTTTTACGGTATATGTTGTATATCTTGGCAAAACAATAGTTTTTCTAATAAATACTTCTTTCAAAAAAATGTATTAAAGAAAACAGCCTTTGAAAATCCCACCACTAGTGGCCCCTTACCTCTTGGGAAACTGATGAGTCCCACAGCAGCATGAGTGTGTCCAATGGTTATGGACACAAGATAGCTGATTGACAAGGCTGCAGGAGGAACACAGCTTGCAGCAACACTTCTGTAACACAGAATTTTACCAAACATGTGGCTCCAGCTGTTGCAAAACTACAACTTCAAGCATGCCTGGACAGTCAAAGGATGTCTGGGCATGCTGGGAGTTGTAGGTTTGTAAAAGCTGTAGGTACACAGCCGAAGGCAACACTACTGCAAAAAAGGGTTATCCAGACACTGTACCTTTAACTATTCCAAAACTACCAGTCCCAGCATTACAGGACTGCCTAATGATGACACACATGAATGACATAGGAAGATGTAAGTTATACAATCCCCAATAATTATTGTGTGTGTGTGTGTGTACAGCATAAAACAAGAGAGGAAAGGCTTACAGAGCACGGCTGCCAGGCTCCCCAGTGAGTCAGCAGAGTGATGGGGGTGGAGCCATCACAATGCAGGCAAGAGAGGACACGCCCATTCCTTTGACAAGATGGAAAAGACAGTAAGCACTGTTTATATGCTATTTTTTAGTCAAATATGGGTGATAGATACATAAAAATTATATTTACATGATCAGGATGAGGTACAGAGTAACATATAGCATTTTTTTTTTTCTTTTTTTTTTTTTTTTTTTTGCACTGGGATTGTAAAGATGAGATGATGGCTCTCCCCTGCAACTCAGGCCAATGGAAGGTTAAATAGAGTAAATGTAAGCTTGGGCATATTTTCCTGAGGAAAACTTCACCCAGGCAGTAAAGGTTTTGAGTATTTAATAAGGAACAGACAGTTCTCACACCACACTGTACTATTGCCTATTAACTGTGACTGTGGCTATTTAATAGATCATTCACTTCAGGAGGGGTAATATAATTAAGCCATAACCATTCACGTATACACATCTGCCACTGCGTATGTACCTGATCACCTGCATTGTGCATCTAAATGAAAGTTGTACTTGTCAGGAATTTAAGCCCTACCAATTGAATATAGTCACCACAAGTTCTGCAGCACAGAACTGGAGCATATTCTATAGTGTAAGCTCTACAGAGCAGTCAGCTGTTATTCTTTATAGTCTTCCGAAATTACTTTAATAATATTATTTTCTAGATCGGTGTCAGAAATTAAAGTGATCAAAATACTGCAAGGTTTAGTCCCCTAGTGGCACTTTAACAAATAAACTTTACAAAAAAAAAATGTAAATCCTTTTTACACAATATTTTATTATTAAAAAAAACTATGCATAATTGATTTAGCAGTACTATAAAATAACTCATACTAAAGTAAACACATAATAATGCATGGTAAACATGGTACGATAATAAATAAATAATAAAACATATTGCCAGCATATTTGTTCTCTGTTTATCTTGCTTTTAAAAAAAAATGGAATTAAAAATTATTTTTCTAAATTTTTCTCAAAATGGTAGCATTGAAGATAACAAATCGTTCTTGCAAAAAAAACAAAAAACACATAATAATGCATGGTAAACATGGTACGATAATAAATAAATAATAAAACATATTGCCAGCATATTTGTTCTCTGTTTATCTTGCTTTTAAAAAAAAATGGAATTAAAAATTATTTTTCTAAATTTTTCTCAAAATGGTAGCATTGAAGATTACAAATCGTTCTTGCAAAAAAAACAAAAAACAAATAGAAGAATAAAATGTTATGACTTGGAATGTGGTGACACAAAAGCAAATTATTTTCAATATAAAGAAAAAATGTTAGTATTGTGCAAAAGTAGTAAAACATAGCAATAACAACATGTTTAGTATCACTGTAATCATGTTGACCAATAAAATAAAGTTAAAGTCTCGCTAAATGCCAAAATTGCTGATGTTTTTCTATCCCTCCATGCAAAAAAGCTACTATTCCTCGACTACTATCCTTAAAAAATACAAGCTCTTAGCGACTTTGGAAATAAAAAGTTAGGACCCCTGGAACATAGAAGGGAAAAATACTAGTCCTTAAAGGGGTACTCCATATTTTTTAAATCAACTGGTTCCAGAAAGTTAAACAGAATTATAAATTACTTCTATTTAAAAATCTTAATCCTTCTGGTACTTATCAGCTGCTGTATTCTTCACAGGAACTTCTTTTCTATTTGAATTTCCTTTCTGTCTGACCACAGTGCTCTCTGCTGACACCTCTGTCCATTTTAGGAACTGTCCAGAGTACATGCAAATCCCCATAGCAAACCTATCCTGCTCTGGACAGTCCCTAAAATAGACAGAGGTGTCAGCAGAGATCACTGTGGTCTGACAGAAAGTAAGTTCAAAAAGAAAATAACGTGTCTCCTGTGGAGAATACAGCAGCTGATAAGTACCAGAAGGATTAAGATTAAACTGATAAGTACTGAAAGATAAATAGAAGTAATTTACAAATCTGTTTAAAGTGGAAAACTTTTTTTTTTTTTTTTTTAATGAGCTGGTGTCAGAAAGTTAAACAGATTTGTAAATTACTTCTATAAAAAAAAATCTTAATCCTTTTTAGTACTTTTTAGCAGCTGTATGCTACAGAGAAAATTAATTTCTTTTTTAATTTCTTTTTTTGTGTTGTCCATAGTGCTCTCTGCTGACACCTGGTGCCTGTATCAGGAACTGTCGAGAGCAGGAGAAAATCCCCATAACAAACCTATGCTACTCTGGACAGTTCCTGACACGAACAGAGGTGTCGGCAGAGAGCACTGTGGACAACACAAAAAAGAAATTCAAAAAGTAAAGAATTTCCTCTGTTGCATACAGCTGCTAAAAAGTACTAAAAGGATTAAGATTTTTTTTTTTTTTTAAGTTTTCCACCGGAGTATCCCTTTAACTTTCTGGCACCAGTTGATTTAAAAAAAAAAAAAAAAATGTTTTCCAGTGGAGTACTCCTTTAATCCCTTCCATTCTGGGTTTTCTTGACCAGTTTAAAGACTACCTGTCATCACAAAAACTTTTGGCATTTTGTTAATTAATGTATTAGCTAAAATGTAATTAACTAAAATGTATATTTATATATTTAATTTGACTTTTAAAAAGTGACCATTAGGGGTCTCTCTACATGTCCCGACCGCAAGACTCTTATAGAGTTCGGACTCATGCTGGCCTGGCATGAGTCTGAACTCTCCTACTGCAGCTGGGACTAAGACGAGCACAGAGCAGCTCCCTATCAATTAGACAGGCATGAGCGAGCTCTGTGCCCGCACATAGCATCTTCTGACATGGCCGGCCAGGGCTACGCCCCCACGCAGCATCTCCTGACATGACCCGCCAGTGCTGTGTCCGCATGCAGCATCTTCTGACATGGCCGGCCAGGGCTGTGCCCGCACGCAGCATCTCCTGACATGGACGGTGCTGTGTCCACGCACAGCAACTCCTGACATGATTTTTGCTCCTACACTCCTCCTCCCTGTAAAGCACGTGCCGTGCTAAACAAGAGGGAGTAGACCCTAGAGCAGCCAGCTGTGCCATAGGCTAATCATCTTTGTGCACTCCAGACACAGAGCGCAGCAGAGATGAAGTGAGGGCGGAAGCGGTCCCACAGCAGGCTTCAGTGACGTAGCGCCTGCTGGGGCACGCCCATATCCTCCTGCTGGCAGCTCACAGTATGCGAGCAAGAAGAGAGTTTTGAAATAGAGCTTTATAAAGCTCATAAAAAATGTAAGGGCAGGGGGGTGTTAGGTGTAGTTAGGGAACATAGTGGAAGGTGGTCTAGGTGAGTTTGTTTGATGACAGGTAATCTTTTTAATATTTTCTTTTTTACCTTGCATGTACTGGTGAAACAGTTACAGTGGTCCCTCAAGTTAAATATTAATTGGTTCCAGGATGACTATTGTATGTTGAAACCATAGTATGTTGAGACCATAACTCTATGGAAACCTGGTGATTGGTTCTGAAGCCTAAAAAGTGAGGATTAAAGAGAAATAAGTAGATAACTAATACAGATAAAGCAAGTCCTTACATATAAAGGTAAGAAAGAGCTGCTAGAAGCTGTAAATCACTGTCTCTGTAGAGGACATGAGCTTCTTCAAGGTCCTGTACAGTACACACAGTGTCCTAAAAATTTAAAATGGAGCCACCCCCACCTGGTGTCCAAAGGACAGCTAAGCGTGGCATAGGTAAAGAGTCGAACAGAACATGTAGTACCACCCTGTACTGTAGGGGGCGCTAACAGACATCCAGTCAGTGCATGCACTTTAGTAATACAGGTGTTTTACCAGTGAAATGTCCGTTCTGATTGGTCAGATCTTCCAGCCATTGACACGTTTCACAGATCTGGACTGTCCATAGCATTGTAAGTTGAGTCTGGTTTTAAGTTACAATGGTCCAGAAAAGACACTATTGTATGTTGAGGCCATTGTAAGTTGAGGGATCACTGTATACCCTTAATATATATGTTATTAAAGTAAAAAATTTTTTTTTAGACAAATAGGGCATTTTTGAACCATTTTTCTACCCAATAGCAATTGCATTATTTTAACCACTTAAGGACACAGGGCCCGTTCCGAGTCCTTAAGAACTCAGGGTGTACCTGTACGTCCTGAGTCCCGCTAAAAGGGTTTAAACCATCCTTAGGAGCGGAAAACAATTAAACCCAGTGTGTCCCTGTTGCTACAGGCAGCCAGGACCCACGGCCAATATCGGGCCCACCCAACATTAACCCTTTAGACGCCATGATCAAAGTTGATTGCGGTGTCTAAAGTGAAAGTAAAACTATCCCGGCAGGTCAGTATCGCGACAGAATCGCGATGTACCGCTCAGCTTACTAGACGACGGTAGGGTCCTTACCTGCCTCCTCGTCGTTTGATCGGCGATCTACTGCTCCATGCCTGCTCAGCAGACTGGAGCAGCAGAGTGCCGATAACACTGATCAATGCTATGCTATGGCATATCATTGTTCAGTGTATGCAATCAAAAGACTGCATGGTATAGCCCCCTAAGGGGGCTAAAAAAAAAAAAGTAAGAAAAGAAGAATAAATGTGAATAAGCAACCCCATAATAAAAGTTTGAATCACCCCCCTTTTCATATTTTTTAAATAAAATAATGTAGTAAAAAAAAATCTTATGTGGTACCACCACGTGCGTAAATGTTCGAACTATTTAAATATAAGGTTAGCTAAATCACACGATCGACAGCGTACATGTGAAAAAAAATACCAAACTCCAAAATTGTGTATTTTTGGTCACTTCATATACCATAAAAATTTTCATAAAAAGCTATCAAAAAGTCCCATCAAAACAAAAATTGTACCGATAAAAACTACAGACCCTACTGAGCCCTCATATAGCCCTGTACGCGGAAAAAGAATAGTTATAATTTTTTTTTAAGTAGTAAAATTACTAAAGCCTACATAAATTGGACATCCCTGTAACCGTATGGACCTACAGAATAAAGATAAGGTGTCATTTTTACCGAAAAATGCACTGCGTAGAAACGGAAGCCCTAAAATTTGCAAAATGGTGCTTTTTTTTTTTTTTTTTCATTTCACCCCACAAATATTTTTTTGGGTTTTGCCGCAGATTGTTTTAAAATAAATAATGTCAATAAAAAGTGCAATTGGTGAAGCAAACAGCAAGCCCTTTTATGGGTCTGTAGGTACAAGATTGAAATCGTTATGATTTTTAGAAGATGAGGAAAAAACTAAATTGCAAAAAACGAAAATAGTTTTGAGTCCTTAAGGTAAAAATCAGTCCCTAAGGATTTAACAAGTATTGGTATTTTATTTTTGAAAAAATTAAAACATACAATTTTAGTTTGTACATTTCAACAATTTTTATTGGGTAAAAACTTTTTTTTTTCTGGTCCTCATTATTACCCAATAACTTGGGCTGCCACAGCAATGCCAGTTACTGCATGGACAAGTTCTGTGTTTCTAAACAAGTGTACCTCCAGCTGTTGCAAAACTCACACTCCCAGCATGCCCAGAGAGCCTTTGGCTGTTAGAGGCCAAAAATGTTTTTTTTGTTTTTTTTTGCCTGGCCGGTATATCCCCGAATACCATTATAAAATGGCGCAGTAGACTATGCTTGATTTCATCCAAAGGTATACTGTTAACACTGCTTTATATTTTCCCATTACCTATATCTGCCATCTATCGATGACGGATGCCAATGTATGGCATGCATTAATGGCTTCCATCGGGAGCTTTTCTAGCCATAGACATCAACTAGAGGCTATTATCGTGATGTGAACAGACCATAATAGATTTTAAGCTTGTACATTGTAATAAATACATTGTGATATGTGACGTGCAGGTGGGCGCTATAACATTCACTCCAGACATTACAGCAAGTTTGTTTAATAATGAAATAAAAAAACAACAAGATCTGCATGTAATATTACACAAATATTAATAACACACTTTAATTGCTTGTCCCAGTTTCTGCTGTATCCATAGTATAGATCTGACTTTTATTAGAAGAGTGGCCTAGCGGTGCTAGTCCTCATTTGATGCAGCTGGGTGTGTAAACATGTCTCAAGTGAAAAATGAATTTCTCATGCGGTAAAATTGCTTATAAGTGCCAGCGTAATTAGGAAACGCTTTATGTTGTTATCATTAGTCATGCGTAGCATCAATCTATTTAATCATGGCAAAGGGCATTAGTATTGAAACTTTGGTTTTACATACAACACAAGATGGCTTCCCCCATGAGTCTTATTTGGGGGATTCCAATAAAAATCAGATTGCAGCTGTGGACATTAAAAAGGGAGTGTTTGTGGAGGAGAGCACATTTTACATATCATCAAAATTAGGTTACATTAAGTATAGTTTCGTTCTGCCTTTAAGTGCCAGCTGCATGGCAATGGAAAGTGACAAGACTTTAACCCCTTAAGGACCAAGCCCATTATGACCTTAAGGACCAGAGCATTTTTTTTGCTAATCTGACAACTGTCACTTTAAGCATTAATAACTCTGGGATAGTTTTTTTGTGACTTATTATACTTCATGTTAGTGGTAAACTTTCGTCGATACTTGAATCCTTTCTTGGTGAAATATTCGAAAATTTCATGAAACATTTGAAAATGTTGCATTTTTCTAATTTTGAAGCTCTTTTCTTATTAGAAAAATGGACATGCCAAATAAATGATATGTTGATTCACATATACAATATGTCTACTTTATGTTTGCATCGTAAAGTTGACCTATTTTTACTTTTTGAAGACATTTGAGGGCTTCAAAGTTTAGCAACAATTTTCCAATGTTTCACAAAAATGTCAAAATCGGAATTTTTCAGGGACCAGTTCAGTTTTGAACTGAGTTTGTGTTTATGTTAGAAATTCCCCATAATGCACCTCATTATGAAAACTGCACAGGAAAAACGAAATGTCTAAAGAAGCTTATCTTTCTGTGAGTTGCAGTAAAATGGTAGAAAGTAGTTAAATTTTGCATTCATGAAACAGGGGAAAATTCTAAATCTTCAGTTTTTACACTAACATGTTTTTGTAGACCAAATCTTTTTTTATTTTTTTCATTTTTACAAGGGTTAAAAGGAGAAAAAGCCCACCAAAATGTGTAACCTAATTTCTCTCGAGTAAGGAAATACCTCATGTGGATGTAGAGTGCTCTGCGAGCACACTACAGTGTCAGAAGGGATGGAGCGACAATGGGAATTTGGAGAGCGAATTTTTCTGAAATTGTTTTTGGGGGGCATGTCGCATTTAGGAAGCCCCCATAGTGCAAAAACAGCAAAAAAAGAGAAACTACACCCCTCAAGGAATGTAACAAGGGGTATAGTGAGCCTTTATACCCCATAGGTGTTTGACAAATTTTAGCTAAAGTTGGATGTGAAAATGAAACATTTAATTTTTTTCACTAAAATGCTGGTGTTACCCCAAATTTTTCATTTTCACAAGGGGTAATAGGAGAAAAAAAAACCACAAAATTTGGAACACCATTTCTTCTGAGTATGGAAATACCCCATATGTGGATGTAAAGTGCTATGCAAGTGAACTACAGTGCTCAGAAGAAAAGGAGCACCATTGGGCTTTTGGAGAGTGAATTTGGTGGGAATGGAAATTGGGGCCATGTGCGTTTACAATGCCCCCGTACTACCAGAACAGTGGACCCCCCCACTTGTGACCCTATTTCGGAAACTACACCCCTCACGGAATATAATAAGGTAGGCAGTGAACGATTACACCCCACTGGTGTTTGACAAATCTTTGGAACAGTGGAATGTGCAAATGAAAAACGGACCACTGTTCAAAAAAAAACCGTGAGACACCTGTGGGGTGTAAATGCTCACTGCACCTCTTATTACATTCCGTCAGGGGTGTTGTTTCCAAAATGGGGTCACATGTTGGGGTCCACTGTTCTGGCACCATTGGGGCTTTGTAAACGCACATGGCCTTCAATTCCAGCCAAATTCTCTCTCCAAAAGCCCAATGGCGCTCCTTCTCTTCCTGAGTCCTGTAGTGTGCCCGCAGAGCACTTCGCATCCACATATGGGGTATTTTTTTACTCAGAAGAAATGGTGTTAAAAATTTTGGGGGCTTCTTTCCTATTACTCCTAATGAACATGAAAAATTTGGGGTAATACCAGCATTTTAGTGAAAAAAAAAATATTCATTTTCACTTCCAACTTTAACCAAAATTCGTCAAAAACACCTGTGGGGTGTTAAGGCTCACTATACCCCTTGTTACGTTCTGTGAGCGGTGTAGTTTCCAAAATGGGATCACATGTAGGTGCGTTTTTTTTGCGTTTATGTCAGAATCGCTGTAACGATCAACCACCCCTATGCAAATCACCTCAAATGTACATGGCACTCTCTCACTCCTAAGCCCTGTTGTGCATTTGCAAAGTACTTTACATCCACATGTGGGGTATTTCCTTACAAATTTTGGGGGTCTATTTTTCCGTTTATCTCTTGTGAAAATGAAAAGTGTGAGGCAGCACCAGCATGTTAGTGTAAAAAAGAAAAAATATTTACAATAACATGCTGGTGTAGACCCAAACTTTACCTTTTCATAAGTGGTAAAAGGAGAAAATGCCCCCCAAAATGTGTTAGGCAATTTCTCCCGAGTACGGAAATATTTGGCCCTAAACTTTTGCCTTGAAATACAACAGTGCTCAAGTGAGAGAGTGCCTTGTGCATTTGGGGCCTAAATTAGGGATTTGCATAGGGACGGACCTGGATGCAAGCTTACACTTGCCTCCAATACCAAAAATACTCTACGGCAGTGTTTCCCAAACAGGGTTCCTCCAGCTGTTGCAAAAATCCCAGCATTCCTGGACAATCAATGGCATGTCCGGCAATACTGGGAGTTGTTGTTTTGCAACAGCTGGAGGCTCCGCTTTGGAAGCAGTGCCGTACGTGATGTTTTTCATTTTTAGTGGGGGGGGGGGGGGGGTTGTAGCTATGTAAGGGTGTGTGTGTATGTAGTGTTTTACTTTTTATTTTGTCTAGTGTAGTGTTTTTAGGGTACATT
Organism: Hyla sarda; assembly: GCF_029499605.1. Classification (NCBI taxonomy): domain Eukaryota; kingdom Metazoa; phylum Chordata; class Amphibia; order Anura; family Hylidae; genus Hyla; species Hyla sarda. Next base: position 31,690,524 of record NC_079200.1, read on the forward strand.
CACATGGGCGGGGTTCACAGCGAGTTTCCCACTGGGAGCTTGAGCTGCAGCGATAAACTTGCCGCATCTCAAACTTGCAGCAGGAAACTCATTATAACCCTAAACTCACTATAAAACTACAATTCCCACCAAGCACTGACAGAACGTACATGCTGGGAATTGTAGTTTGATACAATACAATACAAAGATCCTTCTAAGAGGGGATGGGTGCCGTTTCACACTAAGGACCGTACATGCTGGGAGTTGTAGTTTTGCAACAGCTGGAGGCACACTGGTTGCGAAACACTAAGTTAAAGGGGTATTCCAGGCCAAAACTTTTTTTTATATATCAACTGGCTCCGAAAAGTTAAACAGATTTGTAAATTACTTCTATAAAAAAATCTTAATCCTTCCAATAGTTATTAGCTTCTGAAGTTGGGTTGTTGTTTTCTGTCTAACTGCTCTTTGACGACTCACGTACCGGGAGCTGTGCAGTTCCTATGGGGATATTCTCCCATCATGCACAGCTCCCGGGACGTGACATCATCATTGAGCAGTTAGACAGAAAACTTAAGACGCTAATAACTATTGGAAGGATTAAGATTTTTTAATAGAAGTAATTTACAAATCTGTTTATCTTTCCGGAGCCAGTTGATATATATATATATATATATATATATATATATAAAATATTATATATATATTAATACAGAGGAGTCGGAGTCGAAACATTTATATACCGACTCCAGAGCCCTGGTCTTAAGACTGGGACCTAGTGCAACCAACAACTTTTTACATGTCTAAGCAACATGTAAACATTGGTTTGTAATGACAGTAACAATGCAGTCTCGGCTTTCTTAGGAGAATATTTGTGAACATAATTTTTGGGCAACGATTAGTGTGCAGAATTGTGTAACCAAATGAAAAATTTGCCATCTTGCTTGTTTATTTTTATCTGTTTAAAGTGAGAATAATAAACAACTCAAAATCTACAAATAAGCGTTTGTGACATTTCAAACATCCTAAAAATCAGTGACCGATATAGCCCCCCTTCTTTTCAAAAACAGTCATAAGACTTCTATTCATGGAGTCTGTCCGTTTCTTGGTCTGTTGATGATCACATTTTTGCGCAGCAGCAACCACAGCCTCCCAGACACTGTTCAGAGAAGTGTACTGTTTTCTTTAGCCATAAATCTCCCTTTTAAGAAGGGCCCACAAGTTCTCTAGGGTTTATTTCAGGTGAGGAAGGGGATCATTATTTAGTCTTTAAGGCCTTTACTGACTAGCCACGCAGTAGAGTACTTTATTGCATGCGATTAAGCACTCTGCATAAAATGTACCGAGTATTCTGCATAAAAATCATGGTCTTTTTAAAAGCGTAATTGGCAGTGGGGTTGGGATGGTTTTTATTCTGTCTTTAACCCAAAATGGGCCAACTAGCCCATCTTTGAAAATATCAGTCCATACCAGTACCCCACCTTCACCTTGCTGGAATCTGACTCAAAGTGGAGGACTGTACCCTGTTCACGGTTTCAGCCTCCCTTACCTTGGACATATCGGGGGATACTTATCAAAGGATTAAGGCTGTTTTTTCCTGTCTTAATTTGTCGCACAGAAAGTCGCGGTCTAAATATGTGCGACTTTTTTTGCGACTTTTGCTCTAGAGGATTTTTAGAACATGATGCATTCTAGTCTATTTTAGACGGAAATGTATTGGAAAATGCATTGGTGCTGAATTTATCAAAAGCGACTTTTCAGTGACAAGTCGCATCGGCTGAAAGTACGCTAAAATGTCAGACCATGCTGGAGCAGGTTTAATTACAGTCTAAAGCATAAATCCCAAAGTCTTTGCGCAGAATTTATCAAGAGCCATGCGCCTTTTGATAAATTAGGCGCACAATAGACCAGCCTAACCCTCTGTGGTTTGGTCTATATTGATGCGGGACATAGACAGCTTTGATAAATATCCCCCATCCTGTATAAAAAGAAAGATCCCATAGAAATAGCAACAGCATACAGATCTGGGTGGGAAGGGTTTTGATGATCTCATTTTGATGATCTCATTCGTAGTTTACGTCAAATTAGCTAACCCAGAACAGACTACTTCCATTTAACACTGTGATTTTCTGTGACTCAGGCTGGTGATCACACAACCCAGTTACTGTAATGAAACGCATGGATGCAGTTGTGTTGGAACAAAACAGATGACACTGTAGGACTAGTGATGGTGAGTGTGCATGATATGGACAAAAAAATTCAAAACCTGGAGTGCTTCTTTAAAATCCTATACTTCCATGTTTTACACTTTCCTGACTGAAAGGGTTATACAGGAATAGAAAAACAGGAAATACTTTACAAAAACAGCATTACACCTGTTGTGTTTGATATTACATCTTGGCTCCATTCACTTCGCTGAGCAGCAATACCACATATAACCCGAGGACCGGGTTGGTTCTGTTATTTTTTTTTTTGTTTTTAAAGCAGCTGTTTTTCTCCCTGCCTTATTTAGGCCTGAATACAGATTCTTGAGCCATCTTCCAGAAAGTTAGCATCTGACAAGGTTTTCTAATAGAGTACACTAAAGAGGTTTTGTGAGGTTTGTTTTCCCCCCACTTCTTGAAAATTGCCCACTTTGGATGGTGTTTACAAATAAGCTATAAATAGAACAATCCTCACCATAATTTCAGCTCGGGTGCTCCGATTATCTCCAATGAGCTTTTATTACTGACATTGGCTGTATACAGTACAAGACCAGTGAGGCCAGTGTTTTGTTTATAGAGTATAGTTGATGTTTTTTTTAACCCCTTAAGGACAGGGCCATTTTTCATTTTTGCACTTTAGTTTTTTTTTCTCTCCTCGTACTTTAATAGCCATAACTCTTTTATTTTTTCATCTACACACCCATATGAGGGCTTGTATTTTGCGGGTCCAATGGTACTTTGTAATGACTTCTTTCATTCTTCCATAGCATATTCTCCAAAACAAAAATAAATAAATAAATTGGTTGGTGAAACTTAAAAATAAAAAGGCTGTTTTGAGGTGGTTTCAGTTTGATGTCATTCACTGTGCAATCAAACCAACATGTTGGCCCTGATTTACGAAGAGTGGAGTGTAGGTTTCTTTTGTGGGTTTTAATTCCCTGCAATTTTTTTTTCCCCACGGTATTTACCAAGGTTTCCTACATTTTCCACTTTCCCTACATTTTGCTTTTTTTCCACATGCTCTGATCTGTTGGGTTTTCCTCAGCTCAAATCCACCTCATTTTCTGTGCAAACTTTAGTAAATATGTTTGTTTTTGTTTTTTATGTCAGGAACACGCCCCTTTTCTGTGACCACACCCCATTTTCCCAATGGCCATGACCCTTTTTCTGGTTTTCACAGTAAAATGGAGAGTTAGTCGGGTTTTTCTAATTTCTGGCACAAATTCTGGGCCGCAATCTGGCGCACAACCTGACAAAACATGTCTGGTTTGCAATAGTATATTAGGGCCGTTATCTTGATACTTTAAGTCAGGGTTATTACAACAATACCAAATTATGTATAGTTTATTTCATGTTTTTCTCATTCTAAAAAACCTTGTAAACCTTTTTGAATTTTTTTTTTTTTTTTTTTTATAAATTGCCATTTTCTGACCCCTATTATTTTTGGAGGAGAAATCTGTTGTTTTTATCATTACCATTCTGGTATTGATCAGGCTTTTTGATAGCTTTTTACTAAATTTTTTCTAGGATATGATGTAATAAAAAAGAAACAAAAACATAATTCTGCGTTGTTGTGAGCGTTATCAGGGATTGTCTCTGTACAGTGCCACAGTAAATGTTAGCGCTAAATATGAGCATCAGAAATAGTTCTTTCAGGCTGGTGGATAAATCTGTAACAAACAGAAGGAAAAAATCTTTGTAAATGTTTTCTCAATACTGCTTACTAAATTTCCACTGTAAGGGAAAACAGAGTTCACAATAAGCACCCCAACTCCCGACAAGTTTAAGTTCCAGATAGAAAAAAAAGGGTACAGGTTATAACGTTTTTATTTTTCATGAGTTAGATTAAGGTTTACACAGTTAATTTCTCCATAAGAGTTTTGCACATTGTTACACAAGATGGAGTAAAAATGTTGGGGCTCACTGACACATAAACTATATTAGGCATAATGCACCTAACACAAATCTGTTTGCCCTGACTTTCATAAGAGGAAGATGGGAAGCGGTGCTTACAGGTAACTAGGAGTAAAGTAATAATAGATTCCTCTCTAGCATCCCCTTGCGATGTCATCAGGAGCACACTTTCTCTTAACTGCTCGATGTCAGATATGATCAACAGGATTACAGAAATCAATGGCACACTGTATTATTACTCCTGTTCCTGATGGTACAAGCTGGATCAATAAGTGGACGAGTTATTGAAACTGAAATAATCGATGGAACATGGTTTATTCCAGCAATTCACCGCCTGCACACAGCCAACTTATATTTAAATAAAGCTTGTCAATTGATCTCTGTCCTTCTTTTGACAGCATTATGTGGGTCTGTATTAGGAAATGACAGAAAAAAAATACTCTCACACACACATAAAGGCCCTGATTTACTATTGTAAACCTCGACATGTTCTGTCGGGTTGTGCGGCAGATTCTGGGGAAAGTAAGTGTGGCTACCAGAAAAGTGGGCGTGCCCCTGACATTTTCACAAAAAAACAACATATTTACTAAGGTTTCCACAGAAAATGTGGTGGATTTAAGTTGAAAACCCAACAGATCAGAGCATGTGTAAAAAAGCAAAATGTAGGGAAAAGTGCAAAATGTAGGGAAACCTTAGTAAATACCGTGGAAAAACAAAGAGAACTACACTCCACTCCACAGACCAAAATGTCTAGCCTCCTGGCTAATGTCAAAACCTGTATCTATATTCTAGATCTATATACAAGTGTTAAGGTTTTTGTTTTAGTTTGCCCACAGCAAGCAATCACAGTTCATCTTTCATTTTACCAAAGCAATTTGAAAAATGAAAGCAGAGCTGTGATTGGTTGCTAATTAGATTGATTCATCTGGAAGAGATTAAAGAAGAAATCCAATAAAAATAAACTTATCCACCAACCTACAGGATAGGGGATAAGTAGCTAATTGCGGGGGTCTGAGTGCTGGGAACCCGTACAGCAACCCCCTGCAATCACTGGGATGGAACCCAGCTTCAGACGTTACACGCTCTATTCTTTTCTATGGGACCACCGACAAGAGTCCTGGAGATGGTGGGGGGGACCCATCGGTCCGACCCTACAGCATTCAGCCATCAGTCCAATCTGCAAGTAACATTTTATAGTGCAGGAGGAGCTGAGAAGAGGATGCATACAATACAGTACAATCTGCAGGGATCATGTTATAGAGCAGGAGGAGCTGAGCAAATTATATATACAATATAGTACAATCTGCAGGTATCATGTTATAGAGCAGGAGGAGCTGAGCAGATGATATACAATGGGGCAAAAAAGTATTTAGTCAGCCACCAATTGTGCAAGTTCTCCCACTTAAAGGGGTTATCCAGGAAAAAACTTTTTTTTATATATATTAACTGGCTCCAGAAAGTTAAACAGATTTGTAAATCTGTTTAACTTTCTGGAGCCAATTGATATATAAAAATAACACGTGACGCGTGTCTCGGGAACCGCCCAGTTTAGAAGAGGTTTGCTATGGGGATTTGCTTCTAAACTGGGCGGTTCCTGAGACACGTGCCATCAGAGAGCACTTAGACAGAAAAGAACAACCTTAAGTTCAGAAGCTCATAAGTACTGAAAGGATTAAGATTTTTTTATAGAAATAATTTACAAATCTGTTTAACTTTCTGGAGCCAGTTGATATATAAAAAAAAAAAGTTTTTTCCTGGATAACCCCTTTAACCCCTTAAGGACTCAGGGTTTTTCCATTTTTGCACTTTCGTTTTTTCCTCCTTACCTTTTAAAAATCATAACCCTTTCAATTTTCCACCTAAAAATCCATATTATGGCTTATTTTTTGCGTCGCCAATTCTACTTTGCAGTGACATTAGTCATTTTACCCAAAAATGCACGGCGAAACGGAAAAAAAAATCATTGTGCGACAAAATCGAAAAAAAAACGCCATTTTGTAACTTTTGGGGGCTTTCGTTTCTACGCAGTGCATATTTCGGTAAAAATTACACCTTATCATTATTCTGTAGGTCCATACGGTTAAAATGATACCCTACTTATATAGGTTTGATTTTGTCGCACTTCTGGAAAAAATCATAACTACATGCAGGAAAATTTATACGTTTAAAAATGTCATCTTCTGACCCCTATAACTTTTTTATTTTTCCACGTATGGGGTGGTATGAGGACTCATTTTTTGCGCCGTGATCTGAAGTTTTTATCGGTATGATTTTTGTTTTGATCGGACTTTTTGATCACTTTTTATTCATTTTTTAATGATATAAAAAGTGACCAAAATACGCTTTTTTGGACTTTGGAATTTTTTTGCGCGTACGCCATTGACCGTACGGCTTAATTAATGATATATTTTTATAGTTCGGACATTTACGCACGCGGCGATACCACATATGTTTATTTTTTATTTTTTTTACACTGTTTTATTTTTTTTATGGGAAAAGGGGGGTGATTCAAACTTTTATTAGGGAAGGGGTTAAATGACCTTTATTAACACTTTTTTTTTACATTTTTTTTGCAGTGTTATAGGTCCCATAGGGACCTATAACACTGCACACACTGATCTCTAATGCTGATCACTGGCGTGCATTAACACGCCTGTGATCAGCATTATCGGCGCTTGACTGCTCCTGCCTGGATCTCAGGCACGGAGCAGTCATTCGTCGATCGGACACCGGGGAGGCAGGTAAGAGCCCTCCCGGTGTCCGATCAGCTGTTCGGGACGCCGCGATTTCACCGCGGCGGTCCCGAACAGCCCGACTGAGCAGCCGGGTCACTTTCACTTTCACTTTAGAAGCGGCGGTCAGCTTTGACCGCCGCTTCTAAAGGGTTAATACCGCACATCGCCGCGATCGGCGATGTGTGGTATTAGCCGCGGGTCCCGGCCGTTGATTACCGCCGGGACCGACGCGATATGATGCGGGATCGCGGCGCGATCCCGCTTCATATCGCGGGAGCCGGCGCAGGACGTAAATATACGTCCTGCGTCGTTAAGGGGTTAAAAAGACGAGAGGGGCCTGTAATTTTCATCATAGGTATACCTCAATTATAAGAGAGACATTATGGTGGAAAATTTGTATTTGGTCACCTACAAACAAGCAAGATTTCTGGCTCTCACAGACCTGTAACTTCTTCTTTAAGAGTCTCCTCTGTCCTCCACTCACTACCTGTAATAATGGCACCTGTTTGAACTTATCAGTTTAAAATACCTGTCCTTAATCTGAAACAGTCACACTCCAAACTCCACTATGACCAAGAACAAAGAGCTGTCAAAGGACACCAGAAACAAAATTGTAAACCTGCACCAGGCTGGGAAGACTGAATCTGCAATAGGCAAGCAGCTTGGTGTGAAGAAATCAACTGTGGGAGCAATTATTAGAAAATGGAAGTCATACAAGACCACTGATAATCTCCCTTGATCTGGGGCTTCATGCAAGATCTCACCCCGTGGTGTCAGAATGATCACAAGAATGGTGAACAAAAATCCCAGAACCACACGAGGGGACCTAGGGAATGACCTGCAGAGAGCTGGGACCAAAGTAACAAAGGCATCAGGAACACATTACACTGCCAGGGACTCAAATCATGCAGTGCCAGACGTGTCCATCTGAAGTTTGCTAGAGATCATTTGGATGATCCAGAAGAGTATTGGGAGAATGTCATATGGTCAGATGAAACCAAAGTAGAACTTTTTGGTAAAAACTCAACTCGTGTTTGGAGGAGAAAGAATGCTGAGTTGCATCCAAAGAACACCATACCTACTGTGAAGCATGGGGGTGGAAGCATCATGCTTTGGGGCTGTTTTTCTGCTAAGGGACCAGGACAACTGATCTGTGTAAAGGAAAGAATGAATGGGGCCATGTATCGTGAGATTTTGAGTGAAAACAGTCTTCCATCAGTAAGGGCATTGAAGATGAAACGTGGCTGGGTCTTTCAGCATGACAATGATCCCAAACACACCGCCCTAGCAACGAAGGAGTGGCTTCGGAAGAAGCATTTCAAGGTCCTGGAGTGGCCTAGTCTCCAGATCTCAACCCCATAGAAAACCTTTGGAGGGAGTTGAAAGTCTGTATTGCCCAGCCACAGCCCCAAAACATCACTGCTCTAGAGGAGATCTGCATGGAGGAATGGGCCAAAATACCAGCAACAGTGTGTGAAAACCTTGTGAAGACTTACAGAAAACGTTTGCCAACAAAGGTATATAACAAAGTGTTGAGATGAACATTTGTTATTGACCAAATACCTATTTTCCACCATAATTTGCAAATAAATTCTTTAAAAATCAGACAATGTGATTTGATGGATTTTTTTTCTCATTATGTCTCTCATAGTTGAGGTATACCTATGATAAAAATTACAGGCCTCTCATCTTTTTAAGTGGGAGAACTTGCACAATTGGTGGCTGACTACTTTTTTGCCCCACTGTATACAATACAGGTATCATGTTATAGAGCAGGAGGAGCTGAGCAGATGATATATACAATACAGTACAATCTCCAGGTATCTCCAGGTACAATCTCCAGGTATCAGCAGGAGGAGCTGAGCAGATTGATATCTATAATTTTATGGGAAAAGCTCCAAGATAGCTTATTATCTATTCATGTAAATATCTGCTCATTCTGGGCTAAGTAGTCAAGAAAGAATTCAATCATTGAGTAGGACTGCCCATTTGACAACTTGGCCCAGAATGTTTAAAAATTTACCTGGACAAATGACGAGTTAGGCTACATTCACCCTGCGATTTCTTCATACGGCTGCCAGATCTGGTGGGGAAATATCCCCATCGGGCCAGCGCCACATCTCATTCATTTAAATGAGCTGACCAGAGTCAGATAGTGACTCCAGTCGGCTCATTTTTGCACCATATCTGGTTTTGTTGCTGAACTAAGAACAGTGGTCGGCAAAAATTAGCTGACCGGAGTCATTTAAATGAATGAAATGTGGTGCAGGTCTGTCATATGGAGAAATTGTGGTGTGAATGTACCCTTATCCTGGAACTTTTTCAAACAATATATCCATTGCTTAGCTCCTCCTGCTTTATAACAAACTGCCTGCAGATTGGACCGGTACGCTTTAACAAAAGCCCAAAAATGGATCAATAAATTTAATACCATTCCAGTTTTTACATTGTCATTAAAAGCTTAAAAGGGTACTCTGTACCCCTAGACATCTTATCCCCTATCCAAAGGATAGGGGATAAGATGTCAGATCGCCAGAGTCCCACTGCTGGGGACCCCCGGGATCTTGGCAGCAGCACCCGCCTGTATGGCTTCCACCTCACACCGGCAACGCTGGAGCCTTCGGATCCCAACCACAATGGCGGACGAGCGTGACGTCACGACTCCGCCCCGTGTGACATCACGCCCCGCCCCATCAATGCAAGTCTATGGGAGGGGGCAAGACGGACCTCCCATAGACTTGCATTGAGAGGGCGGGGATAAGATGTCTAGGGGTGCGGAGTACCCCTTTAAAGGGTTACTCCGGTAGAAAACATTTTTTTTTTTTAATCAACTAGTGCCAGAAAGTTAAACAGATTTGTAAATTACTTCTATTAACAAAGCTTTACCCTTCAAGTACTTTTTAGCAGCTGTATGCTACAGAGGAAATTATTTTCTTTATGAATTTCTTTTTTGTCTTGTCGACAGTGCTCTCTGCTGACACCTGATGCCCATATCAGGAACGGTCCAGAGCAGGAGAAAATCCCCATTGCAAACCTATGCTGCTCTGGACAGTTCCTGACACGGACAGAAGTGTCAGAAGAGAGCACTGTGGACAAGACCAAAAAGAAATTTAAAAAGAAAAGAATTTCCTCTGTAGCATACAGCTGCTAAAAAGTACTGGAAGGGTGAAGAATTTTTTAATAGAAGTCATTTACAAATCTGTTTATCTTTCTGGCACCAGTTGATAAAATAAAAAAATAAAAAGTTTTATACCGGAGTACCCCTTTAATGTTGGTGCCTGGGTGACAAAACATAATTGACACTCCTGAGCTGAAGAGCCGAACACCTTATTCAGTTAGTCCAGTATTTCCCAACCCTCCAGGCATGCTGGGAGTTGCTTTTGCAATAGCTGGAGGACCCTGTTTTGAAAACACAGAGTCATTATTGTAGTAAGTATCAATGTAGTAAGTATGTAGTAAGTATCAAGTCTGGATGCACCATGGGCAATTTGAAATGTAATTTACTACTGTGGTAGGCACCTGGCGAGTGTTGAATCTGATGTTTAAAGTATGGCTGGGGGTGTCTTGAATCAAAAGGTAGCAGCTGATCACGTGGGTTCAATTCCTGACACCCCCAGATCTCAGCTTCTTTTTCAGAGGTGAACTGTGGCCAGCCTGTTATTTGTCAGTAACAGATGTAGCTATGCATGGAAGTCATTCATATTGTTTACCTGAAGGGGCTGTATTATATGATATGAGGTGTCAGGGTGCTGTATGGTAAAAGCTTGGCTCTTCATTTTGGGGATAGCTGCTATAATAAATCTGGAGCCTCACTTTCACATGTTCGTGAATTGGTTACAGAAATCTGGACACGTGATTGATTGATAGCAGTGTTTTTCCCTCAACAGGTACAAGTTCAGAATCCCAGTGACCAACAGCTGGTGCTGTTCTGCTTTATCAACAGGGAATCTTGTTGACAGGTGCTTTACATCATCCACCTTGGTGTCCTTATTGCGAGGGCGACACTTGGCACAAGGTAGCAATGTGATTGATCTTTGCCCATTCACAAGGCGCAAGCTGCTGGCAAAGCGAACAATTACAGATCACTGCTAGCCAGCTACAGGGAAGAGTGAAGAGGCTGGTACAGTCAGAACAGAATCTGAGATATTAGTTACCCTTGTATTATGTCTGCTGTTACGATACGTAATCTGATCATATATACCATACAATGCCAAGTTGCTCCCACTTGTTGTTGAGTGTTATTTCTCTCTTTCAATAAACAGAACAGAAATATAAAGTGTGTATATATATATATATATATATATATATATATGTAAATCTTGTTTTGAATAGAAGCTGTACTACGAACATATTCCGCTATAAGTGCAATTTGGTATATCTGGGCAGTAACAGGACAGACAAGGAGAGCACAGCAGTGTAAACATCACTTACTGCCTCATGCATTCCCTGCTGGTTTTATATCTTTTTAACATGCTTGCAGACTTTGCCATGAGTTTGAAGCAAATGTTAAGGCCCTTTCTGCTGCATATGAACATTGCCTTACTACATTTAATGCTATCTAGCTTACTCAGAGCCTCTACTTCTGTGTAAAATTCTAAAACCATAGAATTGGAAACAGAATAAAAAAAAAAAAATAATGTTGCAGCATGCCACTTAAAGAGGTTATCCACCATAAGGTAATTTTAGCATCTACCTGCCAGACAGTAATGGACATGCTTAGGAAGGATCCGCGCTTGTCTTTGGGTTCATTGACTATGTTGTGAGATTACCATAAAGCTGTGGCTATCTTTTTGTGAACTGGATATTTCCTGTTGGAGTTTTCTCTTTAAATACAAATCCCATAATTCCACTTTTCTCCCTCCCACACATCAGCCACCCCACCCACTGAACCACAAACAAGCTGAAAGACCAGTGCAATAGCGAAGTGCTTTCTAATCAGGGTGCCTCCAGCTGTTGCAAATTCCCTGTGATCGCTCCACCCATTTAAGCAGAACAGGCTCCTTGTCATCACCTGGCTAATGAAGACGTGTCTCGGCCACACGGCATCCTGGGAATACCTGAGACAGGAGTAATTTTGTGTGCTGTTAAAAAGGAGCATTCAGAGCAAAGATCGCATAAGAATGTGAGACAAGCCATCAGAGACAGGTACAGACACTATATTATAAACAACACTAACTTTACAGCCCCTGTAGCATAGTCAAATAAAGAAAATTCCTGGAACACCCCTTTAACCCTATAAAGGGTTTTCTTTTCAAATTTTTTATGTTTAATTAGGTCTTTAGATTCTCTCTAATGGCAATTCAGCCGTCCAACCCTGGTTGTCCACCTTTTTCTGACTTATAGACCAGAGAAGCAGTCGGATATGAAGGGACATGCTTAGCTTAAGGGGTATTCCAGGATTTCTTTATTTGACTATGCTACAAGGACTGCAAAGTTAGCGTAGTTCATAATATAGCGTCTATACTTCTGTGCTTCTTGGTGGGCTCACAATTCTTCGCCTAATGTTTATTTTTTTACAGCATACAAAATGACTGTCTCAGGTTTTCCCAGGTTGCAGTGCGGCCCGAGACATTACATCGCTAGTCAGGTATTCAGAGGGAGTCTGCCTGCTTCAATGGATGGAGCGACCACGGGGTGGGAGGGAAATCAGCTGTAGTTTTGCTACAGCTGAAGGCACTCTGGTTAGAAAATCAGGTCTATTGCATTGAAGGGAGTACAGGTCTGTTTCAATGGGTAGGATTGTTGATGTGTGGGAGGGAGAAAAGTGACCTCACACTTATAAACAAGGAATTATGGGACATGTAGTTCTAGGGAAGGAACTGCAACAGGAAACAGCCATTTTACAAAAAAAGTAGCTGCAGTGTTATGATTGACTCAGAACATAGCCATTTAGTTCCAAGACAAGCACAGATTCTTTATAAGCATGTCCATTACTGTCTGGCAGGTGAGTACTAAAATCGCCTTATGGTAGAAAACCCCTTTAAGGCTACAGAGAAGAGACGTGTACATTGGACAATGGCCAATATGCACACGTGCAGCCACTGCATGGTATTGAAAAAGGAAGGGGAATGCACAGAACAGTAAGTCCGGTGGGGAAGGAACGGAGAGTCCATTAGTTACAATGAACAGCTAAGTGGCCGACAGAAAAGGCATATCAAGTAAGAAAAAAACAATTTAGGTCACAAACACATATGTACCCACAATGTGCCACCATATACAGCATTTTGGTATACACATTTTTCTAAAGAGTAAAAGAGCCACTGTGCCACTAACTAATATCTGTGCATCCAGCTCCTGGCATTCCCGGGTAACAGGTAGTTTTAAGACACAGTCAGTAATGCATTACCCCTGGAGTAGTCATTGCATGGGAAATTTAGTATTATAAAGTAGCCCTTTAGATAACATCCATTTAGTTTAACCTGTTAAGGACCCAGGGTGTACAGGTACGCCCTGACTTCCTGGGACTTAACCTCTTCAGGACATAGGGCGTATGGATACGCCCTGAATCCCGAGTCCTTAAGGACCGAGGGCGTATCCATACGCCCGTGGGAATTCCGGCCCCCACCGCTAGCCGGTTGGGGACCGGAGCCGGATGCCTGCTGAAATCGTTCAGCAGGCATCCCGGCATATCGCCCAGGGGGGTCATTATGCCCCCCCATGTCGGCGATCGCCGCAGATCGCTGGACAATTCAGTCCAGCGATCTGCGGCGATTCCGGGTCAATCGGGTCTCCAGTGACCCGGTGACCCGGAATTACTTGCTGTTCGGGGCCGTCTCTGACGGCCCCGAACAGCCAGAGCCTGCAGGGGTGAGGTGGCACTGATGCCACCTCACGATCGCCCTGATTCGTCGGCCGGATTACCGGCCGACCAATCAGGGCGCCTGCTGCGGGTGTCACTCCCGCACCCGCTCCGCCCCTCTTCTGGAGGACGTGAGCGGGTGCGGGAAGACGATCCCCGGTGCTGGGGACCCCGATCCCCGGCGCCCCTGTTGGGATCGGGGCCCCAGGAGCAGCTGCGGCGGCGGAGACGACGAGGGACTGACCTGTGCGGCGAGGATCGTTGGAGGTGAGTGACAGCCTCCTGCTGTTGCTTAGCAACAGCTCCCAGCATGCAAAAAGGGCATGCTGGGAGCTGTAGTTATGCAACAGCAGGAGGCAGACCACCACAACTCCCAGCATTCCCTTATGGGCATGCTGGGACTTATGGTTTTGCAACAGCTGGAGGCACATTCTTTCTATGGAAAAGTGTACCTTCAGCTGTTGTCTAACTACAACTCCCAGCTTGCACCAACAGCTAAAGTGCATGCTGGGAGTTGTAGTGGTGCATCTGCTGGTTGCATAACTACAACTCCCAGCATGCCCGTTGGCTGTCGGTGACTGCTGAGAGTTGTAGTTTTGCAACAGCTGAAGGCACACTGGTTGTGAAACTCAGTTTTTTTTTACCTAACTCAGTGTTTCACGACCGGTGTGCCTCCAGCTGTTGCAAACTACAACTCTCAGCAGTCACCGTACACCATGCACCGTACATGCTGGGAGTTGTAGTTTTGCAACAGCTGGAGGCACACTGGTTGTGAAACACTGAGTTAGGTCACAAACTCAGTGATACATAACCAGTGTGCCTACAGTTGTTGCAAAACTGCAACTCTCAGCAGTCACCGACAGGCAACGGGCATGCTGGGAGTTGTAGTTATGCAACAGCTGGATGTCCCCCCCAATGTGAACGTACAGGGTACACTCACATGGGCGGAGGATTACAGTAAGTATCTGGCTGCAAATTTGAGCTGCCGCAAACTTTCTGCTGCAGCTCAAATTGCCAGCGAGAAACTACTGTGAACCCCCACCCGTGTGACTGTACCCTAAAAACACTACACTACACTACCACAAAAAATAAAATAAAAAGTAAAAAACACTACATATACACATACCCCTACACAACCCCCTCCCCTCCCCAATAAAAATGAAAAACGTCTGGTACGCCACTGTTTCCAGAACGGAGCCTCCAGCTGTTGCAAAACAACTTCCAGTATTGTCGGACAGCCGTTGACTGTCCAGGCATGCTGGGAGTTTTGCAACAGCTGGAGGCACCCTGTTTGGGAATCACTGGCGTAGAATACCCCTATGTCCACCCCTATGCAATCCCTAATTTAGGCCTCAAATGCGCATGGCGCTCTCACTTTGGAGCCCTGTCGTATTTCAAGGCAACAGTTTAGGGTCACATATGGGGTATCGCCGTACTCGGGAGAAATTGTGTTACAAATTTTGGGGGGTATTTTCTGCTTTTACCCTTTTTAAAAATGTAAAATTTTTGGGAAAACAAGCATTTTAGGTAAAAAAAAAAAACAATTTTTTTACATATGCAAAAGTCGTGAAACACCTGTGGGGTATAAAGGTTCACTTAACCCCTTGTTACGTTCCCCGAGGGGTCTATTTTCCAAAATGGTATGCCTTGTGGTTTTTTTTTGTTATCCTGGCACCATAGGGGCTTCCTAAATGCGGCATGCCCCCAGAGAAAAAATTTGCGTTCAAAAAGCCAAATGTGACTCCTTCTCTTCTGAGACCTGTAGTGCGCCAGCAGAGCACTTTTCACTCCCATATGGGGTGTTTTCTGAATCGGGAGAAATTGGGCTTCAAATTTTTAGGGGTATTTTCTGCTATTACCCTTTTTAAAAATAAAAATTTTTTGGGAAAACAAGCATTTTAGGTAAAATTTTTTATTTTTTTTTTACATTTGCAAAAGTCGTGAAACACCTGTGGGGTATTAAGGTTCACTTTATCCCATGTTACATTCCCCGAGGGGTCTAGTTTCCAAAATGGTATGCCATGTGTTTTTTTTTTGCTGTTCTGGCACCATAAGGGCTTCCTAAAGGTAACATGCCCCCCAAAAACCATTTCAGAAAAACGTACTCTCCAAAATCCCCTTGTCGCTCCTTCCCTTCTGTGCCCTCTACTGCGCCCGCCGAACACTTTACATAGACATATGAGGTATGTGCTTACTCGAGAGAAATTGGGCTACAAATACAAGTAAAAATTTTGTCCTTTTACCCCTTGTAAAAATTCAAAAATTGGGTCTACAAGAACATGTGAGTGTAAAAAATGAAGATTGTGAATTTTCTCCTTCACTTTGCTGCTATTCCTGTGAAACACCTAAAGGGTTAATACACTGACTGAATGTCATTTTGAATACTTTGGGGGGTGTAGTTTTTATAATGGGGTCATTTATGGGGTATTTCTAATATGAAGACCCTTCAAATCCACTTCAAACCTGAACGGGTCCCTGAAAAATACTGAGTTTGAAAATTTTGTGAAAAATCGGAAAATTGCTGCTGACCGTTGAAGCCCTCTGGTGTCTTCCAAAAGTAAAAACACGTCAATTTTATGATGTAAACATAAAGTAGACATATTGTATATGTGAACCAAAAAAAAATGTATTTGTAATATCCATTTTCCTTACAAGCAGAAAGCTTCAAAGTTAGAAAAATGCTAAATTTTCAAATTTTTCATCAAATTTACGGATTTTTCACCAAGAAAGGATGCAAGTATCGACAAAAATTTACCACTATGTTAAAGTAGAATATGTCACGAAAAAACAATCTCGGAATCAGATTGATAAGTAAAAGCATTCCAGAGTTATTAATGTTTAAAGTGACAGTGGTCAGATGTGCAAAAAACGCTCCGGTCCTTAAGGCCAAAATGGGCTCCGTCCTGAAGGGGTTAAGGACCATGGGCGTAACTGCATGCCCGTGGGAATTTCGGTCCCTGCCGTGCGGGGATCAGACCAAGATGCCTGCTGAAATCATTCAGCAGGCACCCCATGCAAACCCTGATTCAAATCGGTGATTTGTGGCAATTCCAAGTCAATCAGGTCCACGGTGACCCAGAAAAAAAGGGTGATAGGTGATGTCCGACACATCACCTATCACCCTTTAGCAGCAGGAATGAGGTGGCACTGGTGCCACCTCACGATCATCCTGAATCATGATGCCTGCTGTGGGGGTGTCCCTAACAGCACCTGCTCTGCCCCTACTCTGGAGGGCAAGAGCGGGTGCCGGGAGTATGTACCTGAAGTGGGGGCCTCTGATCCCCGGCATCGGTGGCGGGATCTGGGCCCCCAGAGTGGAAGAAGCAGGCAGGATGCGGCGTGTGCAGCAGCATTAGATAAGGCTGGCCACCTGCTGTTGCTTAGCAACAACTCCCAACATGCACAAAAGGGCTGAGAGTTGTTGTTATGAAACAGCAGAAGGCACAACTACAACTCTCAGCATGCCCTTTGGTAGTTTGAGCATTCTGTGGGTTGTAGTTATTGCCTCCAGCAATTGCATAACTACAACCCCCAGCATGCACAAACTACCAAAGGGCATGCGGGGAGTTGCAGTAGTGTGCCTCCAGCTGTTGCATAACTACAAGTCCCAGCATGCCCTTCGGCTGTGAGTGCATGCTGAGAGTTGTAGTTTTGCAACAGCTGAAGACACACTGGTTGCGAAACACAGTTTCTTACCTAACTCAGTGTTTCGCAACCAGTGTACCTCCAGCTGTTGCATAACTACAACCCCCAGCATTCACGAACAGCCAAAGAGCATGCTGGGAGTTTTAGTTTTGCAACAGCTGTTGTACAGGGTGCATTCACACGGGCGGGGGTTTACAGTGAGTTGCTCGCTGCAAGTTTGAGATGCGGCAATTTTTCTGCTGTTGCTCAAACTTCCAGTGGGAAACTTGCTGTAAACCCAAGCCCATGTGAATGTACCCTAAAAACCCTACACTACACCTACACGAAATAAAGGGTAAAACACTACTACATATACATACATGAAAGACATCTGTTACGGCACTGTTTCCAAAACGTAGCCTCCAGCTGGTCAGTCCCTATGCAAATCCCTTATATATGCCTCAAATGCGCATGGCACTCTCTCACTTCGGAGCCCCGTTGTATTTCAAGGCAACAGTTTAGAGCCACATATGGGGTATTTCCGTACTCGGGAGAAATTGCCTAACAAATTTTGGGGTCTTTTTCTCCTTTCACCCTTTATGAAAAGGTAAAGTTGGGGTCTGCTCCAGCATGTTTATTGTAAAAATGTTTTTATTTTTTACACTAACATGCTGGTGTTTCCCCATACTTTTCATTTTCACAAGAGGTAAAAGAAGTTTCTCCTGAGTACGGAAATACCCCATATGTGGTCGTAAAGTGCTCTGCGGTGCACAACAAGGCTCAGAAGTGAGAGCGCCATGTACATTTGAGGTGATATGCACACCAAACGCAAAAAAAAAAAACACCCACATGTGACCCTATTTTGGAAACTACACGCCTCACGAAACGTAACAAGGAGTATAGTGAGCCTTAACACTCCACAGGTGTTTGAAGAATTCTCGTTAAAGTTGGACGTGAACATTTTTTTTTTTTTTCACTAAAATACTGGTGTTATCCCAAATTCTTCATTTTCACAAGGGGTAATAGGAAAAAAGCCCCCAAAATTCCTAACACAATTTCTTCTGAGTATATAAATACCCCATGTGTAGATGTAAAGTGCACTACAATGCTCAGAAGAGAAGGAGCGCAATTGAGCTTTTGGAGAGAGAATGTGTCTGGAATTGAAGGCCATGTGCATGTACAAAGCCCCTATGGGGCCAGAGCAGTGGACCCCCCACATGTGACCCCATTTTGGAAACTACCCCCTCAAGGAATGTAACAAGGGGTGCAGTGATTATTTACACCCCACAGGTGTCTGACAGATTTTTGAACAGTGGACCAAGAAAATGAAAAATAAAATTTTTCATTTGCACAGCCCACTGTTCCAAAGATCTGTCAAATGCCAGTGGGGTGTAAATACTCACTGCGCCCCTTATTAAATTCTGTGAGGGGTGTAGTTTCCAAAATGGGGTCACACGTGGGGGGGGGGTCCACTGTTCTGTCAACATGGGGGCTTTGTAAACGTACATTGCCCCCGACTTCGCTTCCAAACAAATTCTCTCTCCAAAAGCCCAATGGTGCTCCTTCTCTTTTGAGCATTGTAGTTCGCACGCAAAGCATTTTAGATCCTTATATGGGGTATTTCTATACTCCAGAAGAAATGGGGTTAAAAAATTTGGGTTGCTTTTTCTCCTATTACCTCTTGTGAAAAAATTGGAGTAACACCAGCATTTTAGTGAAACAAATCAAATTTTTCATTTTTATTTCCAACTTTAGTGGAAATTTGTCAACATCCTGGAGGGGTGTTGTTTCCCAAATAGTGTTCCATGTGGGGCTTTTTTTGCTGTTCTGGCACCAAAAGCAAAATGTGACTCCTTCTCTTCTGAGCATTGTAGCACCCGAAGTGCACTCCATCCACACATGGGGTATTTCCATACTCAGAAGATAGTTACAAATTTTGGGAGGAATTTACTCCTTACCCCTTGTGAAAATGTAAAATTTGGGGGAAAAACAGCATTTTAGAGAAAAAAAATAATTAATTTACACATTTGTGCTGTTCTTCCACTAAATGTGACATGCCCCCCAAAAACCATTTTAGGAAATCTCACTCTCCAAAATCCCATTGTCTCTCCTTCACTTCTGAGCCTTGTAGTGCACACAATGAGGTATTTTCTTGCTCGAGAGAAATTGTGTTACAAATTTTAAGGGGATTTATCTCCATTTACCCCTTGTAAAAATTCAAAGACTGTGTCTACAAGAACATGCCAGTGTAAAAAAACAAAGATTTTGAATTTTCTCCTTCACTTTGCTGCTATTCCTGGGAAACACCTAAAAGGTTAACACACTTTCTGAATGTCATTTTGAATACTTTGTGGGGTGCAGTTTTTATAATGGGGTCATTCATGGGGTACTTTTAATATGAAGACCCTTCAAATCCACTTCAAACAGAACCGGTCCCTGAAAAATTCTGATTTAGAAAATTTTGTGAAAAATTGGAAAATTGCTGTTAAACTTTGAAGCCCTCTGATGTCTTCCAAAAGTAAAAAAATGTCAACTTTATGATGCAAACATAAAGTAAACCTATTGTATATGTGAATCAATATGTACTTTATTTGGGATGTCCATTTTCCTTATAAGCAGAGAGTTTCAAAGTTAAAAAAAATTCTACATTTTCAAATTTTTCATCAAATTTTGGAATTGATGATGCAAGTATCGACGAAAATTTACCACTAACATAAAATATTATATGTTAAGAAAAAACTTTCTCGGAATCAGAATGAAGAGTAAAAGCATCCCAGAGTTATTAATGCTTAACCCCTTAACGACAATGGATATAAATGTGCGTCATGGTGCCGTGGTACTTAAAGCACCCTGACGTACATTTATGCTCCGCCATGACCGCTATCACCGGCCTGGTGTTCACGTCATGCGCTGCAGGTCCCGGTTGCTATCAGCAGCCAGGGACCCGCCGGTAATGGCGGACATCTGCGATCGCACGGATGTCCGCCATTAACCCCTCAGATGTCGTGATCAATATAGATTACGGCATCAGCGGCAGTGCAGTATTTTAAATGGATGATCGGATCGTCTGCAGCGCTGCCGCAGGGATCCGATCATTCATAATGGCAGACAGAGGTCCCCTCAACTGCCTCCGTCCGTCTCCAGGGGTCTTCTGCTCTGGTCTGAGATCGAGCAGACCAAAGCAGAAGATAGCCGGTAATACTAATCAGTGCTATGCCCTATGCGTAGCACTGAACATTATTAGTAATCAAATTATTGCTATAAATAGTCCCCTATTAAAGTTTTAAAATAAAAGTAAAAAAATTTAAAGTTAAATTTTTTTTTAAATCCCCTCCCCAATAAAAACGTAAATCATCTGTTTTTCTCCCCCAAAAAGCATAAAGAAAATTAATAAACATATTTGGTATTGCCACGTGCATAAAAGTCTGAACTATCAAAATATATTGTTAATTAGCCCATACGGTGAACGGCGTAAATGTAAAAAAAGAAAAAATTAAAAAATTGCTGCATTTTTGTCACATTTTATTCCAAAAAATATTATAAAAAATTAATAAAAAATAAAACCTAAGCAAAAGTGGTAACGATAAAAACTACAGATCACATTGCAAAAAATGAGCCCTCATACCGCCCCGTATACGGAAAAATGAGGTGGTAAAAATAGGGCAATTTCAAACATATAAATTTTGTTTAAATAGTTTGAGATTTTTTTTTAACGGTACAATTATAGAGAAGCATGTAACATGGGTATTATTTTAATCGTGCTAACTCACAGAATAAAGAAAACATGTAATTTTTACCATAACACATGCAATTTTTCCAAACTTTGCTAAGTTGCGGTTTTCTTTTCAATTTTCCCACATAAATAATATTTTTTGGGTTGTGCCGTACATTTTATGGTAAAATAAGTGGTTATTACAAAGTAAAATTGGTGACGCAAAAGATAAGCCCTAATATGGGTCTGTGGATGGAAATATAAAAGTTATGATTTTTAGAAGGCGAGGAGGAAAAAACTAAAATGCTAAAATAAAATTGGCCTGGTCCTTAAAGGGGTATTCCAGGCAAAAACATTTTTTTGTATATCAACTGGCTCCGGAAAGTTAAACAGATTTGTAAATTACTTCTATTAAAAAAATCTTAATCCTTCCAATAATTATTAGCTTCTGAAGTTTTCTGTCAACCTGCTCAATGATGGTGTCACGTCCCGGGAGCTGAGTCATCAGAAAGCAGTTAGACAGAAAACAGCAACTCAACTTCAGAAGCTAATAACTATTGGAAGGATTAAGATTTTTTAATTTACAAATCGGTTTAACTTTCCGCAGCCAGTTGATATATAAAAAAAAGTTTTGGCCTGGAATACCCCTTTAAGGGTTAAAGTGACAGTCGTCGGATGTGCAAAAAATGCTTCGGTCCTTAAAGGGGTACTCCGCCCCTGGACATCTTATCCCCTATCCAAAGGATAGGGGATAAAATGTCAGATCGCAGATCGCCGGGGTCCCGCTGCTGACGTCACGGCAAGCCCCCTTAATGCAAGTCTATGGGAGGTGGCGTGTTGGCCGCCACACTCCCTCCCATAGACTTGTGTTGAGGGGGCGGGCCGTGATGTCACGAGCGGGCGGAGCCGTGACGTAATGATGCTCCGGCCCCTGTATTGCCCGTCATTACACACAGAGCGAGATCCCAGGGGTCCCCAGCAGCGAGACCCCGGCGATCTGACATCTTATCCCCTATCCTTTGGATAGGGGATAAGATGCTAGGGATGGAGTACCCCTTTATGGTGAAAATGGGCTGGGTCCTTAAGGGGTTAAAAGACCACTTGAGTCTGCCAGAACAGGAACATTTTGTATACCCTAATTGATAATATGAAGAAGTGTTGTCTACACAAGAGGAGTCAAACGTGCAATGTTTTTGTCAGTGACTGGTAATTTTGTTTCTATTATACCCTGAGCCTACCTGTCCTTACATAATCTTGTATGAGTCACCTATCTGACCAGACTATCATGTTTACTTTATTAGATCAAATATTCCACCATGACAATGTTTAGAAGACACTAGAATTTACAGTGTATTACATAATACTTGAATGCAAATGCTTCTTCTTTTGTAAAAGTATATGACTCAAAATATCCTAAATTTGCAATACCTATATTGTGTTTGAGTGTGTGCAGAAAATCATGTGTGTCTGTGTAGTTACTTTATTTCATTACATGATATCTGGATTGAGTGAATTGTTTAATCATTAAATGTGTCATACATGTTTTGGTCTTGAATCCTCCAGAGTGTGATTATGGAGAAGAGATTATCATCATAATATAATGGTGCTGAAGGGGTCAGTTGTTGGGCACGGTGGTATGAGCAGTCGCTTGTCTGTGAAGTTAAGAACAGTGCCAGCAGATTGTAATACGGTGGGGGTGGGGATGGGAAAGGATCAGTATATCCAAGCATGATCTTCTACTGCTCCCTTGTGGAGGGACCTTGAGCAGACACTTCTCGGAGAACACTGTGCAAGCAGTCTATTAACAGTCTATTAACGCATCATCAAGATCCATGTTATTCTTATAGGTCTATTACCTGTCATGTATATCGTACCACAGCTTTTTTATTTCCTATTCTGGCACACAATTTAATTTTTTGTTTGTTTTATAAAAAAAAAAATTTAACAGTTTTTTTAAGCACTATTACACATTAGCCTGTGACATTATTGTTTGTGTGCATTTCTATGTAGTTCAAAACTGTTATGTTCCTATTTTATATTAAAACTTCAGCTGTTTGTTTTTTTCTTTTCTGCCATGTTGTATTTTTTGTGTTCTTAACTATATTTTAGTCTATTTTCCCTTCAGTTATACTCCCCCAGATCAATGTCTTTCCCCATTTACAATTTAAAGGGTCATTTACACTGGTTGTTTTGTGAGCTGAACTAATTTGAGCTAATTTACTTAGTGCTGGGATCATTTGGCCCAAAAAAATTCATTATTAGGGTGTGTTCCCACCTGGCATATACGCAGCTATACGCAGTGTATTTCACGATTTGAGATCCTGCGCATAAAATCTGTGCATAAAATCTGCCCAGAATACTGTACGTGTGAATAGACCCTTAGTGTATATCCTTTCTTTCTTTGTATAGTTTAAGCAGATTACATTCATAGTTAATGTAGCAGCGCTTGTCAACATGCAAGAATCTTCCTTGTGTGTGTGGTGTATTTTACTTTTACCAGTAGTCGTATCTCCCCTTTTTTGCCTGTTTTAATCTTCCTTTTTAGCTTGATCAGTTATAAACGCTTGCATCTGTTATAAACGCTCTGTCGTATTTCATTACTTTTTCTCTTACCGTTCCCTGCCTTTCCTCTTGCTTTAATTGTTACTGAAGCTTTAAAATTGTGTTGTTTTTTTCTGTATTTGCTTTATTGTGCTTTTTCACTTCTATGTTCCTCTGTTTAGATGCTTAACAAATCTAATATCCCCTTTTTTCAAATACCTTTTGGTAACCATGTGTATTTATTAAGTCTTTGATTTCTCTTTCACTTTATTTGTTTACAAAGAAAGTTTATCATTGTTTACCTGTTCTCTTATCCTTTCATCTGCTATTTTGCAGTGGTGTGAAAAAGTATTTTCCCTATTAATGCATATTTTTTATAACAATTTGAGTGAAATAGAAGCTATTCTATATTATTTTAACTTTCTTGGGGATGTTTGTTCCCCCACCTGGCTTATAGTGCACCTGTCATTTAAGGTATTTTTTTTTTAGGATAAGCTGTCACGTGTTTGAACATAAGTTGCAGCCATTCTTTAACTAAACTTGTATATGGCACTTTTCCCCTCTGTAGGTTCTACTTTCAGTTGTTTCTGGTCCGTGAATGAAGCCTAGCTGTTATGAAGTCTCTAATATGTTACCTAGATAAAAGAGGAGGCCCTGTTACCTTTGTTTCTATAGCACACCCTCAGATGCAACAACAGCATGGTAAACATTATAATGTTTCTAACAGTAAGCTGTGTAAGCTGTGAGATATAACACCTTATACAAACTGTAGGCTTGCCTCTGTGTCTCTCTCTAGAGTCTCTCCTGCCATGCACCTCTCCTATCCCTTCCACTCTCCATAGACTTCTATGGGTAGCCATAATCTGATTCCTTATTGAGCTGATCTGTCTGGAGTTCGATTGAAGCAGTTTATCAGGATAATGGATGAATTTAAAGGAAAGGGGCGGTTTGAGCTGAAAAGGAGCCTGATAAGTTAAAAAGAGGCATGTTTTCTAAGATATTTGACATTACTTTCTTGTTACATGTTCTGTTGATTTATGCAAAGACAAGCTGTTGGAGACAGTGTGATGCCCTGGACAATGTTTTCTTAGAAAAGCTTTGGTTCTGGCACTATGTAGATGTTACTTGTACCACCTACCAAAGCACTGTTGCAAACCAAATACATCCCTTCATGACAGTGGTATTACGTAATGACAGTGGCCTCTATTAGCAGTCAAATATACTGCCCACACTGCAAACATTGTTCAGATATAAGGAATATGGCAAAGAGTTCAAGGTGTTGACTTGACCTCCAAATTCTCCATATCTCTATCTAGCATTTTGTGGCACGTGCTGGAAAAACATGTCTGATTTATGGAGGCTGCACCTCACAGTTTTTGGAATTTTAAGGGTTAGTCCTCAAATATGCACTGTTCAAAAAAATTAAGGGAACACTATGATAACACATCCTAGATCTGAATGAATGAACTAATCGTATGAAATACTTTCGTCTTTACATAGTTAAATGTACTGACAACAAAATCACACAAAAATTATCAATGGAAATCAAATTTATCAACCCATGGAGGTCTGGATATGGAGTCACACTCAAAATCAAAGTGGAAAACCACACTACAGGCTGATCCAACTTTGATGTAATGTCCTTAACCTCTTCAGGTTGCAGGGCGCATGCATATACCCTGCATCCTGAGTCCTTACAGGTACGCCTGTTGGAATTTAGGGGACCAGACTGGGATGCCTGCTGAAATCATTCAGCAAGCATCCCGGCACATCGCCGGGCAATGGCGATCGCCGCAAATCGCTGGTCAATCGCTGGATCCAGCATGTCGCCCAGCCTGAGGTGAGTGAATGTTAGGGTCCCATCCTATATGAGGCCACCTCCACGTGGTGGATGGGGGACACGTTTTGATCAAAAAGTGCGCTAAGAGCCTCCATTTTGTTGACCAAGTGTGCTGCTGCCATTTTCCTTCTTCTTTTTTTTTTTTACAACCCCTTATATATTTATACATGGTTATTAGGTCTCCCCTAAGCCTTCTTTTTTTTTAAAGGGATTGTGCGCTGCCCTGACTTTCGGAGCTCCGCTCACAGCGTCCAGAAGTTCATTACTCCGAACGCTGTGTGCGGGCTTACATGTTCGCGGTCGCCGGGCGTGACGTCTCGCCCGCCCCCTCGTGACGTCACGCCCGCCCCCTCGTGACGTCACGCCCGCCCCCTCTACCAAAGACATCGGTCTTTGTTGAGGGGGCGGGCGAGACGTCACGAGGGGGCGGGCGAGATGTCACGAGGGGACCGCAAACACGAGGGCAGAAAAATGCGCTACAGTATGCTTAGAAAACGTATTTTTGCACAACACCAGCAGTGCACAACAGTGCTGCAGCACACAGTTGCTGTTGAGTAGGACACCAGCCGATGATTACTTTTGGCTGTCCTTTCACAGTGTGTTGGCCCTTGGCAGGTTAACCGAAACAAAATAGTACACCATTTAGATGTAGGTATTAGGGATCAACCGATTATCGGTATGGCCGATATTATCGGCCGATAATCATGATTTTTGGCATTATCGGTATCGGCAATTAATTTGCCGATAAGCCGATAATGCAACGCCCCCGCCGCACCGCGACCGCTCCCCCCCCCGACCCACTGGGTCGCACCCCCCACCGTAGTGCTGGGCGGTATACCGGTATGGATTTTTGCCCATACCGCTATACCGGTCGGGCCCCTCCCCCACCCTCCGAGTCAATAAAAAAAACTTACCCGTAATGGGGGTGGTCCGGGCCATCCATCCTTCCTTCCTGTAGTGTCCGGCGCCATTCCGGGTGGAGGGTGCACTGGTCCGGGCTGTCCTTCTCCGGGGGTCCTCTTCTCCACTCCGGGCAGGCTCCGGCCTAGTACGCTGCATAGACGCCGCTATGCCGTGACGTCAGGTGCGTCGCTGCGCACGGGCGTCACTGCGCAGCGGCGTCTATGCTGCGTTACTAGGCCGGAGCCTGCCCGGAGTGGAGAAGATGACCCCCGGAGAAGAAGGACAGCCCGGACCGGTTCACCCTCCTCCCGGAATGCCGCCGGATACTACAGGAAGGATGGATGGATGGCCCGGACCACCCTGACAGGTAGGGGAGAGAAGCGGGTGATGGCGACGGCGGCCTATGGCACCGCAAAAGCCACTGCAGTGCATTGATTTAAAGCGCCTGCTTTAAATCAATGACCTGCAGCGGTGTCGAAGGGGGATATATAGCCGATAACTTATACCGGAATATCGGTATAAGTTATCGGCTATCGGCCCTAACCTCCACCGATTATCGGTATCGGCCCTAAAAAAACGATATCGGTCGATCCCTAGTAGGTATGTGGCATGCACTTATGAGGGCAGAAAAATGCGCTACTGTACGCTTCAAAAATTATTTGAGTAAAAGGCCAGCCGGTGATTACTTTTGGCTGTCCTTTCACAGTATATAGGCCCATGACAGATTAACAGGTACACAATATTACACCACTTAGATGTAGGTATGTGGTGTGAACTTGTGAGGGCAGAAAAATGCACAGTACACTTACAAATACGTAGTTTTTCACAACACCAGCAGTACAGTCACTGTGTACTAAACCCAAAATTGAACTCTCTCACAGACAATTAGGAATGAACTGCTGGGTATTATACCATCTACAAACTAGTATAACCAGCAGATTTGTTGTGGAACAAATACACAGAATTGAGCTGAAAAATTATTCCTGCATCCTCTGCTAAGTTTATGAAGTTGAGGCAGCTTGTTGAAATGTATGAGGCAACACAAAGCTCTCTGCCCCTTACTGTAATACAATGCTACAGTGACTGGGAGGTTACTGGCTGTTGTAAAAATCCTTTTCAGTGAAAAAAAGCACTGCTCTCTGTTCACCAGAACACTGATGTGACTAGGAGGTGAAACACTGTTGTAATAAGCTTTTCTGTGTAACACTGGCTGTCCGTCCTCTCTCTGCAGTGTAATGAATGAAGTGACAAGCTGCAATATGGCTGTCTGATTATATAGGGCTGCTGATAGGCTGCATCCTGCATGTGATTCAGGGTCATTCCGCCTACCTGCCTTCCCAGTGTTCCTTGGCCCATGTACTGACATGTGGATCCACCATTTTAGATGCCCTGGAGCCTGGACGGTACTAAATGGAGTTTAGCGTGGCGATATTCGCATTAGTTGCAAATCAAATTTTTCATGAAATCCGTAACAAATTCGGGTTTCTCAGCTTTGATTCGCTCATCTCTTTTGGCATCATAATGTTAACGTTTTTACTTTTTGAAGACATTAGGGGGCTTCAAAGTACAGTGGTCCCTCAATATATGATATTAATTGGTTCCAGGAGAACCATCATATGTTGAAACCATCATATGTCTAGTACATATGTCTATGTAAAAATGGTAATTGGTTCTGGGGCCTCGGAACCATTGTATGTTGAATACATATCTCTATGGGATTTGGTTCTGGGATGACCATTGTATGTGGAGTGTATGGGGAGTGTTTAACAGACCAGGGTGCCTCCAGCTGTTGCACAACTACAACTCCCAGCATGCATGTACAGCCATTGACTGTCTGGGCATGCTGGGAGTTATAGTTTAGCAACAACTGGAGGCACACTGATAGGGAAACATTGATGTATGGGGTGTGTATATGTATTGAATGTGATGTGTGACATTGCATACAGTACTGTACAGTTCTTTAAATACCTTCGGGGGGGACAGAATGTCCTCCATTATGATCCTGCCAACTACAGCTCTATAGGAAAGGAAGGGGAGGGCAGCCAGCAGCTCATTGGATGCCTGCAGCAAGATGCTGCAGGCTATTGGCTATGGCTGCACTGGGGGGGGGGGGGCTTACACGGAGCTCACAGTGGAAGCCTGCGTGAGTTAGCAGGACAGCATGTGAGTAACAGGAGGCAGAACGGGGCACACGGGGCACATTAAACAACTATCTGTCAGTTGCTGAAGTTGTCAGCGCTGTCAGATAGCTGTTTGAACGATGGCCCCGACACACAGCAGCATCGTATGTCGATGCTGCCTTCAACATACGATGGGCTCTGAGAGGCCATCGTATGTTGAAATGATCATATGTCGGGGACATCGTTAGTCGGGGGGTCACTGTATAGCTGCAATTTTGAAAATTTTCAGGAAAAATTCTAAATCTGAAATTTTCAGGGGCCAGTTAAGTTTGAAGTGGATTTGAGGGGCCTTTCTGTGACAAATACCCCACAAATGAACCCATAATAGAAATTGCACCCCTTAAAGTCTTCAAAATGACACTCAGAAAGTTTGTTAACCCTTTAGATGTTTCACAGGAACAGCAGCAAAGTGGAGGAGAAAAATCTAAATCTCCACTTTTTTACACTAACATGTTCATGCAGCCCAATTTTTTTCAATTTTACAAGGGTTATAAGGAGAAAAAGCCCTGCAAAATTTGTACTCCAATTTCTCTCGAGTAAGGAAATACCTCATATGTTGACGTAAAGTGCACTGCGGGCTCGCAACATGGCTCAAGAGGGAAAGAGCAACTGTGGGATTTTAGAGGGCGAATTTTGCTGAAATGGTTTTTGAGGGGCATGTTGCATTTAGGAAGCCCCCATGGTGCCAGAACAGCAAAAACAAAAACAAAAAAGAACACATGGCACACTATTTGGAAGCTACACCCCTCAAGGAATGTAACAAGCTTTAACACCTCACAGGTGTTTGACAGATTTGCATTGAAGTTGGATGTGAAAATTAAAAATTTGATTTTTAACATTAAAATGATGGTGTTACTCCAAATTTTTCATTTTCACATGGGGTAATAGGAGTAAATTTTAAGCCCAATTTCTCTCGAGTAAGGAAATATCCCATATGTGGACGTAAAGTACTTTCTTGGCGCACTACAGGTCTCAGAACAGAAGGAGTGCCATTGGGCTTTTGGAGAGAGAATTTGGTTGGAATAGAAGACGGGGACCACGTGCGTTTACAATTGCGGTGTAAAATTTGCCGCAGCTCAAACTTGCAGCGGAAAACTTAAAATTATTTGTTCCAAATGGTGCAGGGCTCGACTAGAGGGGGCGCCCTACAAGACTTAATATTAACCAACAGACCTGACAGAGTAACTAATGTGCAAGTAGAAGGACACCTAGGAAATAGTGATCATAATATAATACATTATAACTTGTTCTTCAATAAGGAAATCTCGTGAGGGGGAACAAAAACAATGAACTTTAGGAAGGCAAACTTTGATCAACTCAGAGAACCCCTTAACAATATAAAATGGGATAATGTCTTCAAAAACAAGAATACTTTTTCCTACAATTACTGATAAGGTTGTTTTTGTGTTCTCGGCACCCCGACAACGGAGGCCTCCTTCATATGTGTTGCCTCATACATTTCAACAAGCTGCCTCAACTTCATAAACCTTAGCATAAACCTTTTCAGCACAATTCTGTGTATTTGTTCCACAACAAATCTGCTGGTTATACTAGTTTGTAGATCGTATAATACCCAGCAGTTCATTCCTAATAATCTGTGAGAGAGTTCAATTTTGGGTTTAGTACACAGCAACTGTGTACTGCTGGTGTTGTGAAAAACGACGTATTTTTAAGCGTACTGTAGCGCATTTTTCTGCCCTCATAAGTTCACACCACATACCTACATCTAAGTTGTGTACTATTTTGTACCTGTTAATCTGTCTTGGGCCTATATACTGTGAAAGGACAGCCAAAAGTAATCACCGGCTGGCCTTTTACTCAAATAATTTTTGAAGCGTACAGTAGCACATTTTTCTGTCCTCATAAGTGCATACCACATACCTATATCTAAGTGGTGTACTATTTTGTTCCGGTTAATCTGTCAAGGGCCTACACACTGTGAAAGGACAGCCAAAAGTAATCATCGGCTGGTGTCCTACTCAACAGCAACTGTGTGCTGCAGCACTGTTGTGTACGTTTTTTATGCATACTGTAGAGCATTTTTCTGCCCTCATATGTGAATACCACTTACCTACATTGAAGTAGTGTGCTATTTTGTACCTGTTAATCTTTTAAGGCCCTAGATACTGTAAAAGTCCAGACAAGTACTCACCGGCTGGTGTTGTACTCATATACTTTTTTACGTGTACTGTAGCGCATTTTTCTGCCTTCATAAGTGCATACCACATACTGTGACACTGTGGCAAAGGAAGGGTGCATTTCCCTAGCTAACCCTGGACAAACCTCCACCTGTGGCCTAATTAATGAGGTAGGAGAAAGGGGAAGTGTGTTTAACAGGAAGTCAGACAGAATAGTTGGTGCTCTCCCCAGAAGACAAGGTGGCTGTGGAGGGAGGCAGGGGTCCTGGTGCGGAACACACAGCCCGAGCTGTGAGTGGCCCCAACAGTGAAGTGTGGACAAGACACACAGCAAAACGTTGCAAACGCTGTGTGTGAACAGTGAGTAGAAGGTTGCAGGAGGCATAAGTTTAACTGGCCGGGATAAGCCCACCAGTGGATAGTCAGGGCATGCTGGATTGTTTAGTTAGTGACTAGACGGTCTAGGGTTTTGTTTGTTCCTGTCTTATGTTTTTATTTATCCTGCAACCTGTCTAATAAAGCTGGCGAGGTGTTGGACTTGCATAAAGTACTGTTGTTTGCCTGCTGATTGAAGGGGAAACGTGTCCTGTGGCGGTGTCAAGGACGATCTTAGAGCTATCCCCAGGGTGAAATCCTTAAAATACGTACATCTAAGCAGTGTACTATTTTGTATCTTTTCATATGCCAAGGGCCTAGATACTCTGAAAGTTGAGGCAAAAGTAATCACTGGCTGGTGTTTTACCCGCGTGCTTTTTTAAGCAAACTGTAAAGCATTTTTCTACCCTCATAAGTGCATACCACATACGTACATCTAAGTAGTGCACTATTTTGTACCTGTTAATCTGTCAAGGGCCTAGATACTGTGAAAGGACAGCCGATAGTACACACCTGCTGCTGTTCTAGACAAATACTGTTTTAAGCGTAGTGAAGCGTATTGTACTCCCCTCATATACGCAATAAGTATGTCAGGCAGGTTAGTGCCAGGACGTGCACAGAGGAATGGCAGAGGCCTAAATTCATCAGCTGTAGGCAGAGGTCGCAGCAGAGTAGGGGTGTGTGCCAGCCAGAGTTGCAGTGAGAGGTCTGAGCTCCTGGTGTCAGCTAGCAGTCATGTTGCAACCAGCAACCCAGCAGCCGTGATTGATGGGTTCACTCGGTCATCCACTTCATCCCTAGTGACATCCAACATCCCCAGTCAACAGCTTGGTTGAGTCCTCAGACTCAACCCTCAGTTGGCATGGCCCTCATACTGCTGCCATCTCCAGGTTCTGTCATTGTGCTGCTCTATGGTCTCCTCATGCTAATGCTACCACCTCCAGGCTCTGTCATTGTGCCACCATATGGTCTCCTCATGCTGATGATGCCACCTCCATACTCTCTCATTCTACTGCTCGATGGTCTACTCAAGCTAATGCTACCACCTCCATGATCGGTCATTGTGCCACCATATGGTCTCCTCATGCTGATGCTGCCACCTCCAGGCTCTCTAATTGTGCTGCCATGGATACTGCAAAACATAACTAAGGTGCTGGTCCCCAATTTTAGAATTCCTCTGCATTAGGGTCACTTTCAGGACTTCTGATCCTGCCGCTGCCACCTCCAGGCTGTCTCATTCAGCCACTTTATGGTCTCCTCATGCTTCAGCCAACTCCAGGCTGTGCCATTCTGCCACTATATGGTTTACTGATGCAGCTCGGCCACCACTCCTTGTCAGGCCCAAGGCCTGATTATGGAAACATACATGTGTTTTATAATTGTATCTGTGTATAAGCCAAGACCTGGGGGGTGAGGGTCATTTAGACTGTGGATTTGTGTATTGCAGTCAATTGGGGGTCTGGCTGTTTGGTATCTCCTTTGAAGTCATGCACTCTGGTCCCATCATATAATCAACCAGATAAGAGGGCCAGGAACAGAGATGCCCCCCTGGTGGGATCAGAGGGGAGGGGGGAATGGAGTTTTGCTCCAAAAAGGCAGATATATAATACTTAACATTGCTAGACTCAGGTTGTTCAAGGCTGTGCCCAAAGCTGACAAGAGCTGGCCTCTAACTCACAAGGACGGCTATATCATCATGCTGTAAGAACTTCATTTTTTGTTTTCTGAACTTGCCTTGCTAAACTTTCATATTTTTGTAACTGTATGTCATTTGTTTATTTTTATATATAGCACTGTGATACCTTTTATCAGATTAAATGTTTAATTAATCAGCTCTGGTCTTTGATCTCTAAATATATGAGCTCACCTTTCTGAAGGCAGCTCTGGTGGAAACACGTTTATCTAAGGGTTAATTTGGTGACTTGCTGGGACTAGTAGTGGATACCCAGAGGTCTGGTGGCCTTAACCCTTGCACCATCACACTCTCTCTAATGTCTTGGTTGGACCGATAGGGTGTGATCGTGACAACTGGTGGCAGCGTCGGGATATATTTAGAGATTTTTAGTGCTTGCTGGAGTTTACCTGTAAGGAAATCTT
Source organism: Hyla sarda (assembly GCF_029499605.1). NCBI lineage: Eukaryota > Metazoa > Chordata > Amphibia > Anura > Hylidae > Hyla > Hyla sarda. The sequence continues at coordinate 31,723,562 of NC_079200.1, forward strand.
AGCACTAAAAAGAAATTGCATACATATTCTTGTGTGTAAATTTCAAAGACAGAGCTCAGTGCTGGTTTAAAAGACATACAAAAAGAGTGCAAGACAGTTCTGTCATCCCCATCTCCTGTTTTACCTCCTCTCTTTTACCTGTCTCATCTCGGAAATATGGAGGCATATCGCAAGCAGTCCAAGCCTGCATTGGAGCTAATGTGCCAAGGAAAGGACATCCCTACTGCAGGAAAGAACAAGGAACAACTTATTGCTGATCTTGTGGAGTATGATGCCCGTGCAGAAGAGCTGAGTGACATGAGACAAAGTCCTACAGCTGGAACTGCCATCCAAGGAATGATATCTCCTGGGGAATACAACATTACTCCCCATCAGGACAGTACTCCACATGAGGCCTTGTACTCTTATATGCGGACTGCCTTACAACACCTTGGGAATGTGGATGCCAATATGAAACTCCAACTGCTTCTCCAGTACCAAACTGCAGAGAGAGAGGCATGAGCCGCAGAGAGAGAGGCACAGATACGAGCTGCAGAGAGAGAGTCGGCAGAAAGAGAGGCCCAGCGGAGGCATGAACTGGAGGTTCTGAGGCTGATAGGGGATGCTTCATCCGCACGGAGTGATGTGCAGGATCAAGGAGACCACAAACCCCGCTTGGAACATTTCCCCATGTTGGAGAAAGATGGTGATCTGGATGTGTTCATGAGGGGATTTGAAAAGGTTTGCCGGCAGTTCCATCTACCTAAGGAACAGTGGGGACGATATGTAACCCCACGGCTGCGAGGGAAAGCTCTGGATGTGTTTGCTTCGCTTCCCTCTGAAAGTGACCAGGACTATGAGGAAATAAAATCTGCCCTGCTAAAAAGTTTTAATCTGACTCCAGAGGCTTATCGGAAAAGATTTAGGACTTTGTAACAAAGTGCCACAGAAAGCTGCACTGAACATGCAGGTCAGCTAAGGACTGCATTCAGACAATGGACTGGGGGCCTACAAGTCACTACCTATGAGGCCCTGGAGGACTTGATGGTCCTGGATCAGTTTCTCCAAACACGGAGCTTTGAAGCCAGAGAGTGGATTTTGGACCGCAAGCCCAAGACAGCCATGGAAGCAGCAGAACTAGGAGATGACTTTGCCAACAACCGGGCGCCAGCAGCAAAGCGTGGAACTGCACAAGCTGGAGCAAGTACCTGGAGGGGAGCCACACACCCACAGAGCACCACCAGGTGAGCCGGAAATTTCTTGCCATCATTCCCAAAAGCAACAGGAGCCACATTGGGTCAGGGGGACACCCGCCGATGTTACAGATGCAACAATATTGGGCACCTGAGTGCCACTTGCCCCAACAAAAAGAATTCTCCACCAGTAGCTGGAGGACACACAGCCGTTCTTCTGGTGTCCGGAGCGGTGGAGAAAAGAGCGGATAACCTGCAGAGTGTAACTGTGGGTGACCGGGTGACAGTGGGTTTGCGAGATTCTGGAGCCTCCTTTACCTTGGTGCGGCCTGAAGTGGTGGATACAGAGGACATCATCCCTGGAAGAACCATGGCTTTAAAAGGGATTGGAGGTGTGCGGCCTGCTGTGCCCATGGCCCGTGTGTACCTGGATTGGGGTACATGCAAAGGTTTGCGGGAGGTGAGGGTCTCTGAGGACATCCCTGTTAATGTTCTGCTGGGGAATGATTTGGGTCGGATGCTCTGTCATTATGCTCCAAAGGACACTACCTGCACACCGGATGGGCTAGGAGAGAGCCCTGTTCATTCTGAGGTACTGTGCGAGACTTTGGGAGACGCTGCGAAATGTGGTAACTGGGAGGGAGTGCAGGGGATTGATAATTGTTTATCTGTGATTGAACCAGTAATGTTTTCCAAAAGTGGAATGGGGTGTATTGTAAAATGTGGTGACAATGCATTGCCAATGCCAAAACCTAGTGGAGATGGGCTATGGGGAGGGGTTGGTGTGCCCCTGGTGACATGTAAGGATGAGGGGCCAGCAGTGAGTGATATGTCCCAATCCTGTGAGCCTAAGGAGGAGGAGGGAAGGAGTGATAGCCCTGTGTATGATGCCTGTATTGTTATGTCTGGAATTGAGGGGGAGGAAGGTAAACCCCAGGGAGGCATACCAATGGTGGCAGTGGTAACGTGTCAGCAGCGTGCCAGGGCTGCAGCTTTAAAAAGAAGGGAGGATGGTGATGCAATGGGCAAGCTGTGTGACTTGCAAGCCCCAGCAGAGGAAGGTGGAGATGCTAGTTCACCTGGGAGAAATGTGCTTCCTGATACCACGAGATGGGGGGAGGGAAATGAGCAGTTCCGGGAAGCTCTGCGCAGTGACCCTTCCCATGAAGGGCTGAGACAACGTGCTGAACATACAGGTGTGGACACAGATGGGCATCGGGTATATTGGGAAAATGATATCTTGTACTGGGAGTCCCTTTCCAAAGGCATGCTAGGGGCCCAGGAGAGAGAAAGGCAGTTAGTGGTTCCTAGGTAGTACAGGAAAGAGCTGCTGAAGTTGGCCCATGAGACCCCCCTGGCAGGACATTTGGGAGTGGCCAAGACAAAGTCCAGGCTGGCACACAATTTCTTCTGGCCGGGTATGGGTACTGCTGTTGCCAATTATTGTAGATCTTGTCGTGTCTGCCAGAGGGTGGGTAAGTCTGGGGATGTTACTCGTGTTCCCCTAGTTCCCCTACCAGTCATATCTGTACCCTTTAAACGAGTGGCAGTGGATATTGTGGGGCCTTTGGCTATACCCAGCAGCACAGGGAAACAGTTTATTTTCACTGTGGTGGATTATGCAACTAGGTACCCTGAAGCTGTTGCCTTATCTTCTGTCCGGGCAGATAAGGTGGCAGATGCACTGATCAGTATATTCTGCAGGGTGGGGTTCCCCAAAGAAATGCTCTCTGATCAGGGCACCCAGTTCATGTCCAATCTCATGCAAAGTCTCTGTAAAAAGGTGAATGTACAGCACTTGGTAGCAAGCCCATACCACCCCCAAACAAATGGTGTCTGCGAGAGGTTCAATGGCACCTTGAAACAAATGCTAAAAACATTTGTAGAATCGGAGGGCAGAGACTGGGAAAAGTATTTACCCCATCTGTTATTTGCTTACAGGGAGGTACCCCAAGAGTCTACAGGTTTCTCGCCCTTTGAGTTATTGTATGGTCGCAAAGTGCGGGGACCCCTAGAATTAGTTAGGGGAGAATGGGAAGGGGGGCTACATGCCCCTGAGACTTCTGTGGTGGAGTATATTCTGAGATTCAGGGACAGGATGCAGACATTGACTGGGCTGGTACATGACAATCTCACAGCAGCACAGTCCAGGCAGACGTACTGGTACGATCGCAATGCAAGGGACCTGGTCTATGAAGTGGGACAGAAGGTAATGGTTTTGAACCCCATTAGGCAGAATAAGTTGCAGGCTGCCTGGGAGGGTCCCTTTACCATTTTACAGTGCCTAGAACCAACCAAATATGTAGTAGCCCTTGATGAGAAAGGTCAGAGGCAGAGACAGTACCACATTAATATGCTAAAGGCATACTATGTCCCTGAGGAGGTGGTACTCAGTGTATGTAGTGCACCAGAGGAAGGGCTGGGTAGTGATCCCTTACTTGATCTAGTGGAGGAAGCTAAGAGCCAGGGATCCCTTCAGGATGTGGAGATCAATCCACAGCTCTCAGATGAAAGGAGGAGGCAGCTTAACCCCTTAAGGACCCAGGACGTACTAGAACGTCCTGGCACCCTGGGCTAGTACGTCCTGGTGTTTCTCCGGTCTCTGCCGCGCCCCGGGCAGAGATCGGAAGCGAATGCCTGCTGAAATCCTTCAGCAGGCATCCAGGGCAAACGCCGAGGGGGGCCATGTAGGCCCCCCATGTCGGTGATCGACGCAAATCGCAAGGGAAATCGCCCTTGCGATCTGCGGCGATACCGGGCTGATCGGGTCCGCCCGGTAATTTTGCATGATCCCGGCTGTCACAGACAGCCAGGACCATGCTAAAGTATAGGAGCGAGGTGGCAACCCCTGCGATTCTTCGGTTAGTTAACCGACCAATCGCAGGGGGGGGGGGGGGGTGGCAGTTACTTCCTCCCGCCCTCCCCGGCCCCTGGAAGTCCAGAGAGGACGGGAGGAAGACCGGAGGACGCGGCGGGGGACGGGGGAGTGCTGGGGACCGGCCCCTGTACTTACCTCGTCCCTGAAGACCCGAATCCCGGCGATGAAGACGGCGGCGACAGGTGAGTTCCTCTTCAGCCGCGGTCGGGCCCTTTACAGCAATGCACGTCGCCATAAAGCGACATGCATTGCTGTAATGGGACCGTGTAAAATACAACTCCCAGCATGCCCAGACAGCCCTTGGCGTCTGGGCATGCTGGGAGTTGCAGTTTTGCAACATCTGGAGGTCCACAGTTTGGAGACCACTGTACCCTTCCAGATGTTGCAAAACTACACATCCTCAGCATGCCCTTACTGTCCAGGCATGCTGGGAGTTGTAGTTCTGTAACATCTGGCCCTTCAGATGTTGCAGAACTACAACTCCCAGCATGCCTGGACAGTTTTGGCATACTGGGAGTTGTAGTTTTGCAACATCTGGAGGGCTACAGCTTGAACACTACTACACAGTGGTCCCAAACTGTTCTCCTCCAGCTGTTGCGTAACCACTACTCCCAATATGCCCTTCGGCTGCCTGGGCATGCTGGGAGTTGTGGTTTTGCAACAACTGGAGGCACACTGGTTGGGAAACATTGTCTGTTTCCTAACTCAGTGTTTCCCAACCCGTGTGCCTCCAGCTGTTGCAAAACTATAACTACCAGCATGCACTGATAGACTGTGCATGCTGGGAGTTGTAGTTTTGCAACAGCTGGAGGTTTCCCCAACCCCCCCCCCCCCCCCCCCCACATGGGCACATGGGCAGGGGGCTTACAGTGAGTATCAGGCTGCAAGTTTGCGATGCAGCAAATTTTGCGCGGCAGCTCAAACTCGCAGCGGGAAACTCGCTGTAATCCCCCGCCCGTGTGACTGTACCCTAAAAACACTACACTACACTACACTAACACAAAATAAAATAAGTAAAAAACATTACATGTACACATACCCCTACACAGCCCCCCTCCCCTCCCCAATAAAAATGAAAAACGTCTGGTATGCCACTCTTTCCAAAATGGAGCCTCCAGCTGTTGCAAAACAACAACTCCCAGTATTGCCGGACAGCCGTTGACTGTCCAAGCATGCTGGGAGTTTTGCAACAGCTGGAGGCACCCTGTTTGGGAATCGCTGGCGTAGAATACCCCTATGTCCACCCCTATGCAAATCCCTAATTCAGGCCTCAAATGCGCATGGCGCTCTCTCACTTCAGAGCCCTGTTGTATTTCAAGGCAACAGTTTAGGTTCACATATGGGGTATCGCCGTACTCGGGAGAAATTGCCTAACAAATTTTGGGGGGCTTTTTCTCCTTTCACCCCTTATGAAAAGGGGAAGTTGGGGTCTACACCAGCATGTTAGTGTAAAAATAAAAAAATTTTACACTAACATGCTGGTGTTGCCCTATACTTTTCATTCTGACAAGAGGTAAAAGGGAAAAAAGCCCCCCAAAATTTGTAATGCAGTTTCTCACGACTACGGCGATACCCCATATGTGGGCGCAAAGTGCTCTGGGGGCGCTCAACAAGGCCCAGAAGGGAGAGTGCACCCTGTACATTTGAGGTGATTTGCACAGGGGTGGCTGATTGTTACCACGGTTTTGACAAACGCAAAAAAAAAAAAAAACCCACATGTGACCCCATTTTGGAAACTACACCCCTCACGGAATGTAATGAGGTGTGCAGTGAGAATTTACACCCCACTGGTGTCTGACAGATCTTTGGAACAATGGGCTGTGCAAATAAAAAATTTTGTACAGCCCACTGTTCCAAAGATCTGACAGACACCAGTGGGGGATAAATGCTCACTGTACCCCTTGTTACATTCCTCAAGGGGTCTAGTTTCCAAAATGGAATGCCATGTGGAGGTTATTTTGCTGTCCTGGCACCATAGGGGCTTCCTAAATGCGACATTCCCCCCAAGCAAAATTTGCTCTCAAAAAGCCAAATATGACTCCTTCTCTTCTGAGCATTGTAGTTTGCCCGTAGTGCACTTCAGGTCAACTTATGGGGTACCTCCATACTCAGAAGAGATGGGGTTACAAATTTTGGGGGTATTTTCTGCTATTAACCCTTGCATAAATGTGAAATTTGGGGGGGGAAACACACATTTTAGTGATTTTTTTTTATTTTTTTTTTACCTATGCAAAAGTCGTGAAACCCCTGTGGGGTATTAAGGCTCACTTAATTCCTTGTTACGTTCCTCAAGGGGTCTAGTTTCCAAAATGGTATGGCATGTATGTGGGTATTTTTTGCTGTCCTGGCACCATAGGGGCTTCCTAAATGCGACATTCCCCCCGTGCAAAATTTGCTCTCAAAAAGCCAAATATGATTCCTTCTCTTCTGAGCATTGTAGTTCGCCCGTAGTGCACTTCAGGTCAACTTATGGGGTACCTCCATACTCAGAAGAGATGAGGTTACAAATTTTGGGGGGTATTTTCTGCTTTTAACCCTTGCATAAATGTGAAATTTGGGGGGGGGGGGGGACACACATTTTAGTGAAATTTCTTTTTTTTTTTTTTTTTTTTACATATGCAAATGTCGTGAAACACCTGTGGGGTATTAAGGCTCACTTAATTCCTTGTTACGTTCCTCAAGGGGTCTAGTTTTCAAAATGGTATGGCATGTGTTTTTTTTTTTTTTTGCTGTTCTGGCACCATAGGGGCTTCCTAAATGCAACATGCCCCCCAAAAACCATTTCTGGAAAACGTACTCTCCAAAATCCCCTTGTCGCTCCTTCGCTTCTGAGCCCTCTACTGGGCCCGCCAAACACTTTACATAGACATATGAGGTATGTGCTTACTCGAGAGAAATTGGGCTACAAATATAAGTATAAATTTTCTCCTTTTACCCCTTGTAAAAATTCAAAAATTCTGTCTACAAGAAAGTGCGAGTGGAAAAAATGAAGATTGTGAATTTTCTCCTTCACTTTGCTGCTATTCCTGTGAAACAGCTAAAGGGTTAAAACGCTGACTGAATGTCATTTTGAATACTTTGGGGGGTGCAGTTTTTATAATGGGGTCCTTTGTGGGGTATTTCTAATATGAAGACCCTTCAAATCCACTTCAAACCTGAACTGGTCCCTGAAAAATAGTGAGTTTGAAAATTTTGTGAAAAATTGGAAAATTGCTGCTGAACTTTGAAGCCCTCTGGTGTCTTCCAAAAGTAAAAACACATCAATTTTATGATGCAAACATAAAGTAGACATATTGTATATGTGAATAAAATAAAAAAAAATATTTGGAATATCCATTTTCCTTACAAGCAGAGAGCTTCAAAGTTAGAAAAATGCTAAATTTTCTAATTTTTCATCAAATTTTGGGATTTTTCACCAAGAAAGGATGCAAGTATCGACAAAATTTTACCACTATGTTAAAGTAGAATATGCCACGAAAAAACAATCTCGGAATCAGAATGATAACTAAAAGCATTCCAGAGTTATTAATGTTTAAAGTGACAGTGGTCAGATGTTCAAAAAATGGCCGGGTCCTAAGGTGTAAACTGGCTGGGTCCTTAAGGGGTTAATCAGGTACTAGGCCCCTTCAGTGCCACCTTTACGGGGAGGCCAGGGCGAACTACTCTAGCCACCCACCATCTTGATACGAGGGACCAGCCACCACTAAGACGGGTATCCCCAGAGGTAAAGGCCCATATACAGAAGGAGATCGAGGACATGTTAGAGCTAGGGGTAATTAAGAAGTCAAAAAATCCCCTGGGCCTCCCCAGTAGTGCTGGTGCAAAAAAAAAAGACAAATCCACTAGGTTCTGTGTGGATTACCGAAGGTTAAATGCCGTGACTACCTTTGATGCTTACCCCATGCCCAGAATAGATGAACTACTTAATCAGCTAGCAGGTTCCCAATATGTGACTATCATGGATTTAAGCAGAGGGTACTGGCAGATCCCTATGACCCCAGAGGCACAGGAGCGGTCAGCCTTTATCACTCCCTTTGGGTTGTTTGAGTGCTGTGTCATGCCCTTTGGGATGAAAAATGCCCCAGCCACTTCCAACGACTGGTTGATCAGCTGCTAGAGGGCCACAGGGAATACGCCGTGGCATACTTAGATGATATTGCAATATTCAGTAACACCTGGAAGGAGCACCTGAGTCACCTGGGCAAGGTGGTAAAGCAAATAGCTGAGGCAGGGCTTACCATAAAACCCGAAAAGTGTCAAGTTGGCATGATAGAAGTGCAGTATCCGGGGCATAGAGTAGGAGGAGGGTCCCTACGCCCTGAGCCCAGTAAGGTGGAGTCTATTATGGCCTGGCCAATTCCTAAGACCAAAAAGCAGGTCATGTCTTTTTTGGGGACCGCAGGGTATTATCGTAGATTTGTCCCAGACTATAGTAAGATAGCAAAACCTCTCACAGACTTGACAAAAAAGAAGGTGTCCAAGCAAATTACCTGGACTGAGGATTGTGATAAGTCTTTCATTGCCCTAAAGACAGCATTGTCCAACTCTTCGGTGCTCCATGCCCCTCATTTCAGTAGGAGGTTTGTGGTACAAACAGATGCTTCCAATTTTGGGCTGGGGGCTGTTCTTAGCCAAGTAAACTCCAATGGAGAATAACACCCCATACTCTACCTTAGTAGGATGCTATTGCCTAGAGAAGTGGCCTATGCGGTCATAGAGAAGCAATGTCTAGCTGTGGTCTGGGCTTTGCAAAAATTACAGCCATACCTGTACGGCAGGGATTTTACTGTCATAACTGATCACAACCCTCTACGTTGGTTGGACCGAGTGTCAGGTAACAATGGAAAATTGCTTCACTGGAGTCTTCTCCTCCAACAATATAATTTCACTGTCCAACACAGGAAAGGAAGCCTGCATCAAAATGCAGATGGATTATTGCGTCAGGGAGAAAAAGACGGTTAATGGAGACAGATCGATCAGCCTGGAGAGGCAAGATCTCTCTGTCTCCATCTTAAGGGGGAGGTGTCAGGCCCAAGGCCTGATTATGGAAACATACATGTGTTTTATAATTGTATCTGTGTATAAGCTAAGACCTGGGGGGTGAGGGTCATTCAGACTGTGGGTTTGTGTATTGCAGTCAATTGGGGGTCTGGCTGTTTGGTATCTCCATTGAAGTCATGCACTCTGGTCCCATCATATAATCAACTAGATAAGAGGGCCAGGAACAGAGATGCCCCCCTGGTGGGATCAGAGGGGAGGGGGGGATGGAGCTTTGCTCCAAAAAGGCAGATATATAATACTTAACATTGCTAGACTCAGGTTGTTCAAGGCTGTGCCCAAAGCTGACAAGAGCAGGACTCTCACTCACAAGGACGGCTATATCATCATGCTGTAAGAACTTCATTTTTTGTTTTCTGAACTTGCCTTGCTAAACTCTTTCATATTTTTGTAACTGTATGTCATTTTGTTTATTTTTATATATAGCACTGTGATACCTTTTATCAGATTAAATGTTTAATTAATCAGCTCTGGTCTTTGATCTCTAAATATATGAGCTCACCTTTCTGAAGGCAGCTCTGGTGGAAACACGTTTATCTAAGGGTTAATTTGGTGACTTGCTTGGACTAGTAGTGGATACCCAGAGGTCTGGTGGCCTTAACCCTTGCACCATCACTCTCTCTCTAATGTCTTGGCTGGACCGATAGGGTGTGATCCTGACACTCCTGTTCACAGGTTGTGTGTAGTACTGCAGCTCAGTCCCATTCACTTCAGTTATGCTAAGCTGTGATACCATACACAACCAATGGACAGGAGTGGTGCTGTTTTTGCAAAAAAGAAGCATCATTTTTCTTATACTGGACAATCCCTTTAAATCCTGCAAATAGATACCATCTGGGTCCAGTTATTGGTGTATTTTAATGTTTTTAAGGTGGCATTGCACTTCTTGTTGGGTTAAGCAAATAAGATATGCAGGAGAATTTTTATTATTCCTTTCATCCTATTTACCTTGGCGGGTATAGACCTCCTTTCTTCAGGAATTTCCTTCTGGTCAGTTGTGTCAGCACAACCCTCTGTCTGAAAGAGGACACTCCAGCTCTCCAGCAGTCGTTATGCATGTGCCTTCATGCTCATGTCTGCTGCAGGAATGAAGTGTCGCCTCCGGTTACGTATTTCTGGCGCACAGGACAAGGGGCAGTAAATTTTGAATGTGAACTGTGTATCTCGGCTGCCAATGAGCAGGTTGCCCTGATATAAGATCATTTTATATAGTGGGTATGTGATTGCTTCTCACCCTTTAGGTATATTGCATTCTATTCTGCAGTAGTACATCCACCCCGGCCATCGCTTATCATGGACCTAGGTGTGCATAAACCCTCTGGGGCAGAAATGCCAACTGTAAGTCTTTCTAGAACTTCTTTCCTCTTTCTAGCCACATGGTTATATTTTTATGGCCAATTAAAAAATTGGGGAAATTATCTAACTACCAAACTCCCACTTGCCCTGCTTATGTAAATGATATTGTTAAGGAGGACAGATGATCCTTTATACAAGATGTTAAACGAATAATTATAGAGGAAATAATTCAAGCTTCTTGTACAGCTCCACCATTAGCATCTCAAAAGCCCTCAACATCTAGAGTAGAGGCTACAGGATGAACTCCAAGATGAACTCTTATGTGGTCTTACCCAAAAAGTTTGAGGACCACCAACGCAAGTCTGTAAGGCAAGGGAGCCCAAATAGGGCCTCACTGCTTCCAAGGAAACACTGGGCAGTATGGAAATGTATAATCCAGACAAAAATCGAAGTGGAGATTACCCATATACACATTCTGTCAGACAATATGACTTTGGTATCCTATGTAAAACATCAGGGCAGATCGAAAAACAAATCTTTTCAGCTCCTATCAGAAAAGATCTTCAGGTAGGCAAAAAATCATGTGATCTCTGTTTTAGCCACCCCCTGATGGTTAAAGCAAAATATGTTTCACAGGATCACTCTTCTCTGAGGTGAAACAGAGATATAGCTCTTTGCCACAAAAGGTAATCGAATGAAAGGACATTCTTTTCTTAAACCTCAGAGAGCACCCTTAAGTGGTGGATGCTGTTTCCAGAGATGGGATTTTAAAATTGGCATATGTCTTTCCTTCTATTCCTCTATTTCTTAGAGCTCTTCAGAAGGTGCTAGGCCTAACTAATCTTCTTCTAGTCTTCTAAAAATCTCCAATGCATCTACTATCTCTGGCAAGACCTAATATAGTAGGGTCTGATTCTACATCTGAACCTTCAGAGCCTCCACCTTTCAGCATGGATCCTGAAAAAAAGTCCAATATTGGCAATGAAGAAAAAATGCACTGGAAATGGTAATGTGTCAAGATGAATCTTCAAGACTTCATATTGTTATAGTGTCAATTTGCAATTAATGAATCGATAGTGAAAATCGTTGACTATGAGTTTCATCATCGATTAATTGGTAGGGTGTTGCCGCATTCATTAGGGGCATAGTAACATAGTATTACTACCACTGTTACTTCGTAAGCTGCCTTTTTTGCCCCTCTTAATGTCCCCACCCATCTCAGTTTACCCTCTGGTGCCTCTGGGTTCCTTTTTAAAGATGCTGCTGGCCTGCAACCTCTGCGGCCTACCTCCAGCACTGAGACCTCGTCCCACAGTGCACTCTGGAAGCCTGTGAAGCCTCCTTTTCCTTGGTGCCTCCGGTGCCTGCATTCCTGATATCGCCGAAGCACCCGTCCCTGGCCAAAAGCTCCATCCTCCAACTTTCTCCTTCTTCATGGTGCAGGGAGGACGGGTATCACTAAGATCTGTAAAACTGCTCCTTCTCCCCTACTGCGAGGCTCATAGGTTAACCCTTCAGTTGCTGTCCCTTCGCTCTTACCCTCTGTTAACCCTTCAGGTACTGTCCCCTCTCTTTTCCCCCTGTTAACTCTTCTCAATGCTGTCCCAACCGCATCCCGTTAACCCCTCCCTGGTCCACCAATACAGTTTTCTTTTTTTAAATTTAATCAAATCAATAATCGGCTAACTAATCGATTTTACAAATAATTGTTAGTTGCAACCTTAGTATTCATATATTGATTGACACATTAAAATAAAATTATACATATAGCGGGCAATGAAGCATTTTAAGAGAGAGTCCTCCCTTCCTCAGATTGCATGTGTATACAAATGACATACATGAGACCATTTTTTTTAAAGTATTTATGTACGCTTTTGCAATATAAACACATAAAACAACAATAGTATACCAGGTAACTACAACAGCACAGTATATGAATAACAAAACATGGTCATCATAACGCCGTATAAAAGCCATCCCAGGTGAGAGGAGAAATAACAGTATATATAAGCAGAACAACATTTGCATCAACGGTGTGTCAGGAGAAAGGCATAAACTGTGCAGCCCCCAGAGTAAACCAGGCCAAATAACATCCAGACAAACAACCACAGTCACACACCATTCACCCTCCGGAGTTTCATTCTCCCCCAGCCAGCGCTAGTACAGAGTAAGGGGTACCAGGATCAATAGTCACCCCCCTATGACTATGATAAATAAGCCCTTGGAGAAAAATAATCCACATACAATATAAACTAATTCTACCAATGAGGCATAGATAGTTTGTATAAAATTTTACTTTTACTCAAATATTGTTAAAAAAACAGAATATACATAACACAAGTGAAAAAATGGCCCACCTTAGTAGTATACAATATAAAACATATACAAGGAAACGGTAAGGCCCAATAGTGACCTACAAAGGAGGGGGGAAAGGATACAGGTGAATACCTATCTTATAGATGAAGATACATAGAAATGTCTTAACCCTTACTACTCATAAGTTTGGAAAGGGAAGGGATAAGCTATAAAGACTACCACAGTAGTAAGCAGTATTCTCGTGGCAGCCTTATGTACAACAATTCTCATGCTCCATGTTCCAACGCGTTTCTCCCAAGTGTTGACAATGGGTTCATCAGGGGTGGAGGAGAAATAGAAGCACATAAATAATACAACCTTAAACAAGATATGAAATATTAATATTTACAGTGGACCAAAAAAGTTAAAAGAACACTGTGGAAAAGAATACCAGAGACCTGATGAAGCTAGGGTTCCCTCGCTAAACGCATTGTCTGCCTGTCTATTTTAAATTCCTTTTGGAAAATAAACCTATTGGTTTTACCTGGCTGTTATCCGTGCCTTACTTGGTAGCATAGTTTCCTTGCAAGCGCCGGAATTGCAGACGAAATACAGTGTGTAGTAGGGATCGGAATATCGGTATAAGTTATCGGCTATCGGCCTGAAAGGACACAGATTATCGGTACCGGCCCTAAAAAATCGATATCGGTCGATCCCTAGTGTGTAGTCCTTCTCTCACACCACCTAATTCAACAATCACACAGACATCATTGATGACCAGGAACGGATGCAAGGCTGCCACAGGGATATTTCTGAGTATTTACTCATACATGTGATTAACAGTGTTGTGCCTGCAGCGCAACACTGATAGGTGAGTGCAACATCTCACAATCCATTTGTTTCTATTGGTAAAACTGATAAATTCCAAATAGATTATTTTTTTCTTTTGATGTAACAGCACTTAGCGCCTGTTTTGTCTGTTCTCTCCCTCTCTTCATATTATCTCTTTGAAGACCGCCTTTTTGGCAGTAACCTCAGCTGCAAGCCCTCACAATTAGGGAACCTTATTATATGTCCTAGAAAATAGCATCACCCTTAAGACAGATCTATCCAAAAGTAGACTCTAATTTTCATAGGTCCAATGGTGTTGTATTGCCCTCTTTTTGTGAGAATGCTAAAAATAACATGGAAGAAAAATTTCACTCCTTAAATGTTAGGAAAGCAGTTCATCAATATACAGTCATGGCCGTAAATGTTGGCACCCCTGAAATTTTTCTAGAAAATGAAGTATTTCTCACAGAAAAGGATTGCAGTAACACATGTTTTGCTATACTCATGTTTATTCCCTTTGTGTGTATTGGAGCTAAACCAAAAAAGGGAGGAAAAAAGCAAATTGGACATAATGTCACACCAAACTCCAAAAATGGGCTGGACAAAATTATAGATAATGATAAAATCACAAACTTTATTGTACATACATAATTAATAAAAGACAAAAAGAATGAGAATCAGCAATAGCCAGAAAAAATGTGCAGTGATCCTATATAAGGTATTCTCTTAGGATGTTGCCAATACAGTTGTATAAGAACAACAGTGTATAAGATGCCACAAAAAGTATACATAAGACAGGCAAACATAATTAAATACAATACAAGAGAAGAGAGACAACATGTGAAGTAATCAATAGTGTGCTGTGGAAGCTGAAAGCTACTGGAGATTAGAGTATATACATAAGAGACCTAAAAAAGTATACAAACAGATCCTAAATATTTAAACACCACTTCTCCAGCAAAAATTCAACAATCCCAATGGGGGGAAAAAGTTTGAAAGAACTACCACAGCACACTGAAGATCACCATGTGTGTGATCGGATCCAGTGAGTATAACGTGGTGATCTTCAGTGTGCTGTGGCAATTTTTTCAAACTTTTTCACCCCATTGGGATTGTTGCATTTTTGATGGAGAAGTGGTGTTTAAATATTTAGGACCTGTTTGTATACTTTTTTAGGTCTCTTATGTATATATTCTAGTCTCCAGTAATTTTAAGCTTCCACAGCACACCATTGATTACTTCACACGTTGTCTCTCTTCTCTTGTATTGTATTTAATTATGTTTGCCTGTCTTATGTATACTTTGTGGCATCTTATACACTGTTGTTCTTATACAACTGTATTGGCAACATCCTAAGAAAATACCTTATATCGGATCACTGCACATTTTTTCTGGCTATTGCTGATTCTCATTCTTTTTTTGTCTTTTATTAATTATGTATGTACAATAAAGTTTGTGATTTTATTTTTATCTCTTTTATTGGTGCCATTTATTGATAGGAGGTATTGTTAATGTGGCTTGCTCCAAACGCTATACACTTTTGCTGTTGAAAAGTTACTTTGGTCACACATTTTGGTTACCCTTTCAAAATTGGGGAAAAATAAGATCGTTTCAAGCATGTGATGCTCCTTTAAACTCACCTGGTGCAAGGTACAGGTGTGGGCAATATAAAAATCACACCTGAAAGCAGATAAAAAGGAGAGAAGTTCACTTAGTCTTTGCATTGTGTGTCTGTGTGCGCCACACTAAGCATGGACAACAGAAAGAGGAGAAGAGAACTGTTTGATGACTTGAGAACCACAATTGTGGAAAAATATCAACAATCTAAAGGTTACGAGTCCATCTCCAGAGATCTAGATATGCCTTTGTCCACAGTGTGCAACATTATCAAGAAGTTTGCAACCCATGGCACTGTAGCTAATCTCCCTGGGTGTGGACGGAAGAGAAAATTGATCAAAGGTGTCAACGCAGGATAGTCCGGTTGGTGAATAAGCAGCCCCAAACAAGTTCCAAAGATATTCAAGCTGTCCTGCAGGCTCAGGGAGCATCAGCTTCAACACAAACTATCTGTCGACATTTAAATGAAATGAAATGCTATGGCAGGAGACTCAGGAGTACCCCACTGCTGACACAGAGACATAAAAAAGCAAGACTACATTTTGCCAAAATGAACTTGAGTAAGCCAAAATCCTTCTGGGAAAACATCTTGTGGACAGATGAGACCAAGATACAGCTTTTTGGTAATGCACATCATTCTACTGTTTACTGAAAACAGAATGAGGCCTAGAAAGAAAAGAACACAGTACCTACAGTGAAATATGGTGGAGGTTCAATTATGTTTTGGGGTTGTTTTGCTGCCTTTGACCCTGGATCCCTTGAATGTGTTCAAGGCATCATGAAATCTGAGGATTACCAACAGATTTTGGGTCGCACTGTACAGCCCAGTGTCAGAAAGCTGGCTTTGCGTCCGAGATCTTAGGTCTTCCAACAAGGCAATGACCCCAAACATACATCAAAAAGCACCCAGAAATGGATGGCAACAAAGCGCTGGAGAGTTCTGAAGTGGCAGCAATGAGTCCAGATCTAAATCCCATCTTAAAATTTCTGTTGGGAAAAGGTGCCCTTCCAATAAGAGAGCCTGGAGCAGTTTGCTAAGGAAGAGTGGTCCAATATTCCGGCTGAGAGGTGTAAGGAGATTATTGATGGTTATAGGAAGCGACTGATTTCAGTTATTTTTTCCAAAGGGTGTGCAACCAAAAATTAAGTTAAGGGTGCCAATAATTTTGTCCAGACCATTTTTGGAGTTTGGTGACATTATGTCCAATTTTCTTTTTTTCTTCCCTTTTTTGGTTTAGTTCCAATACACACAAAGGGAATAAACATGTATATAGCAAAACATGTGTTACTGCAATCCTTTTCTGTGAGAAATACTTCATTTTCTGGAAAAATTTCAGGGGTGCCAACTAGAGATGAGCAAACTTACAGTAAATTTGATTTGTCACGAACTTCTTGGCTCGGCAGTTGACTTTTCCTGCATAAATTAGTTCAGCTTTCAGGTGCTCCCGTGGGCTGGAAAAGGTGGATACAGTCCTAGGAGACTCTTTCCTAGGACTGTGTCCACCTTTTCCAGCCCACCGAAGCATCGGAAAGCTGAACTAATTTATGCAGAAAAAGTCAGCAACCGCCAAGCCGAGAAGTTCGTGACAAATCGAATTTACTGTAAGTTCGCTCATCTCTAGTGCCAACATTTACGGTCATGACTGTATCTCTACCTCCAGCAGGGAGCACTTAGATCTTAAAGGGGTTCTCCCTTGTTTATACTGTTTTTTGTTATTATGTTTGTGTGTTATGTGTGTATAAGTATGTGTTTTTTTATGTATGTTGTGATTATGTATATATGTATTTTCTTACCTTTTGTGAAGATCCGGAAGCTGGCCCCTTTTTCTTCCAGCGGCTTGCTGTGTAATCTCGGCCTCCGCCATGTTGTGTTCGGTAAGTGGGATGTCGGGGGGTGTGTTCTTGCTTATGTCCTTCCTATCTTCTGACGTCCGAGGCGAATCTTTTCTTCCTGTTTTGTTCTGTGGCTCAGCGACGAATCTACGGACTCTTCCGGCGCATGCGCATGTAGTTTTTTTTTTTTACCAATAAAGTTTTTTTCTCTAATTGACAAACTGTCTGCACTTGCGCGAAGCTACGCTATTAGCGTAGACCTAACGTACGCTATGCTGTTAGCGTAGCACTTGCGTACTCGCGCATGCGCAGACATGCCACTTACCGAACACAACATGGCGGAGGCCGAGGTTACACAGCAAGCCGCTGGAAGAAAAAGGGGCCAGCTTCCGGATCTTCACAAAAGGTAAGAAAATGCATATATACATAATCACAACACACATAAAAAAACACATACTTATACACACATAACACAAAAACATAATAACAAAAAAAACAGTATAAACAAGGGAGAACCCCTTTAACATCTTTGTCCAGTTTCAGGTGAACAACAAGGGAAAAAGTAATTAGGGTCTTGCTTGTCCTATAGGTCTAAAAGCATACTCTACTAGTGCAGTTTCTACCACTTGGGCCTTAGCTTCCATTGAGCAGATTTGCATTGCCACCACATGGTCTAGTCCACATACATTTATTAAATATTATACACTTCAGCTTCAGACCACCCAAGACTTAGCTTTTGGTAGGAAAGTACTGCAAGCTCTAGTCCCTCCCTAAATACTAAGTTTGTATTACTCATGTGGTACTTTTGTGGTGGTGAGAAGAGAAGAATAGCATTAGTCTTCCTAGTAAGCCAGTGTCTTTGACGCTTCTATGACAGCACCAGTTATCCTCCCAGAAAAATTGTACATATGTTAATATGGTGTTTTCACATGTGTTTATGGAAAGCCATTGGTAATAGTGGGAAGGAGAGGGGCTTTTAACCTCTTGCACTGCACGTTCTGTTCCTTTAAGATCAACGGAGGATTTGGAGAAAGTGGCTTACTGGTAAAACTAATCCCAATTTTTTTCTTCCCCCACCATTACTCCCTGATTATTTCCATTTTAAAGATCTTATTAATTAGGTCGGTAAAGAATAGTTTGGGTGTTTGTTTTACTTCTTGTGCCAATCATTCTTTCAGTTTAAATTTTTGTTTTTTGTTGTAGTTTTTCTTTTTTTTTCCCCCAAAAATATATTATTCTTATAATTTTTTTTTATGTATCCCTACTACCTTCTTGTTTGAGTAGTCTGAATGCTTTTTGAGTAGTCTGAATGCTTTTATTATTTTTCGCATCCCTAACACATTTTTGGTTAACCACATTGGTTTTCTCCTATTTCTAACATGTTTATCCGAATAGGGTATACCATTCAGTAGATGTATTTAGGATGGTTTTATTACTGAGGGCAAATTCCCAATCTATGTCAACGAGGTTCTCTTAGTGAAAATTAGGCCTTGTTGAAGTGTAATGTTTTTGCTGCACCCCCCCCCCCCCCCCCCCCCCCAGTAAATATCTTTTTACAGGATGAATGAAAACTGATTATGTTGTGGTCACTATTACTAAGGTGACCCCCTACCTCTACTTTCATCTAGAAGTTTCCTACTTCTTGTTGGATCCTGCCCTTCTTGAGTCAAAACTAATTGTGAATAATAAGGAAATAAGAAATATTAAGGAAGGGTTTGTGTAAAACCTGTATTATGTATGTGCAAATCTGACCCTGAGGTTAAAGAGATACTCCGGTGGAAAAAGATTTTTTTAAATCAACTGCTGCCAGAAAGTTAAACTGATTTGTAAATTACTTCTATTTAACAATCTTAATCCTTCCAGTACTTATCAGCTGCTGTATGCTACAGAGGAAGTTATTTTCTTTTTTAATTTATTTTTTGTCTGACCACAGTGCTCTCTGCTGACACCTGTCAGCAGGAGAGGTTTGCTATGGGGATTTGCCCCTGCTCTGGACAGTTCATAACATGGACAGATGTGTCAGCAGAGAGCACTGTGGACAAGACAGAAAATAAATTCAAAAAGAAAAGAACTTCCTCTGTAGCATACAGCAGCTGAAGGATTAAGATTTAAAAATAGAAATCTTTTACAAATCTGTTTAACTTTTTTGCGCCAGTTGATTAAAAAAAAATTGTTTTCCACTGGAGTACCCCTATAAGGCTAGAGCCAGCTAATGTTAGTAACTTGTGTCACATTGCGACCTAGTGCAGCTTCAATATGACAGTCACAAAAATGTATCTTTGATGAATTCTTGGTCGCAAGTCGCAACTGACTTTGCCACTATTGACCACAATGCAAGTTACGTGCGTATGTGACTTGTTTGTGACTTTTTTGCCATTTGGCTGTTGATTTTTAACATACAAATTACAGCTGTATTAAAAGAGATGTCAGCAGAGAGCACTGTGCTCATGATGTCAGCAGACAGCTCTGTGTTTCAAAAAGAAAAGAATTTCCGCTGAAGTATACAGCAGCTAATAGGTACAGGAAGGATTAAGATTTTTTAATAGAAGTAATTTACAAATCTGTTTAACTTTCTGGCACCAGTTGATTTAATTAAAAAAAAAAAGTTTTTCACCGGAGTACCCCTTTAAGTCATAAGACAGCAAATCACAGAGAAGTCTCACAATTATTTCAGTCACGTGGTTTACATACATTTTTCTATTGTGCGACATGTTGTTCTGTAGGCCAAGCTTTAGAGGTAGGGTGACTTAGATGAAGATTGGTTGCACCTGACAATTAAAGGGGTACTCCGGTGGAAAACTTTTTTTATTTTTTTAAATCAACTGATGGCAGAAAGTTAAACACATTTGTAAATTACCTCTATTGAAAAATCTTAATCCTTCCAGTAATTATTAGCGGCTGTATACTACAGAGGAAATTATTTTATTTTTGGATTTCTTTTCTGTCACGACCACAGTGCTCTCTGTTGACACATCTTTCCATGTCAGGAACTGTTCAGAGTATGAGAAATCCCCATAGCAAACCTCTCTTGCTCTGGATAGTTCCTAAAATGGACAGAGGTGTCAACAGAGAGCACTGTGGTCGTGACGGAAAAGAAATCCAAAAAGAAAATAATTTCCTCTGTAGTATACAGCCGCTAAAAAGTACTGGAATGATTAAGAATTTTTAATAGAAGTAATTTACAAATCTGTTTAACTTTAACTGTTTGAAAAGAAAAAAAAAGGTTTTCCACCGGATTACCCCTTTAAGTGCATGGATTTGGGCCGACAGGAAATGTCAGGATAAGGCTAGGTTTACGTTATGTTTTGCTTCTCTTTCACAGGTATTCATCAGCATCCTTCAGAGAACAGGATGCCATTCATTTCCAGGGCACGATCAGAGTGAATGCATATGCTATTTCAACTAGACTCATAATTGTGGTCTGTTGCATTATTCAGTATGGGGATTTCAAAGGGCATTACCCATTGAAGTGAATGCCACTCTTTGCTCCATGCCACAGTATACGTTGGCATCCAATTCTTGGTGGAATGCCGACGGTTGCCTGTGATTAAGAGGCTAAACACAATATGAACCTAGCCTAAAAAAGGATCGGCTTTTGGGATTTCAACAAGCTTGGTCCTTTTGTTCTCAAGGAAGATATTGTGATTGGCAGTGGATTATGCCCCATTCCCTCTTTAGAACACATGCATTCTAAGATGAGAAGCGTATACAAATGAGGGGGAGCATTACAAAAATATAGCTGTTGGCTAAACACTTGTTCAGCTGACAGCTATCACACGTGCATGGCCAACCTTATCCCGTTTCATCCTTTTTGAATGAACCCAGCCTTTCTCTATCTTGAAACTATTTCTGCATCCTGATGGTGATTTTTGTATGGCTCTATCCCTGATCTCCTGCTCCCCCATCCTGCAGGGCTAAGGGCTGGGATTAAGCTGCGCACAGTGTCTGCTGAGCCAGAGAAATGAAAATATTTGGATAGGTTGTGATGTGAAGCTGATGATATTTACATGTTGTTATGCTGCAGTCCTCACATGAAAAGCCAGGCTGCACTCAAATGTACTCTGCTCTTCATCACCTCCTCAAGCTGTCACTGGCAGCATTCCATCTCCCTCCTTGTTTGTTTGCATTAATTAAGATGTTGAATTAATCATTGTGACTTTCTCTCTTAAAAGATTACTCTGGAGTTCAGTGTCAGGGTAGGAGCCTGACTGCGCTGTGCAGGTGTGCAGCTGTTTGTGCGCCTGCTGATAAGAGCTATTTATCTGAGGAGGCGTGAGGACAGACGGACACGGTTTCAGTAAACCACACCTTTCCTGATAGATGATGCTTTTATCTAGACTAGTGAAAGGGGGCAGCTAATATTCCACTTTGGTCAAGGAGAAATGGTCAGTGAATTTTGGTCTGTGATGTCCTTTCCTTTTTTATGACTATAAATCTGTCTTCTTTAGTCTGACAAGAATACTCAGGACGAAGTATTGGCTGGTCATAGGCATTCATTTTACCCTGGTTATGCTGTTCTGGTGTTTTGCCTCTTTAACACACTCTGTTTTGGTCAGTATTTTAAGCCAAGACCAGTGGAACCAACATAGAACAACTATATTAGAAAGATGTCTAATTTGTTTGTTTGTGTCTTGAACCCACTACTTTCTGGCTAAAAACTCTGACCAAAATACTAGGTGTGAGCAATGACTTGAAGTGTACTGGTAGGGTATAGTCAATGTACCTCTCTAAAGCTATGCTTGTGTATCTGGAAGTCTTGGTTGTACATGCGTAATAATAAGACACTAGAACAGCAGGGCTTTCTCTATAAATTGTGACTGTAAGAAGAGATGGGAGATGAGCGTAGCCAGCAGGTATAACTAAAACAGGCCATAAACTTAAGATCATTATAGCTGTCTTTTCTCAGACTCTCTAATTAAGATGCTACTATAACTGGTCCAAATAGGTATATTTTTTTCTATAGACTGATGATGCTGATTAGCTGCCAGACACCGTTTTGCATTGCTTTTCATAGGAGGAACACATAATCACACAGCTAACATTAGCTCCTTTCATTAAAAAGGTTGTACGAATATGGTTTATGGTTATGTTGTGTTTAGACATAACCATACATGCATTCCTTTTACATTCTGTATTCTTTTGTATGCATCCCATTATAAGAACTTTCTGTAATAGGTGAACATACCATTGCATGTAACTAGTACGTAATCATATATTGTTGTCACTATCTCATATTACCTGGCCCTTTTCCCCGGAACGGATTGTGTGAGGTCTCGCTGTTGACATCTCCAATGTTCGCAACTATTTTCCTTACAGTACTGTTGCTGGGAAATGAGGCATGACGGGTCTTCCACCGATGGCCATTATGTTTAAATGAGTGGTGCGTTGGATGTTGGTCTTCACTTTAACTTAATGAGGTATATACTAAGTAGGTGACCTCAAAACTATTAACTAAAGAGGTCCTAGTAGGACATTTTCTAAAAGTACAGTTGTCTTTAAGCGAAGAATAAGAACAGTGGTGTGGCTGATATGTGTGGATGCCAAAAATTTTGAATACCGACACAATTTGCATCTGCTGTTTGGGAGATAGATGCTATAAAGTTAAAAATTTTGATAAAAGCTTGGATAACACAGTTCTGTCTGACAGTTTTTGATTACTTTTCAGATTAATTCTTTAAAGGCTTTCCCTGCTCCTCTGACAGAATTTTGGCAATTTTTCTCAGTGCGCCAAGAGGCAATATTTTTGAGCAAGGGGGTTGAAGATGCAATGTAGTTAAATGATAAAGACACATTTATTGTGGAAGAACTCACTGATGAACCTCATTGCGCTTTCAGCAAAGAAATACAATCATCAGCTGTACGATCTTCTGAAGGCTGGTCTATGCAATGTTCCGTTCATACAATATTTATAATCACCATTTAACATAAGGAGATAATTGATGCATTTTATGTATGCCATATAGTTGTGTCTATCACAAATTATATTTCCTATTTACTAGCATCGGCCACGCAGTTGTGATGGGGATGCAGCACTACATCCTTTTTATTCTTACTATGGGCTGGGAACTTAGGTGGCACACCCAATGATAGTGTTAATGGCATATACTAGCAATATGGCATTACTTTATGGGATAGAAAATCCCTTTAAATATATATAAAATAAATAAACAATAGCTGTTATCATTAAAGCTGTTAAAGTAAAAAATTAGGGTGACTAACTAGAGAATCCATAGAAAGATGGTAGTGCTAGCGTACACTATCATAATAATAATAATAATAATTATATAACCAATAAATTACACAATGTATTACAAATTGATGATTTAAAAATGAGAAAATCACCTCTACAGATATTGGCTGCCGTAAACCGTTCTGGGAGAGTGGGATACCGAGAGTAATGCCGCTGGTATTGCGCAGTAACCACCTGGCCGTGCCTCACCCTTGTGTTGCCGTGACTCCGCCTCCGTGTGACATCACGGAACGCGCCGCGCATGCTACAGGGGAGGTCTGGAGGAGGAGCATGTCCATCCTACATTGTGCAGTGATATCACTCGCATAGTGTAAGAGGATTGGATAGGCAGGGAAACAACTGCAGGGCCGCTTGAAATAATTTGGGGGCCCCAAGCAAAATAGACATGGAGATCCCCCCTCCCCACCTTACCTATACAAGACCATATAGAGGTATATACCCCCTCCCCCCCCCCCAGTAGGCAGGTAGTATCCCCAGATTAGACCCCCCTAGTAGACAGGCAATACCCCCATATTAACCCCCTTCCGCCAGTAGGCAGGTAGTACCCCCGGTAGGCATGTTATGTAGTACCACCAGATTAATCCCCTCCCACCCAGTAGGCAGGTAGTACCCCAGGAGGGGGTCAATCTGGGGGTACTACCTGCCTATTGGGGGGGGTTAATCTGGGGGTACCACCTGCCTACTGGGGGGAGGGGGTTAATCTGGGGGCCCTAGATTAACCCCCCGCAGTAGGCAGGTAGAACCCCAGATTACCCCCCCAATAGGCAGGTAGTACCCCCAGATTAACCCCTTCCCCCCCCCCCCCAGAAGGAAGGTAGTACCCCCGGATCCACCCCAATCGTCTTGATATTCCGTTTTCCCTTTTATTCCCAGCCCGGTTGAGGATTGTTTTTAACCCCTTAATGACGCATTGAGTGAGGTGAGGTGGTACTTAACGCACCAGGATGTACATTTACGTCCTATGCATAACTGCGAGCATCGGATCGATGCTCGGGTCATGCGTGGCAGGTCCCGGCTGCTGGTAGCAGCCAGGGACCCGCCGGTAATGGCCGACATCCGCGATCGCGTGGATGTCCACCATTAACCCCTCATATGCCGTGATCAATACAGATCACAGCATCTGCAGTGCTGCGGTCACTAATATGGATGATTAGATCGCCCGCAGAACCTGCCTCCGCTGCCTTCCACGGGTCTTCTGCTCTGGTCTGAGATCGAGCAGACCAGAGCAGAAGATGACCGATAACACTGATCAGTGCTATGCCCTATGCATAGCACTGAACAGTATTAGCAATCGAATGATTGCTATAAATAGTCCCCTATGCGGACTATTAAAGTGTAAAAATAAAAGTAAAAAAAGTTTTAAAAAATCCCCTTACACCAATAAAAATGCAAATTGGCCCATTTTCCCCATTTCACCCCCAAAAAGTGTAAAAAAAAAATATTTTATAAACATATTTGGTATCGCCGCGTGCGTAAATATCTGAACTATTAAAATCTAATGTTAATTATACTGTACGATGAACAGCGTGAATGTAAAAAAAAATTCATAAAAAAATTTATTAAAAGTTTTATATACACAAATATGGTATCAATAAAAAGTACAGATCACAGGGCAAAAAATTAGTCCTCATACCGCCGCTTATACGCAAAAATGAAAAAGTTATAGGTCTTCAAAATAGAGAGATTTTAAACGTACTAATTTGGTTAAAAAGTTTGCGATTTTTTTTTTTTTAAGTGCAGCAGTAATAGAAAAGTATGTAATCATGGGTATCATTTTAATCGTATTGACCCAAAGAGTAAAGAACACATGTCATTTTTACCGTAAATTGTACGGTGTGAAAACGAAACCTTCCAAAATTTGCAAAATTGCGGTTTTCTTTTTAATTTTCCACACAAATAAATAAAATTTTGTTGTGCCATAAATTGTATGGTAAAGTGAGCATTACAACGGACAACTGGTTGCACAAAAACAAGCCCTCCTACTAGTCTGTTGATTAAAATATAAAAGAGTTATGATTTTTTGAAGGCGAGGAGGAAAAATCCAAAACGTAAAAATAAAATTGTCCTTAAGGCCAAAATGGGCTGAGTCCTTAAGGGGTTAAAGCAGAGAAGATAAGCCAATGGATGGACTCACAAGGGTTATAGAAAGGAGAGGAGGGAGGGGAGGAGGAGGTATGGAGAGAAGTGAACAGTGGAGAGAGTTGGGAGATCTCAGCTCGTGATAGGGGAGGGGGGGGGGTACAGCCTGGCACTAAAGGATAGATTAGAACTGTTATATAAGGTTTACTCTTTTACATGAATCGAAATAAAGAGGGAAAAATTTTGGTATGGAATGTAAGAGGGGTTAAAGAGAGGGGGGGGGGGAGGGTAGCTATATTTCATAGAATTAATAATTATTTACCCGCAATTATCTGTCTAGTTGAGACCCACCTCACAAGAGAAACGGTAAATTTAATTAAAAAAAACGGAGGATTAGAGCAAGTTTTCTTTACATGTACTCGACATACTCATCAGGGGTCTCTGTTCTGATCCATGAGAGTGAATATTGATGTTCACAGTTCTGAATGCGATCCCAGAGGTAGATATGTTTTTTTATGTGCCAGATGGGAAGAGGTTGAGGTGGTGTTGACTTTTATGTACATCCCCCCCCCCCCCCCTTTTAGGTTGGAAGTACTTCAAAGACAAGTAAAGTTTATTAAAGATAAAAATTATAAAGATCTGTATGTTACAGGAGACTTTAACTGTGTGCTCGATGGGGAGAGGGATAGGAGAAACTCCATAGAAACTTAAGGAATCTCTAGGCTGGCTAAGTTTTGTGAGGGGGTTGGTTTAAGGGATGTGTGAAGAGGTTTGTATCCGGAGCAGGAAGTTTTTTCCTGCTTAGGTAAAACTCACAATTCAGCATCCAGAATTGACTTAATCTTGGTTAATGACAATGCCATGCAAACAATAAATAAAATGAGTTAGAAGCCAAAAATGCATCTCAGATCACGCAATGGTGGTTTGTGGGGTGAGACACATGGGTTCTCCTGCACAGAAAAAATGGAAAATGAACATCCATACTCACTGGTTAGAGAGAGAGAGGAAGTTACTAATGGGATAAAAGAAGAACTCATGGAATTAATAAGGGAATTGCTAAATTACATACAGTTTGGGACTCCTTGAAAGCTTTTTTTAAGAAGCTGCCTATATAGAAACATAGTAAGATTTAGGAGAAAAGCTAAAAAAACGGGAGGAAGAGCTGATTAATAATACACTGCTCAAAAAATAAAGGGAACACTTAGACAACACAATGTAACTCCAAGTCAATGACACTTCTGTGAAAGCCCACTCAGGAAGCAACATTGATTGACAATCAATGTCACATGCTGTTGTGCAAATGGAATAGACAACAGGTGGAAATTATAATCAATTAGCAAGACACTCCCAATAAAGGAGTGGTTCTGCATGTGGTGACCACAGACCGCTTCTCAGTTCCTATGGTTCCTAGCTGATGTTTTGGTCACTTTTGAATGCTGGTGGTGCTTTCACCCTAGTGGTAGCATGAGACAGAGTCTACAACCCACACAAGTGTCTCAGGTAGTGCAGCTCATCCAGGATGGCACATCAATGCGAGCCGTGGCAATAAGGTTTGCTGTGTCTGTCAGCGTAGTGTCCATAGCATGGACAACACCAAGATTGGCAAATTGGTGCCCTGTGCTCTTCACAGATGAAAGCAGGTTCACACTGAGCACATGTGACAGACGTGACATAGTCTGGAGATGCCAAGAAGAACGTTCTGCTGCCTGCAACATCCTCCAGCATGACCGGTTTGGCAGTGGGTCAGTAATGGTGTGGGGTGGCATTTCTTTGGGGATCGCACAGCCCTCAATGTGCTTGCCAGAAGTAGCCTGACTGCCATTGGGTACCGAGATGAGATCCTCAGACCCCTTGTGAGACCATATTCTGGTGTGGTTGGCCCTGTGTTCCTCCTAATGCAAGATAATGCTAGACCTCATGTGGCTGGAGTGTGTCAGCAGTTCCTGCAAGAGGAAGGCATTGATGCTATGGACTGGCCCGCCCGTTCCCCAGACCTGAATCCGACTGGGACATCATGTCTCGCTCCATCGCACTACAGACTGTCCAGGCCACACACACACTACTAAACCTCATTTTGACTGGTTTTAAGGACATTACATCAAAGTTGGATTTGCCTGTATTGTGGTTTTCCATTTTTGAGTGTGACTCCATATCCAGACCTCCATGGGTTGATAAATTTGATTTCCAATGATAATTTTTGTGTAATTTTGTTGTCAGCACATTCAACTATGTAAAGACGAAAGTATTTCATATGATTAGTTCATTTATTCAGATCTAGGATGTGTTATCTTAGTGTTCCCTTTATTTTTTTGATAAGTGTATTAAGGAAATAGAACAAGAATACAGTTGGCTTAACAACGCTCAAATTAGTGAGAAATTAGAAATAGCGCAAAAACAATTTCTGGGGTTTGTAATGGAGAATGTAAAGCATAGAATGCTGTTTTGGTTTTTTTGTGAGGCAGGAAAACCGAATAGATGGCTTGCTGGCATTGTTAAAAACCAAAGAGAAAGTAGGTCTATTAAGGGAGTATACAATGTAAAAGGTGAGATGTTATATGGCAACAAAGAAATAGGGAAAGTTGCGCTCAGTAATTATCAAAAACTTTATGGGTCAGAATGTATGGAAAGTGAGGAGAATATTGATATTTAAAAGAAACAACAATCCCAAGAGTTACAGGAAGTAAAAAGAGGTCTGAATAAGGAAATTAGGTTAAGTGAATTGCAGGACGTGCTGAAGAGCATAATGGGCAATTCTGCATCGGGATAAGATGGTCTGGCTTTCGAAGTGTACAGAAAGTTTAGTGATCCCCTCTTGTCTTTCCTTTTGGAGATATATGATGAATCCTTGATTAGGGAGTAGGGAGTTTGTCTCTCTCAATGTTAGACGCAATTGTTATATTAATACCAAAAAAGGGGAAGGAGAGTGGGAATATGGACGCATACCGACCAATTTTCCTCCTAAACACTGATAGCAAAATATTGGGAAAAATTTGGGCCAGGCGGTTAGCTAGGGTCATAAATCAAATAATAAGGGAGGAGCAGAAGGGTTTAATGCCTGGGAGGAATATGTATGTAATGTTAAAAGATTGTTCTGGAATATGCAGATAGAGAGAGGGGGGCCCTGTTCCATCCTGTCTCTTGATGCCAATAAAGCATTCGACAGGTTGGAATGGGGCTTTCTGTTTAAAGTGTTAAAAGCATTTAATTTGGGGGAAGAGTTTATTTGAGGGGTTCAGACCATTTATAGGATAGACATTAATGGAGAATTAACGGAAACCTTCCAGCTTGGGAGAGAAACTAGACAGGGGTGTCCCTTGTCCGTCAACCCCTCCCCCCCCCCTGCTTTTTGCCCTCTTTGTGGAGCCACTGGAAGGGAGGATAAGGGACAACAACTGCTTCACAGGTTTTGGATTGAAAGGGGATAGGGAAAAAATTATTTTGTATGCTGATGACGTGGTATTATCTATCAGTGACCTGATAGAGAATGTCCCGAGAGTAGTAGGAGAGGTGGAAAACTTTGGGCATCACTCAGGACTCATTATAAACTGGGGAAAAACCTGCTTGCTACCCTTGAATAATAAAATAGAAGTACCTATCTGAAAGGTGAAAATACTGGGACCCGCGATAATTTTGAATATTTGGGCGTGAGGGATTCCAGAAACATAAAAGATTTTGAAGTTAAATCTTTTGAGTTAAAGGGGTATTCCAGGAATAATTTTTATTTAACTATGCTACAGGGGCTGTAAAGTTAGTGTAGTTCATAATATAGTGTCTGTACCTGTGTGTGATGGCTTTCTCACAATTCTTATGTGATTTTCACCCCAATATTTATTTTGTCTCAGATTTTTCCCAGCTTGCAATGCAGCCGAGACCTGACACCACTAGTCAGCTGATGACAGGGAGCCTGTCCGCTTCAATGGGCGGAGCGATTGCTTAGTGGGAGAGTGATCAATCTGCAACTAATGCAACAGCCGTAGGCACCCTGATTGAAAACCACTGGTCTTTTGAATGGATGCAGCTCATTTGTGTTTCAACGGGTGGGGTGGCTGATGTGTGGGAGGGAGGAAAATGGAATTATGGGATTTGTAGGCAAAAAAGCAAAAGTAAGGGAGGGTTGAAATGCTTTGTTGTTATCTTACAGTTGCAATATTTTTGTAATTGTAAAAAATACTAATAATGAGTATATATAAAAAAAATCCACCACACACACAATTATTCTCACGGTGCTTTACTGTTGACACAGGACTCATGGCAGTGCTCACCTTTTCATTAGAAAATCATTCTTCTACATTCTTCTCAAACAGTCTTTAGTGGCTTCATCAGAGAGGATAAATTTACTCCAGTCCTCTGAACTGATCTCTTAGCGGAATCCTCCTCTTTTGGCGACGGTCTGAGCACTTGCTGGCATGGCTGTTTATTATTCAGTATTTACAACATGTAAATAAAAATACAAAAATGACTGAAAAAGTTTCTGAAATACAATTATTTTAAGGTTAAAAATACAGTAAAAAAGCCTAAAAATGCACTGATTTATCACAATGACTGAGACTGTTTGATAAATCTGTTGCATCTTTACACTATGTAATCAAAGTTTAGACCAACTGTTACTTGGCTTTCTTTACACCAAAATGTTACGCCACAAGTGCGGTGCAACTTTTGGTGCACAAAGTGATGCACAAGGCCAAGCAAAACCATGCCCCTTTGGTTATGCCAGAATAACTGTGCATTTGCAATAGTTTGTCTGCCTAATATGGCTTGCACCCTTTGCCCCTTTATCTCACATAGTTGGGGAGTAAGGCATATACATGTTGGGGCAAAAAGATCTTTGGGCTGACATTTATAGACGATAGCAGATGTGACAGCACCTATATAGAAGAGGTATTAAAATGCAGCTTTCTGGTTTGCATTCACTCAGGTGACTAACCACTGTCTT
The DNA here is from genome assembly GCF_029499605.1 of Hyla sarda. Classification (NCBI taxonomy): domain Eukaryota; kingdom Metazoa; phylum Chordata; class Amphibia; order Anura; family Hylidae; genus Hyla; species Hyla sarda. The sequence continues at coordinate 31,753,804 of NC_079200.1, forward strand.
CTTATGTGACTAAGCTTGTGCTGCATGTATGGAGATCACATCTGCTGAGCAGTCCGCATGTCCTGGAGCAGAATTCTAACAGCTGTACAATTTTCCCTGGCACCCTTATTCCTGAAGGACTGCATGATCTATATTTCAGGAGGCACAGAGCGTTCCTTCTCTTCAGCTTTTGGTGCTCGGTTTACACACAAGATCAGCAGATGCAGTGTACATAAAACCACATGCGTGCAGGTCCAGCTGCTGCAGTACTGAAGCCTGACTCTTCAGCTCAGGGTAGTACTCAGTAGCCCGGCAGGACTCCAGCAAAGTTGCGCGTATGTTTCAGAGCTGGCCTAATGAGCTGTGGAGGGAGAGCTCGAGATTTACAGTGTTTGTTTTATCATGATAAATGCTGCCATTTTGAGGCTAGTTTTAGTTGTGTCCTTCATGCTCTCAAACATAAAGTGGGACTTCTTCAGCGTCTTCATTTACTTCAAACAAAAGTGTCGCTTTATATATTTTTTTTAATGTTTTTTTTTTCCATCTCTGTTTTGGATATCTAAACTTAAGATCCAGTTGTTTCTGCTACCATGTCCAGGTAGGAGTTATCATTTTTTGTTAGTGGAAATCCTGGTAAAAAAAAAAAGTGATGCTAAGAACAGTTTTGTTTGTAGAATTTAGAGATCACTGTTCATTGGCTTTATGTTAATAGAGTTCAGATGATACGACAATCGGTGACTTTCATTATTGAATAGCATAAGTCATGTTTTTGTCACATGACCAAGAAAAAGATTCATTACTTGAAAGAAAGAAATTCTCTCATTCAGTAACTGCAACAAAAGATGTAAACAATGAGGTATTGGATTGACCAAAAAAAGTGCATATTAGAACATTGCATAACTTTTCCTTACACAATGAAAAAAACTTAATTCATCAGAACTTGAATACTAGTTTACATGTATTCACATAGCGGATTTTAGAAAAATACCTTGAAAATAAAATATGACAATGCTGTATTGTATGTAACATTTATACAGGGTAAAAGTTTAATAACTAGGTTTAATTGTCTACTTTCCCTTTCCTATTAATCTGTAGTTCTACTTCTTACTAGAATATTATACAGTCATGGCCGTAAATGTTGGCACAGCTGAAAATTTTCTAGAAAATTAAGTATTTCTCAGAGAAAAGGATTGCAGTAACACATGTTTTGCTATACACGTTTCTTCCCTTTGTGTGTATTGGAACTAAACCAAAAAAGGAGGAAAAAAAACAAATTTGACATAATGTCACCAAACTCCAAAAATGGGCTGGACAAAATTATTGGCCTCCTTTCAAAATTGTGGAAGCCTTTGTCTTAGTCTTTGCATTTTGTGTCTGTGTGTGCCACACTAAGCATAGACAACAAAAAGAGGAGAAAAGAACAGTTTAAGGACTTGAGAACCAAAATTGTGGAAAAGTATCAAAAATCTCAAGGTAACAAGTACATCTCCAGAGATCTAGAGTTACCTTTGTCCACAGTGCGCAACATTATCAAGAAGTTTGCAACCCATGGCTCTGTAGCTAATCTCGCTGGTGGGCGTGGACAGAAGAAAAACATTAATGAAAGGAGTCAACGCAGGATAGTCCGGATGGTGGATAAGCAGCCCCAAACTTCCAAAGATATTCAAGCTGTCCTGCAGGCTCAGGGAGCATCAGTGTCAGCGCAAACTATCCGTCCACATTTAAATGAAATGAAACGCTATGGCAGGAGACCAAGGAGGACCCCACTGCTGACACAGAGACATAAAAAAGAAAGACTACATTTTGCCAAAATGAACTTGAGTAAGCCAAAATCCTTCTGGGAAAACATCTTGTGGACAGATGAGACCAAGATGGAACTTTTTGGTATAGCACATCATTCTGTTTACCGAAAATGGAATGAGGCCTACAAAGAAAAGAACACAGTACCTACAGTGAAATATGGTGAAGATTCAATTATGTTTTGGGCTGTTTTGCTGCCTCTGGCACTGGGTGCCTTGAATGTGTGCAAGGCATCAAGAAATCTGAGGATTACCAACAGATTTTGGGTCGCACTGTACAGCCCAGTGTCAGAAAGCTGGGTTTGCGTCCGAGATCTTGGTCTTCCAGCAGGACAATGACCCCCAACATATGTCAAATAGCACCCAGAAATGGATGGCAACAAAGCGCTGGAGAGTCCTGAAGTGGCCAGCAATGAGTCCAGATCTAAATCCCATTGAACACCTGTGGAGAGATCTTAAAATTGCTGTTGGGAAAAGGCGTCCTTCCAATAAGAGAGACCTGGAGCAGTTTGCAAGGGAAAAGTGGTCCAACATTCCGGCTGAGAGGTGTAAGACGCTTATTGATGATTATAGGAAGCCACTGATTTCAGTTATTTTTTCCAAAGGATGTGAAACCAAATATTAAGTTAAGGATGCCAATAATTTTGTCCAGCCTGTTTTTGGCATTTGGTGGGACATTATGTCCAATTTGCTTTTTTGCCTCCCTTTTTTGGTTTAGTTCCAATACACAGAAAGGGAATAAACATGTGTATAGCAAAACATGTGTTACTGCAATCTTTTTATGTGAGAAGTTGTTATACATTTTATGTGAGAAGTAGTTATACTACCTACTGGAATCTCATATTCTGTAATCATACAACCTATTCTGTAATCATACAACCTAATAGGATCAGGGCCTTCTGTTATGTACTTTATCATGGGATAATAGGGTGACACTTAAAGGGGACTGTAAGAGCTGTCACAAGCTGTTGTGGTGATCGATTCATGGATTAATTTTAAAAGGGGCCCAGAAAGATTTCCTATCCTATCTTAAGTCTTCTTTAGTAGATGCTTCAAATGGCATTTTGATTCAGGTACTTATAGTGACTGTTTTGCCTTAATTGACTTGTTTTAGTTTTTAAGATTACTTTCTTACATGCCAGTCCTCATGTTTTTTGGTCAGTATGTAATATTTTAGTAGGTATCCTACTCATAAATTCATAATTACCAGGTACAAAATTTGAGTCACGGCCAGCATGCAGATGTATAAGGGAGCGTTACCCCTCCACAGCATGAGGTGCACTGGTACTGCCATTAGAACAGCCACATGGAGCCTTAAAGGAGAAGTCTCAGACAAAAAATTAGAGGTTTAGGTGCATAAGGTAAAGTTATATCAGTTTCAGAATCCTGCAGGGAAACCATGGTTTTCTAGTTTCTTCTCTGCTGAGTTGTGACTCCCCATCCAGCCCCGTTATACTGGGGCCGTGACGTCACGACTTTCCACAACACCCTGCGCTGCCTGGAGTTCTGCCACCCACCCTGTGCACAGCCTCAGCCCGTCCCACCTAATAAATATTCATTTATCCCTCCTTCGGTTCCTAAGTGATTGGCTGAGCAGCACCCCCAGAGCAAGAAGACCGACTTCTATAGCCGAGAAGCAGGGGAGAACGTGATCCATCACCGCTCTCCCCTGCTTCTGGGCTATAGAAATCTGTGTCCACGCTCTGATCATCTCTGACGAAGTGGTGATATAGTGCTTCAGTGCAGGGGGGAGCGTGATCCATCATCGCTATTCCCTGCTTCTGCTCAGGGGAACCTGAGAATGCTTCTGTGGCGCCTGGTCGGGGATTGGAGGAGACTGGCTTGGAGGCGTGTGTGGGGGAAATGGTGGGTGTAGGAGAGCGGGAGGGGGCGGGTGGAGAGGTTACAGTAGGCAAGGATGAATTGATGAGGAGGGTGGAGACGGGAGGCAGCGCTGCTATAACCGGGAGAATGCAAAAGGCACTATGTGAGACAGCAGCTCTATGAACCAGAAAGTAACAATCTTCCAGCGGGGATTGCGGGCGAACAGACAAAGAAAAATTCTTTAAACTTTAAAATGATGTATTTTTGTTGGGGGGGGGGAGGTATTTGGTACATGATATTTATTCTTTAACAGAACATCATGAAACCTTCCCCGTACAAGGCATCTCTCTTATCCAGTGGAGAATATAGTATCCTCTCCAGAAACTAAATACTGTAGTCTGACCGTCAACCCCTCAGAAGGGCATGGAATTAGTTTGGCTTCCGGCACTTGTCAATATTGATAAAACATTTGTCTTTATTTGCATCTTTTTAAAAAGTCCATATACGCACGTTTTGCCCCTGGAGCAAAAGAATGTACTGTGTACTAATGTACTGTGCCATCATGCCCCTAATTATATGCCATGATGCCTCTAATTATGTGCCACCATTCCTCTAATGATGTATGCTACCATGCCCCTAATGATCTGTGCCACAAGCACCCAATGATCTGTGCCACCATGCACCTAATGAACTGTATCACCATGCACCTAATGTGCTATCCCACCATGCTCCTAATGAACTGTACCACTGTGTCCACTTACTCTAAAGAATTGTTTCCCATTCTGTGGCTTACCAGAAATTGGGAGAAGAAGATAATACTGTGGGGAAGATAGATGATACTGAAGGATTATATTAGTAGGAGGGGAGAGATAATATTTGTGGAGACAAAGATGATACCGAAGTGAGGAGTAATGATACTTACATGATCCTGAAGGGTGGCAATCTTCATTTGGTAAGTAAGAAAAAAGAAAAAGGGGACATAGAGAGAAGAGTATGGATGCAGGAGCTTTAGATCATAACCACACAAAATTGGTTGAAAAGTGACACAGCATGATTTATGACACAGAAAGGGGCCAGGCTTCTGCGTTGTCTTCCACACACATTCACACAATGCCTCTAGAATTTACACCCCCCCCCCCCGCCCCGCCCTACACACACACACATGTCCCTTCCTTTTTTAATTTAAAGGCTATAGCTGCATAGTTTTTACAACACAAAAACAATATTAGTACTTTTTATGATTATTTTTTAATGCTGTGGTTTCCTATTTGAAGTCAAAGGAAAAAAAACATAAAAATAATAAGAAAATCGGCCTTTAAAATAAATCTATCATGTTTTTGTCTAGTCAATGTAAATTCATTCTCAAATATTGTGGCTGTCCTGCAGTTATCATAGGATACTCTGTTGTGTTTGAAAAGGGAATTGGGAGAGTGTAGACTTCAGCATAGGGAATCTGCCTGAAATTACTCTTTGTGAACATACCCTTAAAAAGTACCTGTCACCAAATAAACTTTTCTAAACTAACTCAGGCTATGTTCCCTAACTACTCCTAACACTCCTCCCACCCTTAAAAGTGGGTGTTTCCCAGCAGGCACGACATCACTGAAGCCACTTGGGGGACCACTTCCGCCCTCCCATTGTTGCAGTGCTGTGATGAATAGAAGACATCAGGCTCTATGCATGTTTCAGTGAGGCTCTGTACAGCTTTTAGTTAGGCTCTGTGCACCTGTCAATCAAGCTCAATGCAGAGAAGCACTTCCTGAATTTGGTTTCCGCCAGGCCGGGAGGAGACCAAACTCACTGTATTAATTGCAGCAGGGAACAGAACAGAGTCACCTAGTGGCCATTTTTTTCTATTACATTTTAAACATATTTATTTTGATCATTTTAAAAACAAGTGAATGGAAAAGTGTCTGCTAATTACACAAGGAACACTATATTAAAAGTTTTATTTAGTGACAGGTACTGGTACGTCCTTGGTCCTGCTCCCGTGATATAACGTTGGGTTACACGGTAACCCCGCATCATATCACGGCGGGCCCGGCGTCATAGTGAAGCCGGGACCCGCCGCTAATAGCGCGCAGTGCCAATCGCGCGCTGTTAACCCTTTAGCCGCGCGCTCAGAGCTGAGCCACGCGGCTAAAAGTGAACGTAAAAACTGCCGGTTAGCTCAGTGGGCTGTTCGGGATAGCCGCCGCGAAATCGCGGCATCCCGAACAGCTTGCAGGACAGCCGGAGGGTCCCTACCTGCCTCCTCGCTGTCCGATCGCCGAATGACTGCTCAGTGCCTGAGATCCAGGCATGAGCAGTCAAGCGGCAAAATCATCGATCATTGGTTTTCTATGAGAAATCAGTGATCAATGCGAAAGATCAGTGTGTGCAGTGTTATAGGTCCCTATGGGAGCTATAACACTGCAAAAAAAAAGTGAAAAAAAAGTGAATAAAGATCATTTAACCCCTCCCCTATTAAAAGTTTGAATCACCCCCCTTTTCCCATAAAAAAAAACCCAGTGTAAATAAAAATAAACATATATGGTATCACCGCGTGCGGAAATTTCCGAATTATAAAAATATATTGTTAATTAAACCGTTCGGTCAATGGCGTACGCGCAAAAAAATTCCGATCAATAAGTCCTATCAATGCAAAAATTGTACTGTTAAAAACTTCAGATCACAGTGCAAAAAATGAGCCCTCATACCTCCCCATACGCGGAAAAATTAAAAAGTTATAGGGGTCAGAATATGATAATTTTAAACGTATAAATTTTCCTGCATGTAGTTATGATTTTTTCCAGAAGTACGACAAAATCAAACCTATATAAGTAGGGTATCATTTTAATCGTATGGACCTACAGAATAAAGATAAGGTGTCATTTTTACCGAAAAACGTACTACGTAGAAATGGAAGCCCCCAAAAGTTACAAAACTGTGTTTTTTTTTCAATTTTGTCGCACAATGATTTTTTTCTGTTTCACCGTAGATTTTTGGGCAAAATAACCGACGTCATTACAAAGTAGAATTGGTGCCGCAAAAAATAAGCCATCATATGGATTTTTATGTGCAAAATTGAAAGAGTTATGATTTTTTTAAGGCAAGGAGCAAAAAAAGAAAATGCAAAAACGGAAAAAAAACCAGTCCTTAAGGGGTTAAAGTTGGTGCCCGCTCTGACTTCACAGCCTTGTTGTGTTCACTTGCTTTCCCACTTCATAGAATCATAGGAAGCCTTTGATTAGTCTCCAAAAGCCTTCATGGTCTTCTCCTCAAGGAGAAACATTACCCCTTTGGTCCCATGCACACTAAGCATTGCTGCCCGTCTCCCAGGGTTGTGTTTAGCTAGTGCAACTGACTGTATGTTGTACTGTTGCGCTATGTACTGTAAATGTATGTATTTACTGTGTGCTATAGTACATTGTATGTATGTTTATGATGATTGATTGCTTACAAAGTTATTTTCTGCCAAAGTAAGATGTTGAATGGAAAGATCTAGTTTTCACTGCAATTTTTTTTGTTAAAGAAAACCTGTGGCCTTTCCTGACCTGCTAGTTTTAGTAAAAACTTTTATTTCCTATGTAATGTTTTCATATCATCATTTCCAATAGCTTTGTGTTTTGCCATTTCTGTTATTCTTGTTAGGAATGTGTGACTAAATAGCCATCTGGGTGTTGCCACCTGGGGCTGTGTCCCTGCATGGTCTGAGACTATCCAGTCAAAGCTGATAGTAGTGCTATATACAGTATACACACTCCCATCTAGTAACACCCAGTTGGCTATTTAGTCATACATATCTAGTAAGGATATCACAACACTAAGCTTTAATATACCGTATTTATGACACACATTTTTTAGGCTAAAATTTTTAGCCTAAAGTCTATCTGCGGGTTATACGCCGACAAGCCGCTGCAGTTCAATGATTTAAAGCGGGCGCTTTAAATCAATGAACTGCAGCGGTTTTTGCAGGTGCAGAGACCGCCACCGCTGCCCGATTCTCTGCCCCTGCCTGTCCTGGGGTCCAGAGACTGTCGGCGCCGCTGCCCCATTGCCTCCCCCCATCCCCGGCTTTTCTGACCCCACAGAAGCCCCCAGGAAAGGCAGGGGGAGAGATGCCGTCGCTGCCCGCTTCTCTCCCCCTGCCTTTCCTGGGGTTTAGAGCCCTGCTGCCGCCGCTTCTCTCCCCCTGGCTGTTGGCGCCGCTGCTCCTTTGCCGGCGCCGCTGCCCCATTGCCTCCCCCATCCCCGGTTTTATAATTACCTGTTGCCGGGGCCGGGTCTGCGCTGCTTCTGGCTCGGATGTGGCATCCCCTGCATCATTGCTATGCGCTGCGTGGTGCAGTGGCGAGTGATTTCGCATTGAAGACGTCACTCGTCACTGCGCCTCGCAGCGCATAGCAACGACACAGGGGACACCACACCGGAGCCAGAAGCAGCGTGGACCCGACCACGGCAACAGGTAATTATAAAACCGGGGATGGGGGAGGCAAGGGGGCAGCAGCACCGATAGCCAGGGGGAGAGAAGCGGCGGCAGCAGGGCTCTATACCCCAGGAAAGGCAGGGGGAGAGAAGCGGGCAACGACGGCCTCTCTCCTCCTGCCTTTCCTGAGGGCTTCTGTGGGGTCAGAAACAGTGTATCGGGGTATACACATGCACACACACGCACCCTCATTTTACCAAGGATATTTGGGTAAAAAACTTTTTACCCAAATATCCTTGGTAAAATGAGGGTGCGTGTTATAGGCTGGTGCGTGGTATACCCCGATAAATACGGTATTTTTTCATTCTCCAGTCCTTTTGCACAGATTGAATGTCTATGTAGGTTTTCTTGGACTGAGGTACCTTTAAAATTTTCCAGTCAACTTATCTCGGGAAATCTAAAGCTTCATAGGACTCATATATGGCTGCGTAGCTGTGTACACTGACAGCAGTACCTTACATTTTTGTTTGTTGCTCATGAATGAGAGTGCAGCTAACAGCATAAAGCATCAAGTTAAAATGCTGGAAGAATAAGCATATTGACAGACGACCGAGCAGCCAGCGGATGTGTACATCCTTTGCATTTAAATGCGATTCTATTATAATCCTAATTTCCTAAGTATGTTTAATAAGCTGCTAATGCTACAGAGTTCATCTCCGTTTACTTCTATTAAATAAATTGGAGTTTCTAGAACAAGGCTGGGTAGAATTTTAACAGTGAACTACGAAAACTTGGCTAATTTAATTGACCGTGAAGCCCTTCAGTTAATGTCAGCGTGCTTTTAAGTAACCTGAAACCCACAAAGGTTGCACAGCAATGCTTCTTGAGTGAAGGAGGTTTCAAGAAAACAGACACTCCAGTGCTCCTCAAAGCGTGGTAATTGCTGTGAACTTGAATTTCCTTCCTGTAAAGGTTGGACAAAAGGTGAGGAGATGGATGGTGCTCTTGTAAAATGTGGGTGAGGTCGATTGCTATCTGTTGTGGTATCATGATTGTTGTCTCTCTAGATGACAAACACATAATTTATCTGTCTGTCTAATTGGGGCAATTTCCCTCCAAATTAGGGTGTTCCTCTCCCCTGCAGTCAGTTTTTAATGCAGTTTTTGAAGCCAAAGCCAGAACTTCTTTTAACTCCATTCTTGGCTTTAATTTTCAAAATAGTATTCAAAAAACCTGAATGTGGGTACAACACTCATAGCTTTGTTGTGGCAGCTTTGTTGCAGATATTTCTGTGGCTGAAGAATTCATTATGTGCATAAATCTGAATATGGTTGTCTCTGTACTATTTACATAGACTTCTGCAAGCCTAGTTGACATTAATGGTATAATCACAGAAATGTCTGCAACAAATCTGCCATGTGTGAATATACCATATATATGGCTTATTGACCCGTAGTTAAATGGAAACTGACAGACTGTTCATCTGCACTAAACTCAATACACTGGGTTATAGTGTGAGTGAACAGCAGTAAAATGATGTCTCACTTACATAAATTGATGTAGGCATATACAGGGTATGGCCCCCTGTTGCTGTATTGCTACAGCTCTTCTCTGCGCAATGGAGGCAGGGAGCTGACTTGCCGAGCTTCCGTACCTCCTCTATATGCTGGACACTGTCCGCCACGAATATGAATATTCAATTTTCTTCACTGCTATTGTAGCAGTCTGCAATAGAGAGCCCACATGACGACAGTGAAGAAAATTGAATATTTATGTCAGGGCCAGGTATTGTCTGGCATATAGAGGAGGCTCAGCAATTCCGCTCCCAGCTTCCATTGCGCAGAGAAGAGCTGTAGCAATACAGCACTGGGGGCCATATCTTGTAAATGCCTTTACCAACAACTTTCAGCTCGGTGTATTGCATTTAGTGCAGGTGAACAGTCTGTGAGTTTCCCTTCAACAACTGGCCTTAAAGGGGTATTCCAGGCAAAACCTTTTTTTATATATATATATATATATCTATCAACTGGCTCCGGAAAGTTAAACAGATTTGTAAATTACTTCTATTAAAAAATCTTAATCCTTCCAATAGTTATTAGCTTCTGAAGTTTTCTGTCTAACTGCTCAATGATGATGTCACGTCCCTGGAGCTGTGCATGATGGGAGAATATCCCCATAGGAACTGCACAGCTCCCGGGACGTGAGTCATCAGAGAGCAGTTAGACAGAAAACAACAACTCAACTTCAGAAGCTAATAACTATTGGAAGGATTAAGATTTTTTAATAGAAGTAATTTACAAATCCGATTAACTTTCCGGAGCCAGTTGATATATAAAAAAAAGTTTTGGCCTGGAATACCCCTTTAAAGAGGACTATTTTTCCTTCTTTTCTTATCACATTACTGATTTACATCAAGAGAAAATAGAATAGGGTCATAGGATTTGTGAATTTGGAAAGAAAGAACATTATACAAAATTTACAAAATGGAGTATTTTGTGGTCGAATTGTGCCTACAATTCAGTCCATTTATCAAATGTATACACTTAATATGCTGAACGTAAAATCCTGGTCGAACACATAAATAAAGCATAAAAAAAACATAAACTGTATGGTTTTGCCCATAACACCCAATCACAGCTCAGCTTACATATCTTAACAAGCTCTAGTAAAAATGAAAGCTGAGCTGTGTTTGGTTGGTATGTATACGTTGAAATGAATGTATTTACATTGAGGCTGTGTTCAACCCATTGATGTCTATGGTCTCTTTAGCAAATTTTGGTCTGCACATCCAAATCCCCTATTGACAAGATGCCAATGTAGTGCCCGACATATCCCTGAAATGTGATGTACCGTATATAGAGCCCTAGAATTACTTGGAACCTTAAATTGCATCTACTGATCAGAGTTTCTTGGTGAACCTTTTTCTGGTTGGACCTAAGCTTCATAGCAGTAGATAAGGGTTGTGTGGACTGTTTGTGAGTAGCAATGAGCCTTGTTCGTCAATCATCCTGGGGGAGGGAGAGGTAGGAGGTGTTCATGCTGCAGCTCAGAACAGCCCCTACAACTCTTGAGCTTAGGAAAAAAACACCAATTTATAACTTAGAATCATGTATCGTTTGTTTTATCTCCCTATCATCTATTTGCCCATGTCCCAGGTCTGAGCATGATATAGTGCTGGCAGATCCCATCTAAACCATTTTGCATATTTTTCTCAAAAATTATTTCCTGAAGCCTCCCTGCCTTCCTGACAGTTCTTTTCCTGAAAATGTGACTTGATTGGGCCTTACTCAAGTAGTTTGATACTGTTCCTACAAATATGTGTACAAAGTTGTTCCTAAGATGAAGAATCGTTTTAATGGCCTAATTATCCACCTAATTCTTGTAAAACCTTTTAGATTACATTGACCAACTGTTTAACCCTTTACAGGAGTTTATCCAGAGCAGAATACTTTATAGCCTCCACAGGATAAGCCATTAATATCAGATTGATAGTGGACAAAGGTTACATGAATGTAGTGAAGAAGGAACAGCACTTGTTCAAGTTTAGTAGCCTCAGCTTATTGTCTAGGACAGTAGAAATTCCTAAAGATTGTCCACTAGGATTAAAAAGAGAAGTTTTTCTTTTTATTGAGTTTTACTGAACTCAGTACCTGGTTATTTCCATTCAGTAAAATTTTACATCCATAAAATCAAAACGTTTATGTCATTTTAAACAACTTTTGACATTGCTCAGATGTGTCAAAAGGTAAAATCATGATCAATGGGATAAATCAGATCAGTCATTCAAAGAATTGATTAGCTGGACAGGAAGGAAGCATGAAAGGTATGAGAGAGTGTGGTCTACCTGGAGGTCTTCAAGGTATTTCACAAGAAAGCTTTTTGTCCCCACCCAGAGTAATCCTGTCAATATTAACGACTGAGAACATACTAAGCCAACACAGATAGTGATGACATTCTAATTTTTCTTCTCCATGTCCTTGTTGATGTCTCTGCTCTCGCTATCATTAATGCAAGTTATGTCTACCTCGCAGTACCCACCAGATCATTGTGTCAGATTTATCTGTCACAGAGCACTACCTACACTTGCCTGAGACAGATATCAGTCATTCATCGGAAATGGCAGATCTTCATTGACCAATCTTTCTGAGACTGTACGAGCGGCGTTTGTATTTACCAATCGTTCTACCAATAACTTTTATTACAATACAGTCAATCAGGATTTTTCTCTCATCGCTGTCTCCATTTACACCGACCAATTAATGTTACCAATGGCACATGATGGCAGCCAGCATAGCACTCTACTATTAAGGAGTGTAATTTTGTGTGTTCATTTCTAAACAACAATTAGTGTTTTGTTGACTTTAGTACTTATTGATAGTTTTTGTCATATTTAAAATCTTTATATACATTTCTACCTGCGCTTCATTTGGTAATACTTCACTGCAACAGTCCTTGACCTTTTACACATGGGGGAAGTTGAATCTTGTAACTTGAATAGAAAACAACCTTAAAATCTTAGAGGAATGATTTGCTCATCTTGGCTTTCATGGAAAACCCTAAGTCCAAGGTTTATCTCCCTGTAATTTATACAGCATTTTCATGCCTGTGACATTCTTGTGGGGATACAGAAAGCCCCATGCTGCTAATGGACTGAAAGTAAATGAAATTAAATAAGCGCAGCAAAGCTCATCAGCAGTGTCTCCCCCCTGGGTAATTCAATTCCTAAGTGCGCTGTGATGGGCGCGTGCGGCATACTCTCTGAAATCCTGCTGCGGGCGGGAGACTTAACATCTAAATAAAACTTTTTACTGCAGCATTTGTTATTCTCATGCCAGCAGGGTCCTGGATGCTGGTTTGGGGACAGTAATGTAATATTCATATTTCCTCCCATGTTGTGCGAGCCACATATACTAGCATACTAAATATTCCATAAATATGCACTGCAGTTTAAATAAGCTGCCGTGAATTTTAATTTCCATGCAAATTTTTTTCCCTTTGTTATTAACTGCTTGGCTGCCCATCTGTATCGCTTGTCTGTCCAGAGAGGTGCAGCAGTCATAAATCTAGTGACCATCTCCGCTCTGCGCTGTGTCTCCGCCTGACTCTTCACTGATCATTCCTAGAATAGCATTGCAGGTATTTAACCACACAGATCTCTTTTGTAGAGTCCATTATCTACAGCAGACATTTATTGGAAAGGACTTTATTTATAGTTTAGTGTAAGTTAGTTAAAAGATGAAAGTACTTGAAATAGAAATGGATTGTTCTTACGTGATGACACCGTTTTCTCACATAGATTACCTGACTGCTCATAGTCTTTTCCTTCTGGTAAATAAAAAGCCAGGGTGGATACTCCCAAGACATCTTGTATTACAGGTTTTATTTTTCTATGCAACCTGCTGAGCCAAAACTGTATGTAAGAATATGTATTTTTGTGGTAATTACAAAGAGACTAAGTGAAATTTTGATGTAATCATGTACATGTACTAATATACATACAATTACCACCATATCAGTACATACAATAATTTACAAATATAGTATATAAAATTGTATTTAATCTCTCTCTGTTTCTAAATACAGTACAGACCAAAGTTTGGACACACCTTCTCATTCATGTTTTTTTTATTTTCATGACTATGAAAATTGTACATTCACACTGAAGGCATCAAAACTATGAATTAACACATGTGGAATTATATACATAACAAAAAAGTGTGAAACAACTGAAAATATGTCATATTCTAGGTTCTTCAAAGTAGCCACCTTTTGCTTTGATTACTGCTTTGCACACTCTTGGCATTCTCTTGATGAGCTTCAAGAGGTAGTCACCTGAAATGGTTTTCACTTCACAGGTGTGCTGGTGTGGAGGAGGAGGTGTGAGGGTGTGGGGGTGCTTTGCTGGTGATACTGTTGGGGATTTATTCAAAATTGAAGGCATACTGAACCAGCATGTCTACCACAGCATCTTGCAGCGGCATGCTATTCCATCCGGTTTGCGTTTAGTTGGACCATCATTTATTTTTCAACAGGGCAATGACCCCAAACACCCCTCCAGGCTGTGTAAGGGCTATTTGACCAAGAAGGAGAGTGATGGGGTGCTGCGCCAGATGACCTGGCCTCCACAGTCACTGGACCTGAACCCAATCGAGATGGTTTGGGGTGAGCTGGACCGCAGATTGACTACTTCTTGAAGCTCATCAAGAGAATGAGTGTGCAAAGCAGTAATCAAACCAAAAGGTGGCTACTTTGAAGAACCTAGAATATGACATATTTTCAGTTGTTTCACACTTTTTTGTTATATATATAATTCCACATGTGTTAATTCATAGTTTTGATGCCTTCAGTGTGGATCTACAATTTTCATAGTCATGAAAATAAAGAAAACTCTGAATGAGAAGGTGTTTCCAAACTTTTGGTCTGTACTGTGTATATATATATATATATATATATATATATATATATATCTTTTTATATATATGCGCTAAGGTGTCTTATGAAAACCGTATTTTTCTTATATAGGGAAATTCCATGTAGTTTTATTGGAAGTACTATGCATAAGATATAGAAAGAGTCAAGAAAAGTCTGTTTGACCAGAAAACTATAGTATAGTATATAGCTTACTATGTTTGCAACTTGTCATCCCCATTTAGAGCTGGAACAATCAGTGTGGAGCACAATCTGCTGTTCTAAAATGTATAATACTGTGCAAAAGAAGAGAAAAGAAACATAGCAAGTTTATTTCATGGTGGTGGGGGGGGGGGGGGGAGGTTTTAATAACGCATTACAGGAACTTTATTGCAGCCAGTTCCTGTTCACTATATCATGTTATTAACTTTGTTTTAGAAACTCGAGATGCAGACGAGCCTGAAAAGCTGTTGAAACAAGGCTACCTAGAGAAGAGGAACAGAGGTAAGATGTCATGAGATACTGCTTATCCGAATCTGAGACAGGTTGTGGTGAGGCTATCCTTCCTGGACTGTTTTATTAATTTCTCTACTTGCAAACAACGTTGTCAAATAAGTAATGTCTATTCATTTTCAGCATCTTAAAAATAAAACAGGTCTGATGAGGACAACATGTCCATATAGTCTGTCAGACAATGTGGACGTCATAGAGGCTGGTACCCACTTGGATCTCCTTCTGTGAACCAAAATAGAGAACAACTTTGTAAGTCCCATCTTGGTAGATGGTGGCCATGTAATACTAATTTTGTTATGGAATTTGCCTGGTATTTCCCTTTTGAAAGGGTTTGCCTTATTAGCAATGCCTATGATGGTAAATCACATATTTTTTTTACATGCTACGAAGTAATCACACGAAGTTATTGGTAATAGACACTATTAAGTTTAAGTTACAGATTCACTGCAGATTTTACCTGCAAATGTGGATGAATCTCATCTCTACACTGTGGACGTTTTCCATATAAAAAGTGAGCTTTCTGTACATTCTCAAATTTGTAGCATGTCTATTATGTTGCAATTTGTGGCAAATGTTCACAGCAAATTATATCCCTTTCAGTGTAGCAGGGGTTAAATCTGCAGTTAATCCACAAAAAAATCCACATGCACATTGTGCTCCAGATAGTTGCTGGAAATGTTCTGCTATATATGGACTTATTGTGAATTCACATATAGCAGATTAACTGCAGATTTTTTTATTTATTTTTTTGTTATTTATGCACGTAAAATCTACAGCAGGTCGCAGTACAGTGTGTGAGGGTAAAATTTTACACATCTCATCCACAGGATATAGAAATCAGAAACTCAGCCGTGGTGCAGATTTTTAATACCACAGCATGCCAATTTCTATTGAACATATTTACCGTGGATTTCATCCCTTTTGATGTAACACATGCAAATTTTGCTGAGAGGTCACCACAGACTTCTGAAATCTGTGAAAAATGTACATGAGAAAAACCCACCATGTATGTACCTAACTTTGCTTGAAGCCTGGAATTGTGTATGACATAAGGGGTCTTAATTATGAAATCTAAGGCTTTATAATGGCAGTCTCTTCTTAAAGTGTACCTAGAGGCTGTAAACAACTATCTGCTCCATTGGTGCTTGTATTAGGTGTTGTAGGTAAGGTTTACTCCATATTTTGGCTGGGTTCAGACTGAGGAATC
The DNA here is from genome assembly GCF_029499605.1 of Hyla sarda. Taxonomy (NCBI): domain Eukaryota; kingdom Metazoa; phylum Chordata; class Amphibia; order Anura; family Hylidae; genus Hyla; species Hyla sarda. Next base: position 31,769,942 of record NC_079200.1, read on the forward strand.
TCCAATTAGAATTATTCCTGCAGGAAATTCTAAGGGTGGCCAGCACCGACTGAATCAGTCATAGATATTGCCAGACCCCGTAGATGGCAATGTATTCCATGCAGAATCTTCTGAAAAAATTAAGCTAGCTCTGCCACTAAAATACCAAAGTGTACACTGTGCAGTGAAATCTCATTGACAGCAATGGAACTCAGCTTTATCAGAATGTGCGAATGTAATCTTAAAACAGAATTGCGCTCTAAAATTCCTTAGTCTCAACCCCATCAACCCAAAGGTAAACTCTTGTCTAACCCATCTTAATTTTTTTTTCCTACTAGACCATGGCTTCTTTGGGTCAGAATGGCAGAAAAGGTGGTGTGTTCTCACAAACATAAGTTTTTGCTACTACTCCAGTGAAAAAGGTAAGCTGGCTATCAAGTCTGAAAATTAAAACGTACCTGCCATTTAAAAAAAAAAAAAAAACATTTTCTTCTTTTTAATTTCTGCCTGATTGTGTTACATGAACTTGTCAGAGTGGTAATTTTAGTCCCCTAATTATTGTTGTTATTTAGACCCTAAGAGTCCCTTCCATGGTGCTCAGCTATTTTTCATTTTTTTCCATTTCAGGGGTGGGACTAGAGCTGGGCAGTCTGCCAACAGTACTCACACCTGGAATTTTTCTTAATTTTCTGGCCATTTATATGGTAATACCTAGTGCTTGGCGGTATGACCAAAAGTGTGTATCAAGAATGAATGAATGAATGAACTATCAGCCGCAGCGCTGTCCTCATCGGGGGGACTAATCATGTTACCCGCAGGCGCTGATCTCCTTTTCCTCCTGTGAGCCGCGGCTCAGAACTTCTGCAGCGCCCGCAGCCCACTGGCTTTCAGCACTTGCAGGGGGAGGTGGCAGCTACCGTTCTACCTTCCTGTGCCCGAGGATTATAAGTCTTTTATTTCCAGCGCCGCGGCTCACAGGAGGAAAAGGAGATCAGCGCCTGGGGGTAACATGATTAGTCCCCCGATGTGGGGACAGTGCTGCGGCTCATTCATTCGGTGGGGGGGAGGAAAAGCAGGACAGCGTCCGCGGATCATATATGATTAGTTCCCCAGCGCACTGCGGCTGATTATTCACTCGAGGGAGGAGGGGCCTGACCGATATTGCGGTACAGGGAAAAATTCATACCATACAGAAAAAACATACCGGTATTTGGTATGAACCGGTATATCACCCAGCACTAGTAGTACCTATCCACAAATGTTGGATAAAGTGCACTGGGTTGAACAGGCTGCAGTATGTGGGGTAATAGTGGTGTTATTAATGGACTGGCTATGCAAGATGCTATGTGAGGTGAAAGTATCACAACAAAAGCATACCTGGTCTATGTATTGAATTGCTGCTGATGACAAGATAAATGGAGATGGAGGAAAAAGGAAATTACATTGAGGAGGCAGCACTGTGTTTATAAGGAGAGCACTAGTATTTACACAAGGAACAGCTACCTAGAATAATTTTACGTGGTCAGAGGTAGGAGGGAACCCTTCTTTTACCGTCCAATCACAAAGTGGACCCATTGATGCAGAGCATTGACATTTTGGAGGTAGTTACTAGGCTCAGATTTTACACACACAGTCCAGGCCTTGTCTCTAACATAACACTATCTTGGCTCCTCCCCACTTCCCGTATTCCATTTTCATCTCTCTGCTGCTAGTGACAGAATTCCCCAAACAGGTAGTGGACAGCAGTTTGGTAAATGAAGTGAAGAGATATCAGAGGCTATCACATGGAGGGATGTTGTTGAAACAGCGACAATTTACATTTATAAAAATGTAGTCAACGTAAAAAGCTGAGCTAGTAAAATTAATTTGCACTGTAACAAAGCAGCAGGTTTTAAATCGACAGGTAAAATAACCAGGTTATTGTCTGGATACCACTATATTTAGAATGTACAAGCTCAAACTGAATCTGGGATTCATTGCATGTCTAACTAAGCAGTGTTTATAAACCGTTGGCACAGAATGCTTTATTAGTATTCTTCATTGCTTCAGTACAGAGAACTGGTAGTCATATAGCAGTATGGGATGTATTGTAGGGTGTGGTATAATAGTTGCAATTGGTATTCAGATTTGGTATTTGGTAACAGAAGATTTGTAAAGTGAAATCTATATCTATATATATAAAACTCAATGTGTGTGTGTGTGTATATATATGTATATATGTGTGTATGTATGTGTGTATATATGTATATATGTGTGTATGTGTATGTATGTGTGTATATATATGTATATATGTGTGTGTGTATGTGTGTGTGTGTGTATGTATGTATGTATGTATGTTCCACAAAAACTTCCAAACGGCTAAAGATATTAACATGAAACTTGGCAAACATGTTACTTATATGTCAACAACAAACATAGGATAGGTGATTTAACCCTTACTCACCCCCATTTTTGCCAGGGGCGGGGTTTATGTTTAAAGTCCCATACAAGTCTATGGGAAATATATGTTACTGCATAATTTCCAAACGTCTGGAGATATTTCGATAATACTTGGTCACATGTTACGTGTCCACTTAAAATATAGGATAGTTAATTTAACCCTTAACTACCCCATTTGTGAGGGTCGGGGTTTTTGTTTAATGTCCCATGCAAATCAATGGGAAATGTATGTTCTCACATAACTTCCATACAGCTGGAGATATTTCACTACCTGGTACACATATTACAGGTTGGGATATGAGGACGGGATGGGAGGTCGAGATAGGAGGTTGGGATAGGAGGTCAAGATAGGAGGACGGGATAGGAGGTCAGGATAGGAGGTCAGGATAGGAGGTCAGGATAGGAGGTCGAGATAGGAGGATGGGATAGGTCGGGATAGGAGGTCAGGAATAGGAGGTTGGGATAGGAGGACGGGATTGGAGGTCGAGATAGGAGGTCGGGATAGGAGGTAAAGATAGGAGGACTGGATAGGAGGACGGGATATGAGGATGGGATAGGAGGACTGGATAGGAGATCGGGATTGGAGGACGGGATTGGAGGACGGGATTGGAGGACGGGATTGGAGGACGGGATTGGAGGTCGGGATTGGAGGTCGGGATTGGAGGTCGGGGTATGAGGACGGGATATGGGGTTGGGATATGACAACAATATATGAGGACGGGATATGAAGTCAAAAGCTTCCTCCTCTGTTGATTTTCCTCCCCAACAAGGATGAGGAAGGAAAAACCAGGCAACGCTGGGTACTCAGCTAGTAAAATAATATAATTGAATTTGAAATAATATATGTACACATTTTGCATAGATATATGGGTAGAGTTTTTCTCTTTTGCTTATTCTGTGTGCTTCACCCAAGCTTTTATAATCAGGCTTATTTATTCATTTTCTTTCATCTGTAATGTAGCTATAGTCTGAATTTAATTTGCATTTTTTTGTACCCACCAAGCAGCCCTAAATCCAGTCTGTAATGGTAAACATTTGCATTGCTATCTGATGATAGTACCAAATGGCTAAAAAACTGAATAAATACTTAGATTTGTACAGCTAAATGAAATATTACATATTTACAATGTTTTCTTAGTTGCCTAGTTTTATTCATCTGTAAGTATACCCCATTCAGGAAGGAAGGGTTTACACATCTGGATGTGTCGCTATCCTGCTGTTAGCCAGAATTCACCGAATGGCCTTATGAACTAGTGTGATGGGAGGAGGTCCATAATATGGAGGAAATCAGCTATGTGACCTCTAAATAATTCATTGCATTTCTTACTTGTTATGTAATGTGTGAATTTTTTCATTCTGCTAGATGGGCAAAAAAAGCAGATCTTAGAAATAGTAACGTATTTCTAGCTTTTGAATAATTTTAAAAGTAGCAATACCTTATCTCTATTTCATTCCCCCCTCCCCCACGCTTGCAATTCATGTTTTAGTTTTACTGACTTCTTGTCTATGGTTTTGTGTGGAAGTATTTGAAATGTAGGTATTATTTCTTCTGTGACCTCCAACTTTTTTTTATGTGCCATGTTCTTCAAAAATTTTCAACAAATTTTTTTAAGGCAGGCTGTACACATCAAAAAAGTAGGGCGATTGTTCGTCAGCTCAACTATCATTTTATAAGTTAGCCATACATTTTAAATAACTGCCGTAAAACAATAGTGTCTGACAGAAAAAATCTAGCAGGCCTGACAGATGATGTCATTGGAGAGTCTGGAGACTGCTATGCATTTTAGACGCTCAGCCGAATGTATTGGTTTTGGCCGACTATAGTCTAAGGTTTATAGGCACCTTTAGATGCAGCGATACACATTTTAAGGTGCCCATACTCCTTAGATTAAAGTTGAAAGTGGACAATTTCAACCAAAATGATCATTCATCAAATAAAATATAACAATAAACAATTGTTTTAGCCGAACAGTGGGAAACTTCTATTATCTGAAAATAAGTCAGCGTTGATAGATATTTTCGAACAATTGTTCGATAAGATTGTTTGCTTACAAAGGGTTGTTCACATTTTTCAGTAAAAAATATTCTTAGTACAATTCCAGTATATCTCAAAATGTTCTTAGAATATTCCTAGAACGATTGTTCATCCTTTACCCAGTCTTTAATCATGAATGGTCAGTTTGAACATCTTTAACTGCAAATATGGACCTGCATGTGTATGGCTGTGTCTGCAAAACAATTCATCACCAGACGATTGTTTGTTCAACAACTGTTCAACCATCAACCTCCTTTTATCTAATCTTTAGTCAATATTGGCCGATTATGATCAATGGTATCCGGTAAAGGACCAGTTCCCTTTCTGAGAATATTCTTTCCCAAACTAGTGTTTAACAACGAATGTTCTTTGGGCCGACTATCCCCTTAAAATGTCACACAACCAACAATTTTTTAGACAATAACAGTCTGTCGTTGGTCAGCAAAAAATGATTGATCATCTTTTTGTTTGAAGATCTTTTTGTTTGAAATTGTCCACTTTAATCTTAGTTTTATAGGCACCTTTAGAAGCCTGTTTTGCAGTTCCAGTCGCAGAATTAGGGTCCGGATCATTTATGATGTAGGGTCGACATCAGCTGCATCATTTCTGATGGCACCAATTTCAGCTATAGATATTTAGTAGTGGTTGTTTGGTTCAAATAGGTTTTCTGTGTTAAAAATACTTGTACAAAGATATAAAAGCTGATACGTGCTAGAGAATTCTGGAGCATCTTTTCATAGAACACTGTTGTGCTGTTCATCTGTTATTCCTCCTGGAAATGCATAAATTAAGTAATTTTCACCATTTCCCTCATCCAGTCATTGCTGACAGTGTAAGTTGTGTATAGACGTACCCTGTTGACAAATGAAAAGGATACACCCATTGTTATTTCATTTTGTACAGGGGGAAAAAAAGGCTATACTCTCCTGTTCTGATCTTTCTTCGCTGTAGTTCTTTTGTCTCCTGGTCCCTGCTACTCTCCACTTCTTTCTGGTTTTTGTTACATTCACTATGGGAGGAAAGGCATGCTCAACTAATCACTGAGCTTCAAGCAACCCAGACTGGGTGACATCAGGGCTGTATTGTTGAGGACAGGGTCAATCATTAGCTAAAAATAACTCCTAGCCTGGAAATCCCCTTTAATTCACACAAAATTTGAAGGTTATTTTTCTTGTTTATTATCTTTTTCAATGCAGAAAAATGGGAACAGTTCCCAGCACAACAGAGAATGGAAACATTATCAAGCATTTCTTAAAATAATGTTTACCTTCTGTCTTGTGCTGGCCTGCCATGCCATGTTTGTTTCAGAACGGCTAATGTACCAAAATGCTGGCCAGTACAGTTCAGACTTAATTAGCACCAATCACCTACAGAACCGCATCTCATGTAAACCGCATCAATGTAAAAAATAGTTGTGGTTGTTATTGAATTCTGACATAAACCTATTTTAGAGTCATGCCCTTTACAATGTACTTATTTCCAGATTTTATGGTAAGAAAAGTTCCTAAGGGTGGCTTCCTGATAAAAGACTGTGGTGCCCAGCTGGTATCAAATATCCGCAAAGACACTCGACGAGATTCCTGCTTTGAGCTGATCTCTCCTGGCAATCGCAGTTTTGAGGTAAGGCTTAGTGGTCTAGTAAGCAAAATAAAATAAAAATGACACAAATTTACAACCTTTTTTTTGTAACTTCTGTATTAACAGTTCACAGCCGGCAGTCCAGGAGAAGCCAGGGACTGGGTGGAGCAAATACAATTTTTGGTAAAAGGTGAGTATAATATATATATTTCATGGTTAGCTTAAACTGAATGTGTCATTAGAAAGTGACAAATTATTTAAATCAAGTTTTTTTGTTTTTCAGATTTTTTTGTTGATGGTTTTCTAACTTTCCATTTTAAAATCTGTATTATAAAATAATCCTGAAATCTAGCAGTTTCTGTCTGGACACTAGGCCTAATATTGAATTAAGACTTCCTCTTCTGTACAGATCAGTTTTTAATAGTATCCTCCTTATCATCACAGATAGGAGTACAGTTAAAGGTAACATCACTGTATAGATAAGACAATAGATTACGTTCACAGCTCCTCTGTTCCTTTGGTATGCCCTCTGCAAAGATCACAGAGAACACCCAAAAGTCTTTCTTATTCATGTTAATGAGAGCTTCGGTCTAATGTTGTTTATGTAAAAAAGAAAATCTAGATGATGCATTCCCTTTCAAGGGGGTACTCCACCCCTAGACATCCTATCCCCTATCCAAAGGATAGGGGATAAGATGTCTGATCATGGGGGTCCCGGCGCTGGGATGCCCGTGATTTCTGCTGCGGCAGCACAACCATCCAGTGCACGGAGCGAACTTCGCTCCGTGCCGGTTGATTAGCGGTGCAGCGCTGGAAGGCTCGTGACGTCACGAGGGGATGTGGTAACCTCTTATCTTTTCATGTTATAATGGACCAGGCTAAATGTTATGGGGCAGTATTGTGATTTCATGAGGTAAACTGAAAACTAATGACAGCAAACAGTTACATTACAAATACTGCCCTGATCTAAAGAAGAAAAAAAAAAAAGCTCTCAAAGTTATGACTTTAGAAAAGAACTGTTGGTTCATGCATTGGTCTTTGTTATAGTAGTAAATTCTAGATATTAAAATTTGGCCCCATTGCATACTGTGTTTAGAACTTGTAATTGGTCTCTTCTTATGTGGCTGAAGGATGTAGACACCAGGTCTGGTGTGCAGCTACCTTAGCGCCCTATATAGCCGTGTCACCTGACACTATTTTATTGTAAGTAATGTCCAATTCATTTCTGTGTGAAACAATGCCAACTTGTCAAACACAGCCTCAGAATCAAAATGGGAATGCTGGCTGAAATAAATTCCTATTAGGATTCCCTAAAGTTTGCTTTTCTCTAGATATATTGATTTGGGTTCATGTTCTGCTCCTGTCTTACAATGCAGATAAGTCATTCTTAATAATATTTTGTCTTTAGTGAAGGGTTTTCCAACCAGGTTTCCTTTAACACATTTGAAAAGTGTTTATTTATTTATTTTTTTAAAGCCCACCAAAAAGATAGTGCAAGCAGAATATTTAAAGGAGTCCCAAGGAGAGAATTTGTAGGTTAGGTGAAGGTATTAGGTGACATTTTTGCTCAATTATGGCCATATTAATTGATTTAAAAAAATATATGTCTCTGACATAAAGATACAGGCCCTGATTAATCAATCTTTCTGAGACCAGAACAATCTGGTTTTGCCCATAGCAACCAATCACATCTCAGCTTTCATACTTTAATGAGCTCTAGTAAAGTTAAAGTTGAGCCGTGATTGGTTGCTGTGAGCAAAACTAGAGAGTTCTGGTCTCTGGCAGATTAATTACTTTGGGACATTATGTAAAAACTGCACATTATTTTAGAATATAATCACTTCTTGTGTTTTTCCAGATATCATTTCACCCTCCATACCCTATGACGAAGAGGATGATGAAGAGTCCTACGATGATGTGGACAGCTTGAACTCCTCTCATATGATACACCCTCCACCTCTGAACAGGGCAGACAGTCCCACAGGGGATGATGACATCTATGAGGTAGTTCCAGGTAAGAGGTTACTAATCTAAAGCCATGGGCATCACTCTCTTCTCACACATTGTTTAGTTTCCAGCTGTAGGTTATTTGTCTTCACTCATTGTATGGTTCTTTGTTTTATTATGCTAATGAGCATACAGTCTCTGCTGGGGCCATTTCTCGTGTCCCAAGCAGAATAAAAAACCAACATTATTTCCTCAGCAAGTCATCGTCGTTAATGAAGTTTTACAAAAACAGATACAACCAAGGAAAAATAAAATTTCACAGGTGATAAATTTTTCCAATTTCCCTGGCAGAATTGGATCAGATTGTTAAATTAAGAGTGAAGGTGTCTGTTAGACAGCAAGGAGCGGTGATGGGTAATTTTATAGAGTGGAAAATTGAATCAAATTGCTACATTAAAACCCAGCTCCTGCGAGATTTTTCTGTAGTGCCGTCCACTTTGTCACTGTTCAGAGTCCGTGCACAGCTGTGCCGCAGGCTCCCAGTTTCTGCACCGCTGGTCCTTCTGCCACAACTGGCTCATGTTTTCTCTCTTGACTCCCAGTGCCAACTTGGTGCAAGAGAAAGGCGTGCAGCCTGCAGGGGGACAAATAAGATGCTCTTCTTACATAAAAAGAGTAGCTTTGGCAGAAGTGTCCATATGTCCAGCTTTTTAATAGCTGCGTCTTACTCCTGCACGCATCTATATACTGCAGAGTGTGTCGTGCTAGATAAAACAGTCATTAGCATTCTTATTTACACATTTCCAACGTGGTTTACACTCTTTCTCTACAATAACAATATACAAATGATATTTAGGTATAAATTGCAGACCACAAAACGTATGATCCGTAGATGTAGTAGAATTTAGAGGTACAAGGACGAATATGATTAATTATGAAGGCAGTGTAAGATTGATATGGGGAAGAGGTGATTATGACATGGCAATCTGGTGGAAGTGGTTGTGATGTTTGTAGCCTTTTAGAAATAGTAGTATTATTATTACTTTTTTTTTATAACTCCTTTTCTATGTTGATACTGTGCAAAGCTTAAATGTAAACGTACAATAATTAGGGAAATCGATAGAAACAGTAAAATGTAGGTGAAGTGAACTAACAAGGTTATAATGAAGTTAGAACACACATCAAGAGGAGTTTGGGGAAAATTATGCTGTCTTTGGCAGTGCTTAATTTAAGAGTTGGTCCAATAAAGGAATATAAAAATGCCTAAAGTCCATTTTCCAAGCACCATTCTTTTTAGACTACAGTGCTAAGAAAATTCACCTAAAACATAATGCATGTGAGATGTTCCACCCATAAGGAGTTATCAGTAAAACCCAGCTTCAGGATTAGTGTCATGACTTAACCAGAATGTGCGCTGAAATATATACTGTCATAAAAAGTCATTGTGTGATGGGATTCTAATCAACTGCTTTCTGATGTGATTGCATGCATTACACAAAGACCAAATGTAAGACGGATTCCTATCTTAGTATATTAATCTATCAAAGCTGACCTTCTTTCTGTGCTCGAGACCTTTCGAGCCCTCCTGTCGTCTTGGAGATGAGCTGGAATACAGCTAGAAGACTGAGGCCATTAATGGCAATAAATGTGGATGAGCACAGAGACTGTCTGCGATTACAGCAAGAAAAAAAAAACAACCCTGCTCTCTGGAGAGACTTCCCGTAAGGCAGCAAGAAAGTGAGACAGATCACTTTGGAGCCCTATGGGAGCTGCACAGCAGGACTGGGATACTTTTACTGGTCCGCTCCATTTGGAGGGGGCTGGATCACTTAGCAGAATGCCAGGAAGACACTCACACTAAAGCTTTGCCTTACCTGATCACTTGGGAGGGAGCAGGTGCCTACAAGAACTGGAACCTTCTCAGCATCAGTGGCATGTAGAGAGCATCCTATTAGTAATGGTTTCCTTAGATTACCACCTTTTACACGATGGTTGTACCCATCTGATTAATATGATTCTTAAAAGTGTCACTGTCATCATAAACTTTAAAGAATACATCCTGGAAAGCTTATCACAATGATAACATATTTATCTAGAGGCGGTCACTCAAGTTCTGTGATACTAAGCTCCAAATACAATGCAACAAATACAAGTTCACGCAATTTGCCTCAGCTGCTAGAGGAACCTTCCCAAATACACAGGTTTATACAGTTCCAGTTGTATTAAGAAATACAACCTGCCGCAGGAGAGAATTGTGATACTCAGCAATCTTTGTAACCAGTAAAAGTAGGAAAGAAGAGAGTTAAATAACTATATTTAAAAATTTTCCATCAAAATAGCTGTATGAGGGCTTGCTTTTTTTTTACTGGACAATGTGTCCCTTTAATGGAATAATTTTTGGGTTCACATAACTTTTTAGTTAACTTTTATGAACACTTTTTTCAGGGGAAATTGAAAATTCTATTGTCATTTTTTTAGTGCCTTTAAAGTTTGACATTCACCACACAGTATAAATAACATCATATATTTATATGAATTTATATACTTTTGTTTTTATAATGGTTTACTTCTTTTGCACAGAAGAAAAACTTAAAGGGATATTTTTCACCACAGTCACCAGCACTAACGTGCAAGTACAGGCCTATACTGCAGATGACATTGAGTACAAGGGTCTTTAGTAGAGATGAGCGAACTTACAGTAAATTCGATCCGTCACAAACTTCTCGGCTCGGCAGTTGCTGACTTATCCTGCATAAATTAGTTCAGCTTTCAGGTGCTCCGGTGGGCTGGAAAAGGTGGATACAGTCCTAGGAAAGAGTCTCCTAGGACTGTATCCACCTTTTCCAGCCTACGGGAACACCTGAAAGCTGAACTCATTTATGCAGACTAAAGTCATCAACTGCCGAGCCAAGAAGTTCGTGACAAATCGAATTTACTGTAAGTTCGCTCATCTCTAGTCTTTACCTTTAACTTTACTGTGCCTCTGTTTCAGCGATATTGAGGGGAATATTGGGGACATTGCACCTGGCTGTTCCCAAGCCCAAGAAGCACTGTCCAGCCTGCCTGTTTTTTCCTTGGTAACACCCTCTTCATAAATATTCATGTCTTCTTCCCCTAAGCGCAAAGGCTGTTCCTGCTGGCTTGAATGTGTGCAAGAGAGAGCTCCCTGCACATACAGACAACATGCTTAGGGGAAGAAGACATGAATATTTATGAAGACGACATTACCAAGAAAAAAGCGGGCTGGCTTGACAGGGCATCTCATTGCTTGGAAATGCCCCAAGTGCACCGAACAATCTCATACCTCCCAAATTTAGTGAGAGCATAGAGGGACAAGCCACACCTCTAACCACACCCATTGCCACACCCCCTAACCATGCCCTCAGTCACATCCTAACCACGCCTACTTCTGCTAAATGGGAATATCTCTTTAACAGCAATAATGTTGTCAGTCTGTCATCTAAGTTTAGGAGGACCTCCTATACTGACAGCTACCTCCATCATCACAACTACAGACCATATAATTGATTACATACAGTAATCTTCTCTGACGTCTTCTCTGATTGGCGTCCTTCACTTTACTTTTTGTTCTCCATCCAGCTCAGACCACCACCGGCTTATTCCGGCTACAACTCATCACTTGAGAGCATGGCGGGGAAAAAACTTTTAGCCTCTGCACTTTTCCAAGAACTATAATGCCCCCCTTAGTAGTCGCATTGCATAGTTAGGTCGCTCTAGTAGATAGACAAGTCCCTTCAGGTAGTTTCCCCCATCACATAGGTGCCCCGAGTAGGTAGGGACCCCCCCCCCCCCCCCCGAGAGAGTTGCCTATGTAGGTAAATTCCCCAGATAGTTGTCCCCTGTATGAAAACCCTCATATGAAGGTAGCAGGTAGCCCCCCTATTAGCTTGGTAGTTAGTCTCCATAATAGCTTGTAGGTAGTAAAGGGCCTCCCATATTTGCTAGGCAGGAACGTAGTAGATATCCCCCACATTAGGTAGGCAGCAGAAGTCCCCCACATTAGGTATGCAGCAGATCTCCCACATAGTAGGCAACAGTTTTCACCATAGTAGGAAGCACATGTCCTCACGTAAGGTTGGCAGCAGCAGCTCCCCCATAGTAAGGAGCAGTTCCCCCATAGTAGGTTGCTGTTCTCCCATAGTAGGCAGCAGTTTCCCACATAATGGCAGCAGTCCCCCCCCCATAGTAGCAGCAGTCCCCCCTTAATAGCAGCAGTTCTCCCTAAAGTAGGCTACAACAGTCTCCCCATAGTAGGAAGCAGTCCCCCCCCCCCCCCCCACCCAAGTAGACAGCTGTTTCCCCCATAGTAGGCAGATGTCCCCCAGAGTAGGCGGCAGCTATGTCTCAGGCAGACACCACAGATGTGGTCTGATCAGATACCGGTCTTTCCACAAGAGGAGGTAAATGTGCTTCCTCCACTGCCTTTTAAAAAACAAACAAACTCTCAAAGGCTACTTTCGGGTAGTTTTCTACTTGGTACGTTATTGTTGACTGCTAAACATGCCTTTGTGACCCACATATGACAGACATTTTGCCCTGTTGACAAACTTAGAGGGAATGCATCATTGAACAAAGAGAAGTAGGATTATAGTTTAGATGAATTGCCCACCATGTGGGCCATTCTGACCAAGCTGTTAGGGGTTATTGAGAGCAGTGGTTACATAAGGGCACACAATGAAACAGGCTCCAGACGGCCCAGACAGGCCACCAGTAGAGAGGATCGTTTGATAATTTAACACGCACAAGCAGCTCCCTCTGTTTCCTTGTCCACCACCCAGACACAGGGGACACCTTTTTTACATACATCTGTCTTTGCCCTGATCATTTCCAGGTGCTTAGCGGAAGTAAATTTATTGTCACAGAGCCCATTACGTATCCTACTATTGACACACTGCCATCCTTGCCTGTGTTAGCAATAGTGTGATCAACAAAAAACCTGGACCATTACGGACTGGAACTGTATCGTCTTTATGACGAATTCTGATTCTGTTTGGGGTCCGGTGATAATCGGGGTAGAGTATTGAGGCTTTGCTGTGAAGTGACACTGTCCCAACTGTTGGTGTGATGGTCTGGGGAGCCATCCCATATGACAGTCGGTCACCCTTAGTATTGATACGAGGGACACAAATAGCTCAGCAATATGTAAAAGGCATCCTGCGACACATGTTGTCTCTCATAGCTTCCAACTGGCATTTTTCAGCAGGATGGATAATGCTCGCACACATGGCAAGGGTTTTCCAGGAATGTCTCTTCCAGATTGCAACACTTCCTTGGCCTGCTTTTGCGCCACATTTATCGCCAGTTGAACATTAATGGACTAGCTTGGGCACCAGCTTTGGCAACTTTCAGGCTGAGCTTCATTATCTGTAGGCAAATATGCTGCAGGATGCTATGCTGAACCTATATGCCTCTATGCTCGACCGTATCATCTTGTATCCAGGAAAAGGGCGGTCTAACAGGGTAGTCAAGCTTTTTTTTTTTTTATTATTATTATTATTATAGTTTTCCCCCAAAAAACTTATCCTCTTGCTCAAATATTATAATTACTTACATATATAATCATTACATTTTGTACATACAGTATAAGGTTTCATTTTATTCAAACAACTACTTGGTGTGTTATTTATTTGCCAGTGAGTGTAACTTGTTGTAAAGTGTAACTTCACTGTTGCCTTCTACAACATATACGAGCACTTATTCTGTATATTTAATTGCAGGACCAAATGTAACTAAGTCTGACACCAATAACAGCTCAACAGCATTAACCCTGTTTCTACACTGTAGATTCACCATATAGTCAAGCGTTGCGCTCCCACCTATTCTGCAACATACTTTGTGGAGAAACGCTGCACATGCTGGGTGGAGGAGTTATTGAAGCAGCCGTACAACGCTTAGTGAGTTCCATACACAAGTGCTCATCTCTCAACACCAAAGTTTTCATATTGGATAAAAGATGAATGTTTGAGTTATCCTTTAACTATATGGGGAACCTACAGTGTAGAAGCGGTGTTAATGCTTACTATCATGATCAGTTATTGGTGTAAGGCTGGGTTACATATGACCCTGGAGTCAGATATACAGACTAAGCACCTGTATATGTTGTCATTGCACACACAGGACACATCGATAAAATCAATAACGTATCTCTTAAATAACTTTAAAAAAAACAAACTGTTATTTTCAGTGATAAAAGATCCAATGACCCTTGTTATGGCTGGACCCTGTCATTGCGATTCTTCTTTTTCACTGTGGGTTAGCCTGACTCTAGCCGAGTCTGTGATCTGTACTTGTTTATTGTATTGCAAAGTTCTGTTATATTCAACAAACACCATGGGGTGTGCAGAGTTAAGATTTTTGCATCTGGGTGTCAACTGCAGGTGACTGGCTCCTAAGCTGGTTTCCATGTCTTGTATGTGGCCATGTGACTTATGAGAAGGAAGCATTAAGAAGTCTTTCTCTTCAGCAGGGAGATCATGTTCCAGACAGACTGGTACAAGAGCGGATGTTTGTGTAGAAGAGAGAGCACTGGGACCTACAGTGCCATTTACATCAGACCAGGAAAACAAGCAGACATTAATTTAGAACAGCCGACGTTGAATTCTTTATTAGATCCTCTGCACAAGAGTTATGCTTCTGAAAGTGCCCTAATCAGATTGTGCCCTTCACCATCAAGGGCAACAACTCTTGCCATTCTGTGGGTACTATGGTTTTTGAGATAACACTAGAGCTGGATGTTTGCACACATTGTATTTATAAACCTACATTTCTTTAGTGACACATAAAGTGCAGCATTTTTATTCTGTTTTCTGCAGGCAGGTTCTCTGTCACTGTACTTTAGCTGTGTAATGTGCATGTTGCAGTTTGTATTCCTAGGCAGACTGTTGAAAAGCATTCATTAGTTTCAACAGAGACAAGGCAGATGAAGCGACATAGTACTGAAAGAGAAGAGGACAACGAGGGCCTACCTTTTGTCTATATTGCCAATACATCCACTTTGTTGTTTTTTGTAAATGCAGAAAGTGAGTGAAGCCACTTTCAATAATTTATCTTCAAATCAATGTGAATGAGTTTGTGTCTGGCGGGCTCAATGCTCCACAATCAAGCCTGATTTATTCAATAGAGAGATTCCTCTCTAATGGGGGCAGAGCCGCCGATGCACTGACCCTCCTGCATGGGGCCCAATTTGTAACTTACAAAAAGCTGACCTAATTCTCATTGATTGCCGCTGGTTAGCCAGAGACAGCAGTATGTAGGCATTAGATGTGAGGTGGGCTCCTGTCCAGGAAGGAGACCTACAATGCTTTGCTCTCTCAGCTTGTCCCATTCCCATATCTATTTATTAAATGCCTGTATTTCAGCCATGGTAATGTATATGAATGTCTTATATTAAAGTGGAGAGTTAATTGTAAAACCCACAGTATTTGTTATGTATTAATGGATATTCTTTTTTTTTTAATCCCTCGCTATGGTATATTTAGTCCCACACAATGTATTTTTATACAAATATGTGCGTTTTTGCACCGTTACAGCAGTTTGGCTTTGAAAATGTCAAGGTAGAGATACTTACATCTAAGCCCATTACCTTTGTCCGCTGAATAAAAAAATATATATAGACACACCATGATGTAAAGGATGAGTGTTAAAGGGGTTATCCAGGAAAAAACTTTTTTTTAAATATCAACTGGCTCCAGAAAGTTAAACAGATTTGTAAATTACTTCTATTAAAAAATATTAATCCTTTCAGTACTTATGAGCTTCTGAAGTTGAGTTGTTCTTTTCTGTCTAAGTGCTCTCTGATGACAACTGTCTCGGGAAATGTCCAGAGTAGAAGCAAATCCCCATAGCAAACCTCTTCTGCTCTGTGCAGTTCCCGAGACAAGCAGAGATGTCAGCAGAGAACACTGTTGCCAGACAGAAAAGAACAACTCAACTTTAGCAGCTGATAATTATTGGAAGGAATAAGATTTTTTAATAGAAGTAATTTACAAATCTGTTTAACTTTCTGCAGCCAGTTGATATATAAAAAAAAATACACCTTTAAAGGGGTTATCCAGGAAAAAATTTTTTTTTATATATCAACTGGCTCCAGAAAGTTAAACAGATTTGTATATTACTTCTATTAAGTTTTTCTGTCTAAGTAATCTCTGATGACACCTGTCTCGGGAACCGCCCAGTGTAGAAGAGGTTTGCTATGGGAATTTGCTTCTAAACTGGGCGTTTCCCGAGACACGTGTCATCAGAGATTACTTAGACAGAAAAGAACAACCTTAACTTCAGAAGCTCATAAGTACTGAAAGGATTAAGATTTTTTAATAGAAGTAATTTACAAATCTGTTTAACTTTCTGGAACCAGTTGATATATAAAAAAAAGTTTTTTCCTGGAATACCCCTTTAATGTCTGTTTGGATTGAGTGGAATTTTTCAATTTCTTGTTGCAGAAGTAAAAGTTTATGGTATGATGTAAGTGCAGGACCCTTGGTATTCTGCGGTTAGAGATCGCTCTTATTTTTATCACTTATTTATGAAGTCCAGACATATTCTGCAGTATTGGATAATCACTAGGATTTATGAACATATATTGGTAAACTCAGGAGCTCCACTGAACAGAAGGTGAGAACTCTCCTTGCAAGAGGGTTATCAAAACATAGTAGTCGTGTGAATATTTGTGGCTGTTGAAGTCAAAGAGCAAGAACATTTAAAAGTAAACTGAAGTAAGAGACTAAGGGTAATTTAAGTATACGACTACAGTGATCCTCAGAACTGTAGATAAAGCAGACCTCATTGGGAAGACATTATACTGGACTGGAGAAAAGGATCCTGCCCATGTGTGAATTTTTTAAATGAATTCCCACCCTTAAACACTTTAACCAACATTCTCTTCTGATTAATTCCTTATAAAAACTTAAGCCCTTGGTGCTAACATCCTCTCTGTAGACATAAATGATATGCCAAGGTGGATCACACAAGACCTTTTCCAAAACTTGCTACAATGGTGGGGATCTTCCTTCTCTTCCGTTAAATGGAATTTGTTATCTAGATTAATTTTTACTGATAAGAGCCAGTTACTAAAACATGTTCTTTTTTCTCATCTGGTTCTATTTTCTGATTGTACTTTTTTTTTTAATATGTTCTTTTCTTTCTAGTACATTATAATGTTTTTTAACAGCATTTAAACATATGCTTATGGTAAGCTCCTTTAACTTATATACAAAAAAAAAAAAAGTCTCCAGACCCTATTTTTTCTTTGGGGTAGCCTTGTAATCATGCTCTGTGACCTTTGCAGAGGTCAGTTTACAGGAGAGGGGGAGGCTGAGCTACTTCTGTTTTCTCTTGCTAATGGTGTCACCTTTCACTGTAGTTTTGTAGACATCACTTTCCAGCTGCCTCCCCCTTATCATCACAGACAGAACAGAAATGAACCCAACAATATTCTGGGATTATTTTATAATATAGATAGTAAAGTAGGAAGTTAGAAAAAAATCACCATAGAAATTAGATTTACACAATATTTTCTGATGACACATTCCCTTTATGCTAGAAGGGTAACCTTGTGAAAAAATTGGTAATATTTCCTTTCTTCCTGAGCAAGGTATTTTTTCCTCATTTTTCTTAGTAAAGGATGGACAGGAGCTTGGAATTCCCAGAAGGAAGTGCGTCTGCAGCTGGAAGCACCAAAATACATGTGCTTTGTTGTTTGTTTGGTGTTTTTTTTTTTCATTTGTGACTATTTAAAGTCTCAGCTTCCACATTTCTTTTGTTTTGTTCAGTTAAAGGGGTATTCTGGGTACTAAAAACTCTACTATTGTGCTGGGGCCACCATGAAAGTACAAACAAAACACAAAAAAACACAGTAGAACACCATTACAAACCGTAGAGAAGATGTGTGAAAAACCGTGCAAAGGAAAAAAAACTAATATGGCCAATGGAACCTAATGAGCAGTCAGACTAACATAATGACTGAACAACATTTGCGTATACACTGCTGAAAAAAATAAAGGGAACACTTAAAGGGGTACTCCGGTGAAAACCTTTTTTCTTTTAAATCAACTAGTGCCAGAAAGTTAAACATATTTGTAAATTACTTCTATTAAAAAATCTTAATCCTTCCTGTACTTATTAGCTGCTGAATACTACAGAGGAAATTATTTTCATTTTGGAATGCCCTCTGATGACATCACGAGCACGGTTTTGTCTGCTGACGTTATTATAATAATAATAACGCTTTATTTATTGTTGTCCATAGTGGGATTTGAACCCAAGTCCCCACCACTGAGCCACCATGCTGCCCTTAGCATACATCTGCTATGCATGGTTGATAAAACACCTCAATTGTGTCGCTAGAGGATACTGGACAGAGATGTCAGCAGAGAGCACTGTGTTCGTGATGTCATCAGTGTTCCAAAAAGAAAGGAATTTCCTCTGTTGCATTCAGCAGCTAATAAGTACTGGAAGGATTAAGATTTTTTAATAGAAGTAATTTACAAATATGTTTAACTTTCTGCCACCAGTTGATTTAAAAGAAAAAAGGTTTTCACCGGAGTACTCCTTTAAATCAACTCAATGTAACTCCAAGTCAATCACACTTCAGTGAAATCACACTGTCCACTCAGGAAGCAACACTGATTGACAATCAATTTCGAATGCTGGTGGTGCTTTCACTCTAGTGGTAGCATGAGACGGAGTCTACAACCCACAGAAGTGGCTCAGGTAGTGTAGCTCATCCAGGATGGCACATCAATGCGAGCTGTGGCAAGAAGGTTTGCTGTGTCTGTCAGCGTAGTGTCCAGAGCATGGAGGCACTACCAGGAGACAGGCCAGTACATCAGGAGACGTGGAGGAGGCCGTAGGAGGGCAACAGCCCAACAACAGGACCACTACCTCCACCTTTGTGCAAGGAGGAGCAAGTGGAGCACTGCCAGAGCCCTGCAAAATGATCTCCAGTAGGCCACAAATGTGCATGTGTACACTCAAATGGTCAGAAACAGACTCCATGAGGGTAATCCACAGGTGGGGGGTTGTGCTTTCAGCCCAACACCGTGCAGGACGTTTGGCATTTGCCAAAGAACACTAAGAGTGGAAAATTCGCTACTGGTGCACTGTGATCTTCACAGATGAAAGCAGGTTCACTCTGAGCACATGTGACAGACGTGACAGAGTCTGGAGACGCTGTGGAGAACTTTCTGCTGCCTGTCAGCATGACCGGTTTGGGGTTGGGTCAGTAATGGTGTGAGGTGGCATTTTTTTGGGTGGCCGCACAGCCTTCCATGTGCTTGCCAGAGGTAGCCTGACTGCCATTAGGTACCCAGATGAGATCCTCAAACCCCTTGTGACACCATATGCTGGTGTGTTTGGCCCTGGGTTCCTCCTAATGCAAGACAATCCTAGACCTCATGTGGCTGCAGTTCCTGCAAGAGGAAGGCATTGATGCTATGGACTGGCTCGCCCGTTCCCCAGACCTGAATCCGATTGAGCACATCTGGGACATCATGTCTCGCTCCATCCACCAATGCCACGTTGCTCCACAGACTGTCCAGGAGTTGGCGGATGCTTTAGTCCAGGTCTGGGAGGACATCCCTCAGGAGACCATCCTCCACCTCATCAGGAGCATGCCCAGGTGTTGTAGGGAGGTCATACGGGCACGTGGAGACCACACACACTACTGAGACTCATTGTGACTTGTTTTGAGGACATTACATCAAAGTTGGATCAGCCTGTAGTGTGGTTTTCCACTTTGATTTTGAGTGTGACTCCATATCCAGACCTCCATGGGTTGATAGATCTGATTTCCATTGATAATTTTTGTGTGATTTTGTTGTCAGCACATTCAACTATGTAAAGACGAAAGTATTTCATACATTTAGTTTATTCATTCAGATCTATTATGTGTTATCTTAGTGTTCCCTCTATTTTTTTGAGCAGTGTATATAGCCCTGCCTTTCCATTTACATATGTCAAAAATAATGTTGACTGTACTTCCTTTGTACTTCCTTTCTAGCTCTACTAGATGCCCTATAATTATACAGGTGAAACTCGAAAAATTTGAATATCGTGCAAAAGTTCATTTCTTTCAGTAATGCAATTTAAAAGGTGAAATTAATATATACGAGAGACTCATTACATGGAAAGCAAGATAGTTCAAGCTGTGATTTGTCATTATTGTGATGATTAAGGCTTACAGCTCATGAAAACCTCAATCCACAACCTCCCTTTCCAAATTGTGGAAAAATAAGATTGTTTCAAGCATGTGATGCTCCTTTAAACTCGCCTGGGGCAGGTAACAGTTGTGGACAATATAAAAATCATACAACGATATAACCCCTAGGCGTTAGTTAGAACCTATCGGTACATGTGTTACTGAATAAAACTTAGCTTTTATTATGTGCAAGAAATAATTAAGATTAAAGGTGAGATTCACATGTTTAAAAATACACCTCAATTGTGTCGCTAGAGGATACTGAACCCATACACTCTGAATATTGAGCCAATGAATCACTCCAATATCATGCTCTGATCACACATTAGATAGTCAACCAGAAAGTGAATATTGAGCCACTCTATTATAGATTTCTATCACAGTGTATAAAACTCCTCTATCACGGTGGGAGCTATACTGTAGGGGATTATCATCCCTCAAAACACCCTATTCACTATATAGGTTGATTGCTGAATCTATATAGAGTGGGGCTGATACTGGTATATACCACCTAGGGCTGGGCAGTATGACTAAATGTGTGTATCACGGTATTTTTTAAACTTTTGGCGACTCCATGGTATATAACGGTATTTCCTAGCGCCCCCCCTCCCATATTAATTATCAGCCCACATCAATACTCACATATCACCCGCATGCGCTGCCCTCCTCGTTTGTTGTGGCTGCCGGCGCTGTCACTCTCTACTATTCGGTATCCATATGCCCGGGGTGCAAAAGGTAAACAAAATAAACTTTAACGCGCCTACGTCGGCCTTACGCTGGGGACGGGAACGTCGGAGAGCTGTCAGCCTATTACTGGCCGCAGCGATGTTCTGACTCAGCCAGTGATAGGCTGAGCCCACTGTCATGTAAGAAGCCAGTTTCTTACATGGCAGTGGGCTCAGCCTATCACCGGCCAAGGTGAAACATCGCTGCGGCCGGTGATAGGCTGACGGCTCTCCGACGTTCCCATCCCCAGGAAACAAGTGAGGCCGGTACCAGACAAACAGGAGGTGAGTTTTTTTTTTTGCAGCCCGGGCATAGGGATACCGCACAGTATAGAGCAGTGGTCTCCAACCTGCGAACCACCAGATGTTGCAAAACTACAACTCCCAGCATGCCCGGACAGCCAACGGTTGTC
This sequence comes from Hyla sarda, assembly GCF_029499605.1. Taxonomy (NCBI): domain Eukaryota; kingdom Metazoa; phylum Chordata; class Amphibia; order Anura; family Hylidae; genus Hyla; species Hyla sarda. The sequence goes on from NC_079200.1 coordinate 31,791,272, forward strand.
CGAGCATGCTGGGAGTTGTAGTTTTGCAACATCTGGAGGTCCGCAGGTTGGAGATAGCTGATATAGAGGTTCAGTGCCGGTGGCCGCAACAAACAGGACGAGGAGGGCAGCGCATGCGGTTGACATGTGAGTAGTACCCTGATGGGGACAGCACTGGGCTAATAATTAATTGGGGGGGCAGAACAGCGCTCGCAGGTCACATAGGATTAGTTCCCCGATGTGGGGACAGCGCAGCGCTGGGCTGATTCATTCATTCCCGAGGGGGAGGGGCCAAACCGGTATTGCGGTATGGGTTAAAATTCATATCGTGCAGCACAAAAATTTCAGTATTCGGTATGAACCGGTATACCGCCCAGCCCTAATACCACCTCAATATATACACCACTTATATATGTGGTATTTCAGTGCATATATTTTTTGGAATGTAATATGCATCTGACACTTCAATTTAGTGATTCACAACATCTGTAACCCTGCTGTGTACCGCAGGCGTGGACTATCCAATGGCTCGCTATCCTTTCATTTTACTTTAACCAAATTTACTAGTGCAGTATATTAGACACAATAGAGGTGTAATTAAAACATAGAACTGTCACACCCCGACATGTTTCGCCACTTGCGTGGCTTTATCAAGGAGTCAACTGACAGAAGTTGCAAAATATGGGCAACAACATGCAATGCAAACATGAAATGATTTTCACTTTATTATAGCAGTGTAGCAAAAACCTCCAAACTCCACAAGGACTTGAATCGGCGCAGAATGGATGAGGAACAAGAAGATCACTAGGCGATTTATTTGGAACAACGCGTTTCGACGCCAGGACAGGTGTCTTTTTCAAGTGAACTTGAAAAAGACGCCTGTCCTGGCATCAAAACGCGTTGTTCCAAATAAATCATCTAGTGATCTTCTTGTTCCTCATCCATTCTGCGCCGATTCAAGTCCTTGTGGAGTTTGGAGGTTTTTGCTACATTTGCTACACTGTTGCGGTGGTGAGACTGGCTGCATTGTGGAATACCTTTTACAGTGTTGTGCCTGACTTTGCACAACCTATTGGGTAAGCGCATCCGATAATATCGGCTTAGTTATATTACCCTTTTAATGCACTATGAAGCGCTTCTTGTCTTTTTACATTTATTATAGCAGTGACATATATATGCCCAATGTTACGCCTAGCGCTCCGGGTCCCCGCTCCTCCCCGGAGCGCTTACGGCGTCTCTCTCTCCGCAGCGCCCCGGTCGGTCCCGCTGACCGGGAGCGCTGCACTGTCATGGCCGTCGGGGATGCGATTCGCACAGCGGGACGCGCCCGCTCGTGAATCGCATCCCAGGTCACTTACCCGTTCCGGTCCCCTGCTGTCATGTGCTGGCGTGCGCGGCTCCGCTCTCTAGGGCGCGCGCGCGCCAGCTCCCTGAGACTTAAAGGGCCAGTGCACCAATGATTGGTGCCTGGCCCAATTAGCTTTATTGGCTTCCACCTGCTCCCAGACTATATCTGATCACTGCCCCTGCACTCCCCTGCCGGATCTTGTTGCCTTAGAGCCTAGTGAAAGCGTTACTGTGTTTGTCCATACTGTGTACTTGACCTCCTGCTTTTGCCTTATTGACTACGATTCTTGCTGCCTGCCCCGACCTTCTGCTACGTCCGACCTTGCTTCTGTCTACTCCCTTGTACCGCGCCTATCTTCAGCAGTCAGAGAGGTTGAGCCGTTGCTAGTGGATACGACCTGGTCACTACCGCCGCAGCAAGACCATCCCGCTTTGCGACGGGCTCTGGTGAACACCAGTAGTGACTTAGAACTGGTCCACTAGCACGGTCCACGCCAATCCCTCTCTGGCACAGAGGATCCACCTCCTGCCAGTCAGCATCGTGACAGTAGATCCGGCCATGGATCCCGCTGAGGTTCCCCTGCCAGCTATCTCTGATCTCACCACGGTGGTCGCCCAGCAATCCCGACAGATCGCCCATCTAACCCACCAGCTGTCGGAAGTATCCACCATGGTGCAGCAACTTCAGTCGCAACTTCTGCCTCTGCTACAGCAGCAACCATCTCCTCCGCCAGCTCCTGCACCCCTTCCGCAGCGAGTGGCCACTCCTAGCCTCCGCTTGTCCCTGCCGGACAAATTTGATGGGGACTCTAAGTTTTGCCGTGGCTTTCTTTCGCAATGTTCCCTGCACTTGGAGATGATGTCGGACCAGTTTCCTACTGAAAGGTCTAAGGTGGCTTTCGTAGTCAGCCTTCTGTCTGGAAAAGCCCTGTCATGGGCCACACCGCTCTGGGACCGCGATGACCCCGTCACTGCCTCTGTACACTCCTTCTTCTCGGAAATTCGAAGTGTCTTTGAGGAACCTGCCCGAGCCTCTTCTGCTGAGACTGCCCTGCTGAACCTGGTCCATGGTAATTCTTCCGTTGGCGAGTACGCCATACAATTCCGTACTCTTGCTTCTGAACTATCCTGGAATAATGAGGCCCTCTGCGCGACCTTTAAAAAAGGCCTATCCAGCAACATTAAAGATGTTCTGGCCGCACGAGAAATTCCTGCTAACCTGCATGAACTCATTCATCTAGCCACTCGCATTGACATGCGTTTTTCTGAGAGACATCAAGAGCTCCGCCAGGAAAAAGACTTAGATCTCTGGGCACCTCTCCCACAGTCTCCGTTGCAATCTACGCCTAGGCCTCCCGCCGAGGAGGCCATGCAAGTGGATCGGTCTCGCCTGACCCAGGAGGAGAGGAATCGCCGTAGGGAAGAAAATCTTTGTCTGTACTGTGCCAGTACCGAGCATTTCTTGGTGGATTGCCCTATCCGTCCTCCACGTCTGGGAAACGCACGCTCGCACCCAGCTCTCGTGGGTGTGGCGTCTCTTGATTCAAAGTCGGCTTCTCCACGTCTCACGGTGCCCGTGCGGATTTCTCCTTCAGCCAACTCCTCCCTCTCAGCCGTGGCCTGCCTGGACTCTGGTGCCTCTGGGAATTTTATTCGGGAGTCCTTGGTGAATAAATTCCGCATCCCGGTGACCCGTCTCGTCAAGCCACTCTACATTTCCGCGGTCAACGGAGTCAGGTTGGATTGCACCGTGCGTTACCGCACGGAGCCCCTCCTAATGTGCATCGGACCTCATCACGAAAAAATTTAGTTTTTGGTCCTCTCCAATTGCACTTCCGAAATTCTCCTTGGACTACCCTGGCTTCAACACCATTCCCCAACCCTGGATTGGTCCACAGGGGAGATCAAGAGCTGGGGTACCTCTTGTTTCAAGGACTGCCTTAAACCGGTTCCCAGTACTCCCTGCCGTGACCCTGTGGTTCCCCCTGTATCCGGTCTCCCTAAGGTCTTTATGGACTCTGCCTGCCATAAGAAGTGCCTCTCCCCCCCTCCCAGTCCAGTCAGGCAAGCCTCGGTGCCTCCTCATGGCCCCCGTCCTGGTGTCACACTGCCCCGTGCCAGGCCTCGCCCTCTGCCCTCCCTCCCCATTCCCACTCCTGCTGTACTGCCTGCCGTTGAGGAATCCCTCCATTCTTTCCCGGTGTCCTCATCCCAGGGGAGGCAGTTACCGGACAAAGAGAAGGGGAGACCTAAGGGGGGGGGGGTACTGTTACGCCTAGCGCTCCGGGTCCCCGCTCCTCCCCGGAGCGCTTGCGGCGTCTCTCTCTCCGCAGCGCCCCGGTCGGTCCCGCTGACCGGGAGCGCTGCACTGTCATGGCCGTCGGGGATGCGATTCGCACAGCGGGACGCGCCCGCTCGCGAATCGCATCCCAGGTCACTTACCCGTTCCGGTCCCCTGCTGTCATGTTCTGGCGCGCGCGGCTCCGCTCTCTAGGGCGCGCGCGCGCCAGCTCCCTGAGACTTAAAGGGCCAGTGCACCAATGATTGGTGCCTGGCCCAATTAGCTTTATTGGCTTCCACCTGCTCCCAGACTATATCTGATCACTGCCCCTGCACTCCCCTGCCGGATCTTGTTGCCTTAGAGCCTAGTGAAAGCGTTACTGTGTTTGTCCATACTGTGTACTTGACCTCCTGCTTTTGCCTTATTGACTACGATTCTTGCTGCCTGCCCCGACCTTCTGCTACGTCCGACCTTGCTTCTGTCTACTCCCTTGTACCGCGCCTATCTTCAGCAGTCAGAGAGGTTGAGCCGTTGCTAGTGGATACGACCTGGTCACTACCGCCGCAGCAAGACCATCCCGCTTTGCGGCGGGCTCTGGTGAACACCAGTAGTGACTTAGAACCGGTCCACTAGCACGGTCCACGCCAATCCCTCTCTGGCACAGAGGATCCACCTCCTGCCAGCCGGCATCGTGACACCCAACTATAGTACATACTACATGTAAGATGGTATTACTTTATTACTACTATGAGATAGTTTCTTAGTTGTTTTTCTGGAGGAGAGCAAATTTGCATAGATTTTCCCCATAGAGTCAATCCGCCCGCCCCCCAGGAAGTACCATTGAGAACCTGGAGACAGATACCTTTTGTAAAGCTACAAAAAAAAGAAGAAAAATATGTCAAGAGGAAAGTGGTTTTATTTAGTTTGGGGAGTTCAATATGTGTCATGTTAGCTTTTGTTACTATTATGGAAATGAATAGTTCTGAATGTTGTTTCTGGTTCTTACATTTTTTTTTTTTTCCCTTACATGTGAAGAAGAGGAGATTGGAGATTCTTACACGTTAAAAGGTACTAAAAGGTTATATTATGATTATGGGCGTGGAAAAATATAGTGAGAACAGTTAGCACCTCCTGTGCTTTATTCTAAAATTGAGATTCATAAAATCTCTTATAGAACTGCTCTTGGGAACCATATTAAGGCATAAGGCACATTACACAAGTTTGAGCTCTTTCTGCTCGGTTTAATAAACATTATTTACCTTGTCCCAGGGAACCCCTTCATAGATATCATTGTAAATGACTGACTATAATTCTATGGTTCATTTTAAAATGCTTTCCGTTGTAAATCTAGTCATCCCTTCAAATTGTGCCTCTGTTCACTTAAAAACATTGCAAGACAAATCATAATGAATGTGGAGCCCTTCATGATACTAATAGAGAGATTTACTCTTCTGACAGTAGTGTTTGGATTACTTGCTTGTGATGCTGAGATGGTAAAGGACAGTGGCATACATAAAAGAACAGGGGCTCCATGGCAAATATTAAAATGGGTCTCATTTTGCCCCCATGTAAGGTCTGGGGTTAATTTCCTTTTGCTTTCTGTGACCAATGAAGTTTCCTGGGGGGGAAATTCTGCACAGTTTCTTACATGAAGAGAAAGACTTGAGACCAACCAGGACAGAGCCCCCTCTCTTTCCAAGGGCCCTATAGCATTGCCCTGCCACTATTTAAGGAATCCCTTCATAATGTGACTCCTTCAGGAGATCACTAAGCTTGCATAGGGATAAATATAAGCCAGGCAATTGCCTGCTACCTGGGGGAAAAAAAAGAAACAAAGCTTTCTTCCAGAGGAAAAATAAGTGTCTCTCTAGTGCTACCTACTGTATTAGAGGTGGCATGTGATGAACACATTTTAAATAGACTCTCATTTCATAAAGTCCCATCTAACAGGTGAGTACACGTTTTAAAAGATTTTTATCTCAGCATGAGCCCATTGCAAAGTAAAGTATTCCACAGACCACCCCTTTCCAGCCATTTAGAGGTGACAGTGACTTTTTAAGGCTGTGTTCTCTGCACATATATAAGGCATACAGTTGTATTCATGTATTCATTTGGCACCAATTCTAAAAAAATATTTAACTGTGTCTTTAGGATATAATAGGCCCAGAGTATGCTAAAAAGTGCATCCTTCTGGCATACATTCTTTTAGTGAGCATTGGGATATATTTTTTCACACTGTATACCATATATATACACCATTTGGTATTTTACAATAGCATATATTAGCATACATTGCAAGATTTTCCCACCACAAAACATTGTGCGACAAATAGTTTTTATTTCATTCACTGAAGGGGACATACATTAAATGGTGACAAAAGAAATGTCTCTGTATAATGTATTACCAGTAGTCAAGCTCACGCTATCAGTACTGGGATCATGCAGGAGTTGTGGAATGAGTTTAACCTGGTCATAGAGAGGACAGTCTTTGTCACAGCAGCCAGTGCCTCTGTCATTCCTTGCACTTGTCTCTATGCCCTGCTTTGCTTGTATGATACTATTCTGTCCATTCATTCTCTAGTAACCACATAACAGTTTACATTCCTTCCTAAAGTGATAGTTCAAGATCTTGCTTCTTAAACATAGTGGTTATAGGCAGAAAATTTCCTGATATTTCTGCTCCCTTGCTTAGAACATCCATGTGTTTCCTGGAGAGGTCACTGAGCAATACTCTGTTACTTCCCATGTCTGCTCAGGAAGACCCATGAGCAGCTGGGAAATGGATGTAGCTTTCAACTTGCAAATTTCAGGGTCACTGCAAGAGCTCAAAGTCACAAGACACAGCACGTTCTGTAATTGTCTACATAGAGAATCAAATTAATGCAAGAAATAAAAATACACTATGGTATGTCAAATATATATAGAGTGATTAAAAATATTTTTCATCAAGTTTTTATTGGGATTTCAGTATTTTTTTGACTACAACAATAGAGGTGCAGACTGCAATTTGCTTTCTGTCACATTCTGGAAACCCTGATAGAAAGCATGTAATGCAGATATGAACAGAGCATTACTATTAATATCTTAAATCAATATTTGGTCAGTTAATATCAGTGTTTTGCCCTCTATAAACCTTTATTCATTATAATATTCATATTGACATTTCTCTGACTATTGTCAGTCACGATCCCGACTGTATTTTTACCTTGGCCACGAGCTAGCTATCACTGCAAAAGAAACCTGAGCCCTCCTAAAATGTAACCTTTGATATACATTAAAAAATGATACCATCAAAAAACAACAATCAGTTGATCCTTTAATACGGAAATTAAAATTACATTCACACAAAATTGCTGCAATCAGTGGGGTGTCGTACTGTGCCTGCAATAATATCCTATGCAGATACTTTAGTCAAAAAAAGACAGCCCACAGTGGTCATGTGCTACACCCAAAAACTCGCAATAAAAAAAAAACCTGATGTGTTTTTCCCCTTAATGATGGGGTTCATCTGGGGATGAAAGACAGGATGAAAACATAACAGCAAGTAGGAAAATCATAGCATGTACATAAAAGTATCATGATAGCAACATGCCAAAGTATTAGTTCCCATTGGTCCAAGTAGACCACTTGCTCAGACCCTCGTTGTCATGATGACCCATCGGGTTTACAGGATAGGATCTTAATACAGGCACAGTATGATACCCCATTCATTGCAGCAAATTTTTGTGACTGTAATTTTCTTTCCCATGTGAGGGATCAACTGATTTTTGTTGTTTTTTTGTTGGTATGATTTTTAACATATATCTATTAAGGGTTACGTTTTAGGAGGGCTCAGGCTTTTGCAGTGATAGCTTTTGTATATGATCTATCTTTATTATTGTGCATCTTATACTGTCAGTGATTTCATGGCCACCGGCTATTCAAATTTGATTTCATATGCAGTTGTATTTGATCATGATGAGCCAACTATATAAGAAGGCAGAAGCTTTCCTAATTTGGCTGTTTCAGTGCATAAACCATATGGAAGATCATGCTGTTTCTCAACTAACTGACAGATAGCAAGATTAAAATGCACCTGTACTTTTCCCACCTCTCATTTTGCACCTGTACTTTCACAAGATGTTTAAAAGCCTGCATGGTTTTGTTACATTAACCCTTCAGAGTGGTTACAAGGTGATTTATAGACTCCCAGTGCTATTATTGAGTCAATGAGAGTCCCTTTCATTGTGCACAGCTATTACTAATTCTTTCCATTTTAAGGGGCAGGGCCAGAGCTGGGCTGTTTGCCAGCACTACTCACATAGGCTTTTTCTTTCTGTTAATTAACTGGCCAATCACAGGACAGCTAATATCCCTCTCCGCTATGTTATAATATAGTGCTAATAAGGGCACTGGATTAAACAAGCAGGCACTGGGCTGGGGAGTGATTCATAATGCATATCTATAGTTGGCATGTTTGGGGGAGAGTAGTTACTGATGCATTGGGTTTGCAAGATGCTGTGTGAGCAGAAAGGAAAGAAACAACAGCAGCAGCAAATCAAAAAAGGGGTTAGCACTGAACAACTGTTGCTGATTATGATGATAAGCACACAGAATAAAGTGTTGGGGGGATTATGATTACATTCAAGAGGCAGCACTGTGTACAATAGAACTAATACTGTTACTTACACAGGGGACAGCTGTCCATAATGGCCAGAGATGAGTGAGAGACTTTCTTTACCTTTCAGGCACAGTGAGAATAGGAGACTGGAGGACAACTCAAGCTATCTCCCAGTCTCATGCACATAGCAGTAGCTAAGCCCAACCCCCATTTCAAATGTGCGTAATTAGTTGGTCATTGACACTTAGTGGTTTTGATAATATGAACCTTATGTCTTAAGGACAGCTAACTGTAATTAGCAACATAGTAACATAGTTCATAAGGTCGAAAAAAGACTAGAGTTAATCAAGGTCAACCTATAAACCCAAGAGTCCCTACTGAGTTGATATAGATCTAGAATCCATAACCTGTAATGTTATTATTCTCCAAAAATACATCCAGACCCCTTTAAAATTATTTTACAGAGTTCACCATGACCACCTCCTCTGGCAGAGAATTCCACAGTCTCAATGCTCTTACAGTAAAGAACCCCCGTCTGTGCTGGTGTAGAAACCTTCTTTCCTTTAGACGTAGAGGATGCCCCCTTGTTCTAGATACAGTCCTGGGTGTAAATAGATCATGGGAGAGATCTCTGTAAGGTCCCCTGATATATTTATACATAGTTATTAGGTCACCCCTTAGCCTTCTTTTTTCTAAACTAAATAACCCCGATTCTGCTAATCTTTCTGGGTACTGCAGTCCTCCCATTCCCCGTATTACTCTGGTTGCCCGTCTTTAAACCCTCTCCAACTCCACTATATCTTTCTTGTATGCTAGTGCCCAGTACTGTACACAGTATTCCATGTGTGGTCTGACTAGTGATTTGTACAGCAGTAGAATTATTTCCTTGTCGTGGGCATCTTTGCCCCTATTGATGCACCCCTTGATTTTATTTGCCTTGGCAGCAGCTGCCAAACACTGGTCACTACAGCTAAATTTACTGTTAACTAAGACTCCCAAGTCCTTTTCCACGTCAGTCGTCCCAAGTGTTCTCCCATTTAATACATAATCCCAGCCCGGGTTTTTCCTCCCCATGTGCATTACCTTACATTTATCAGTGTTGAACCTCATCTGCCACTTCCCAGCCCAAACCTCCAACCTATCCAGATCCATTTGTAACAGTGCACTGTCCTCTATAGTGTTTACCGTTTTTCAGAATTTAGTATCATCTGCAGAGATTGCTACTTTACTATTCAACCCCTCTACAAGGTCATTAATGAATATAATAGAATAGGACCCAAGTCTGACCCCTGTGGTCCCCACTAGTAACAGTCACCCAATCAGAATAAGTACCATTGATAACCACCCTCTGTTTCCTATCACTGAGCCAGTTACTTACCTACTTACACACATTTCCCCCCAGCCCAATCCTTCTCATTTTATGCACCAATCTTTTATATGGCACCGTATCAAATGCTTTGGAAAAATCCAGATATACGACATCCAGCGATTGCCCCATGTCCAGTCTGGAGCTCACCTCCTCATAAAAGCTGATCAGGTTAGTTTGACAGGACCGATCCCTCATAAACCCATGCTGATATGGAGTCATACATTTATTTTTATCATGATGCTCCAAAATAGCATCTCTTAGGAAACCCTCAAACAATTTACATACAACGGAGGTCAAACTAACAGGTCTATAATTCCCGGAGTCACCTTTTGACCCCTTTTTAAATATTGGCACCGCATTTGCCATGCGCCAGTCCTGGGGAACAGTCCTTGTTACTATAGAGTCCCTGAATATTAAAAATAGGGGTCTGTCTATTAAATTACTTAATTCCTTTAGAACTCGGGGGTGAATGCCATCTGGACCTGGTGATTTGTCTATTTTGATTATTTGTAAGCGGCACAGTACTTCTTCCTGGGTTAGACAGGTGACCTGTACTGGGGAGTTTACCTTATCTCGCTGTATTTCACCTGGCATTTCATTTTCCTCGGTGAATACAGTGGAGAAGAATTTGTTTAATATATTTGCTTTTTCATGATCCCCGTTTATAATTTCTTCCTCATCATTTTTTAAGGGGCCAACACTTTAATTTTTAATCTTTTTGCTATTTATATAGTTTAAAAACATTTTGGGGTTAGTTTTACTCTCTTTAGCAATGAGTCTTTCTGTCTCTATTTTTGTGGCTTTTACCAGTTTTTTTTACATATTTTACATTTTTCTCTATAGCTTTTTAATGCTTCTTCACTGCCGTCCTGTTTTAGTAGTTTAAATGCTTTATTTTTGTCATCTATTGCCATTTTTATTCATCCATATTGGTTTTCTTTTATTTCTGACCCTTTTATTCCCATAAAGTATATACCCCTTACAGTGAGAATTTAAGATATTTTTAAAAGTCTCCCATTTAGTGTCAGTATTCTTTTTTTTTTTGAGGAAATTATCCCAATTTATATTGTTAAGGGCTTCTCTGAGTTGATCAAACTTTGCCTTACCAATTGTGGCCCCTCAAGAGATTCCCTCTGATTAAATCAGAGTTTTATCTAGCAATAAACATACCAAGATAAGAATTATATTAGGTTAATACTGTATAAATTGGTCCTTTTCCTTCTCTGTGTGTTTGCTGAAATGATGCGGCGTATGCAGATAAACGTTCTGTTTGTCTCTTCTAATATGTGCGCTTCTTCTTCTGCAGGGGAGACTGTAATTAACTATGCAGATTATTACCAGGGACTCTGGAACTGCAAGAGTGACAAGAGTGATGAGCTGTCATTCCAGCGTGGAGATATTATCCGTATCCTGAGCAAGGTAAAAAAGAAAAAGAAAAAAAGGTCACAGGAATGAAGAAGGGAGGGGGTCGTATTGGAAGCAGACTTATAAGGCAATTAGTTCATTTGTATGGGGTAATAAAATATATATTTATAATCATTTACATGCTATGAAATAATTTATAGTGAAGCGAATGTGTTTCCATCATTCCTAATAAACACAGAAACTTGACTGTGGCTTTCCTCCTATGAGATTGTTAAGAGTATGTCGATATGTGGAGCAGGTAGATTTTCTATACATTTTGCTGCAGCATTTACAGTAGCAGCAAAGTGAATGCTTAAATATTATGCAGGCAGAGCTGTCATGACTCAATTATGTTCAATATGTCACATATGTGAACAGAGCCTATGCACAGGATACATTTACATCATACAACATAATGTGAAACATGACAGAAGTTTATGTTCCAAGTGTTTGTTTGTTTTTGTTTCACAGTAGAAACTTGTAGTTGCTGTAGATTGGAAAAGAATGTTAAACATAAAATAGACGCATACAAGTTTGTTTACATGTTGAAAAATAAGGCAGGAGACCTATCTATCAAGGGTGGTCTTTTTACAGGTTGGTCCCAATTCAGGACATGGGTTTTCCATTGTGAGCGTAATCTGGCTGATAATTCAATGTACTTTTTATGAGCATTGGGTTGGTGACTTTAAGTCACAATGCCTACATATACCCTATACATAGAGTGAATGGGGCTTTAAATTGGCATATGCACCTGAACAGCTTCTAGTGTATATGCAGAAGGTATCCATAGTCCCCTGCTGACTTGGGGCATGCCAAAAGAGTGTTCTGTGTGGGACCGGTATGCATTGGTGTGATATAAATATATATATATATATATATATATATATATATATATATATATATATACTTTATAAAGGTGGTGAGAGACCGCAGAAACGTGAAAAAAAAAATCCTTTGAAGTCTTGATTCCCTGACCAGGAACCATATGATGGCGTGCACCTAATTACTTGGTTATGCTGAATTGAATGTGCTGTTCTTCTGGACTATATATATATTTTTTTTTTTTTTTTGTGCCCCCTAGATGGATGTTGCTATACTTTTAACCCCTCCCCTTTAACCCCTTAAGGACTGAGCCCTTTTTCACCTTAAGGACTCAGCCATTTTTTGCAATTCTGACCACTGCCACTTTAAACATTAATAACTCTGGAATGCTTTTAGTTATCAATCTGATTCCGACATATTTTCATATTTCGTGACATATTTTACTTAGTGGTAAAATTTTGTGGTAACTTGCATCCTTTCTTGGTGAAAAATCCCAAAATTTGATGAAAAATTTGAAAATTTTGCATTTTTCTAACTTTGAAGCTCTCTGCTTGTAAGGAAAATGGATATTCAAAATAATTTTTTTTTTATTCACATATACAATATGTCTACTTTATGTTTACATCATAAAATTGATGAGTTTTTACTTTTGGAAGACACCAGAGGGCTTCAAAGTTCCGCAGCAATTTTCCAATTTTTCACAAAATTTTGAAACTCGCTTTTTTTCAGGGACCAGTTCAGGTTTGAAGTGGATTTGAAGGGCCTTCATATTAGAAATACCCCATAAAAGACCCCATTATAAAAACTGCACCCCCCAAAGTATTCAAAATGACATTCAGTCAGCGTTTTAACCCTTTAGGTGTTTCACAGGAATAGCAGCAAAGTGAAGGAGAAAATTCACAATCTTCATTTTTTACACTCGCATGTTTTTGTAGACCCAATTTTTGAATTTTTGCAAGGGGTAAAAAGGAGAAAATTTTTACTTGTATTTGAAACCCAATTTCTCTCGAGTAAGCACATACCTCATATGTCTATGTTAATTGTTCGGCGGGCGCAGTAGAGGGCTCAGAAGGGAAGGAGCGACAAATGGTTTTTGGGGGGCATGTCACATTTAGGAAGCCCCTATGGTGCCAGAACAGCAAAAAAAACCACATGGCATACCATTTTGGAAACTAGACCCCTCAGGGAACATAACAAGGGGTAAAGTAAACCTTAATACCCCACAGGTGATTCACAACTTTTGCATACGTAAAAAAAAAAACTAAAAAAATTCCCTAAAATGCTTGGTTTCCCAAAAGTTTTACATTTTTAAAAAGGGTAATAGCAGAAAATACCCCCCAAAATTTGAAGCCCAATTTCTCCCGATTCAGAAAACACCCCATATGGGGGTGAAAAGTGCTCTGCTGGCGCACTACAGGTCTCAGAAGAGAAGGAGTCACATTTGGCTTTTTTGAAGGAAATTTTGCTCTGGGGGCATGCCGCATTTAGGAAGCCCCTATGGTGCCAGGACAGCAAAAAAAAACACATGGCATACTATTTTGGAAACTAGACCCCTCGGGGAACGTAACAAGGGGTTAAGTGAACCTTAATACCCCACAGGTGTTTCACGACTTTTACATATGTAAAAAAATTTTTAACCTAAAATGCCTCTTTTCCCAAAAATTTTACATTTTTAAAAATGGTAAAAGCAGAAAATACCCCCCAAAATTTGGAACACAATTTCTCCCGAGTACGGCGATACCCCATATGTGACCCTAAACTGTTGCCTTGAAATACGACAGGGCTCCAAAGTGAGAGCGCCATGCGCATTTGAGGCCTAAATTAGGGACTTGCATAGGGGTGGATATAGGGGTATTCTACGCCAGTGATTCCCAAACAGGGTGCCTCCAGCTGTTGTAAAACTCCCAGCATGCCTGGACAGTCAGTGGCTATCTGGCAAAACTGGGAGTAGTTGTTTTGCAACAGCTGGAGGCTCCGTTTTGGAAACAGTGGCGTACCAGACGTTTTTCATTTTTATTGGGGAGGGGGGCTGTGTAGGGGTATGTGTATAGGTAGTGTTTTTTACTTTTTATTTTATTGTGTGTTAGTGTAGTGTAGTGTTTTTAGGGTACAGTCACACGGGCGGGGGTTCACAGTAGTTTCACGCTGGCAGTTTGAGCCGCAGCTCAAACTTGCAGCCGGATACTTACTGTAATCCTCCGCCCATGTGAGTGTACCCTGTACGTTCACATTGGGGGGGGGGGGGGGGGGGGGAACATCCAGCTGTTGCAAAACTGCAACTCCCAGCATGTACGGTCTATCAGTGCATGCTGGGAGTTGTAGTTTTGCAACCGCTGGAGGCTCCGTTTTGGAAACAGTGGCGTACCAGACGTTTTTCATTTTTATTGGGGAGGGGGGCTGTGTAGGGGTATGTGTATACGTAGTGTTTTTTACTTTTTATTGTGTGTTAGTGTAGTGTTTTTAGGGTACAGTCGCACTGGCGGGGGGTTCACAGTAGTTTCTCGCTGGCAGTTTGAGCTGCGACAGAAAATTTGCCGCAGCTCAAACTTGCAGCCGGATACTTGCTGTAATCCTCCGCCCATGTGAGTGTACCCTGTACGTTCACATTGGGGGGGGGGGGGGGAACATCCAGCTGTTGCAAAACTACAACTCCCAGCATGTACGGTCTATCAGTGCATGCTGGGAGTTGTAGTTTTGCAACAGCTGGAGGCACACTGGTTGTGAAACAGAGTTTGGTAACAAACTCAGTGTTTTGCAACCAGTGTGCCTTCAGCTGTTGCAAAAGCTACAACCCCCAGCATGTACGAACAGCGAAAGGGCATGCTTGGTCTTGTAGTTATACAACAGCTGGAGGCATACTACTTTGGCTGGGGATGCTGGGGACTGTAGTTATGCAACAGCTGGAGACACACTGGTTTGCTACATAACTCAGTGTGCCTTCAGCTGTTGCAAAACTACAACTCTCAGCAGTCACCGACAGCCAACGGGCATGCTGGGAGTTGTAGTTATGCAACCAGCAGATGCACTACTACAACTCCCAGCATGCACTTTAGCTGTTGGTGCAAGCTGGGAGTTGTAGTTACACAACAGCTGAAGGTACACTTTTCCATTGAAAAAATGTGCCTCCAGCTGTTGCAAAACTACAAGTCCCAGCATGCCCATAAGGGCATGCTGGGAGTTGTGGTGGTCTGCCTCCTGCTGTTGCATAACTACAGCTCCCAGCATGCCCTTTTTGCATGCTGGAAGCTGTTGCTAAGCAACAGCAGGAGGCTGTCACTCACCTCCAACGATCCTCGCCGCACAGGTCAGTCCCGCTGCCGCCGCCGCTGCTCCAGGGGCCCCGATCCCAACATTGACGCTGGGGATCGGGGTCCCCAGCACCTGGGGTGCACGTCCCGCACCCGCTCACGTCCTCCGGAAGAAGGGCGGAGCGGGTTGCGGGAGTGACACCCGCAGCAGGCGCCCTGATTGGTCGGTCGGTAATCCGGCCGACGAATCAGGGCGATCGTGAGGTGGCACCAGTGCCACCTCACCCCTACAGGCTCTGGCTGTTCGGGGCCGTCGGAGACGGCCCCGAACAGCCTGTAATTCCGGGTCACCGGGTCACTGGAGACCCGATTGACCCGGAATCTGCCGCAGATCGCTGGACTGAATTGTCCAGCGATCTGCGGCCATCGCCGACATGGGGGGGGCATAATGACCCCCCTGGGCGATATGCCCCGATGCCTGCTGAACGATTTCAGCAGGCATCGGGCACCGGCTCCCCTCCGGCTAGCGGCGGGGGGGGCGGGATTTGACAGGACGTACTCAAACGTCCTGAGTCCTTAAGGACTCGGAAAAGGGGCCGTTTGAGTACGTCCTGCGTCCTTAAGGGGTTAAAAAAACATTTTCTATACATGCTCATTTTAATATATTAATAGAATTTTAATATACTTTTTTTTTTATTACCCCTGTTTAGGTGGTAATGAAAAACTTATCGTACGGCAGTGTTTCCAAAACGGAGTCTCCAGCTGTTGCAAAACAACAACTCCAAGCGTTTCCGGACAGCCACTGAATGTCCAGGCATTCTTGGAATTTAGCAAAAGCTAGAGGCACCCAATTTGTAACCCAATTTCTCCTGGGTACGGAAATACCCCATATGTGGGCGTAAAATGCTCTGCGGGCGCACAACAAGGCTCAGGAGTGAGAGAGCACTATGTACATTTGAGGCCTAAATTGGTGATTTGCACAGGGGTGGCTGATTTTACAGCGGTTCTGACATAAATGCAAAAAACTACCCACATGTGACCCCATTTTGGAAACTACACCCCTCACGGAACGTAACAAGGGTTATAGTGAGCCTTAACACCCCACAGGTATTGGAAATTTTTTGGAAAAGAAAATGAAAAAAAAAAATGTTAACTAAAATGCTGACTAAAATGTTAACTAAAAAGCCCCCCCAAAATTTGTAACCCCATTTCTTCTGAGTAAGAACAAACCCCATATGTGGATGTAAAGTGCTCTGCGGGCACAGTGCAATGCTCAAAAGAGAGGGAGCGCCATTGGGCTTTTGTAGAGAAAATTTGTCCGGAATTGAAGGCCACGTGTGTTTACAAAGCCCCCATAGTGCCAGAACAGTGGAACCTCCCCCCCCCCACACACAGACACGTGACCCCATTTATGAAACTACACCACTCACGGATTGTAATAAGGGGTACAGTGAGCATTTACTCCCCATAGGTGTCTGACAGATTTTTGAAACAGTGGTCCATGAAAATAAAAACAGTGGGGTGTAAATGCTCACTGCACCACTTATTAAATTCTGTAAGGGGTGTAGTTTCCAAAATGAGGTCACATGTGGGGGGTCCACTGTTCTGGCACCACGGGGGGCTTTGTAAATGCACAAGGCCCCCATCTTCTATTCCAACCAAATTCTCTCTCCAAAAGCTCAATGGCGCTCCTTCTCTTCTGAGCATTGTAGTGCGTCAGCAGAGCACTTTACATCCACACAGGGGGTATTTCCATACTCAGAAGAAATGGGGTTACAAATTTTGGGGGGCATTTTCTCCTATTACCCCTTGTAAAAATGAAAATTTGGGGAAAAACCAGCATTTTAGTGAAAAAATTATGTTTTTTCATTTACACATCCGACTATAACGAAAAGTCGTCAAACACCTGTGGGGTTTTAAGGCTCACTGTACCCCTTGTTACGTTCCTTGAGGGGTGTAGTTTCCAAAATAGTATGCCATGTCACGGCTCCACCCCCGTGTGATGTCCCGCTCGCCCCTTTAATGAAAGCCTATGGGAGGGGGCGTGGCGGCTGGACCCCGGCAATCAGGCATCTTATCCCCTATCCTTTGGATAGGGGATAAAATGTCTTAGGGCTGGAGTACCCTCTTAAGGACAATTTTGTTTTTGCATTTTCCTTTTTTCCTCCTCGCCTTCTAAAAATCATAACTCTCTTATATTTTCATCCACAGACAAGTATGAGGGTATGTTTTTTGCGCGACAAACTGTCCTTTGTAATGACATCACTTATTTTACCATAAAATGTATGCGCAACCAAAAAAAATACTATTTGTCTGTGGAAATTGAAAAGAAAACAGCAATTTTGCTAATTTTTGGAAAGTTTTGTTTTCACCCTGTACAATTTATGGTACAAATGTATTTATTTTTCTTTATTCTGTGGGTCAATACGATTAAAATGATACCCATGATTACATACTTTTCTATTATTGTACTGCTTTAAAAAAAAATCTCAAACTTTTTAAACAAATTAGTACCTTTAAAATCCCTCGATTTTGACGACCTATAACTTTTTCATTTTTCCGTATAAGTGGCCGTATGAGGGGTAATTTTTGGCGCTGTGATGTGTACTTTTTATTGATACGACATTTGCATATATAAAACTTTTAATACATTTTTTATTAATTGATGTGACAAAAAAGCATCAATTTTGGACTTTTATACGTTCACCTTACAAGATCATTAACATTATATTCTGAGATAGTTCGGACATTTACACACGCAGCGATACCAAATATGTTTTTACATTTTTTTTACACTTTTTGGGGATAAAATGAGAAGGGACAATTTACATTTTATTGGGGGAGGGGATTTTTCACATTTTTTTACTTTAACTTTTTTTTTTTTTTATTACACTTATGTCCCCATATGGGACTATTTATAGCAATCACTTGATTGCTAATACTGTTCAGTGCTATGCATAGGGCATAGTACTGCTCAGTATTATTGGCGATCTTCTTCTCTGGTCTACTTGATCTCAGACCAGAGCAGAAGACCCCTGGAGAAGGACGGAGGCAGGTGAGGGGACCTCCGTCCGCCATTACGGATGATGGGATCCCCGCGGCAGCACAGCGGGTGATCCGAACATCCATTTTACCAACCGCAATGCAGCAGATGCCATGATCTGTATTGATCACGGCATCTGAGGTGTTAATGGCTGACTTAAGCGCGATTGGTCATGTCCGCCATTATCGGTGGGACCCTGGCTGCTGATAGCAGCCCGGAACCCACCGTGCATGACCCGAGCACCGGGACGTAAATGTACGTCCTGGTGCATTAAGTACCACCGCACCAGGACGTACATTTATGTCTTGCATCGTCAAGGGGTTAAAGGGGTACTCCAGCGGAAAATATTTTTATAATTTTTTTTTTTCAAATCAACTCTTTCCAGAAATAAATAAACAGATTTGTAAATTACTTTTATTAAAAAATCTTAATTCTCCCAGTACTTATCAGCTGCTGTATGCTCCACAGGAAGTTGTTGTTCTTTTCAGTCTGACCACAGTGCTCTCTGCTGATACCTCTGTCTGTCTGTGTCTGGAACTGTACAGACTAGGAGCAAATCCCCATAGCAAACCTCCTGGACAGAGGTGTCAGCAGAGAGCAATGTGATCAGACTGGAAATAACTTCACAACTTCCTCTGGAGCATACAACAGCTGATAAGTACTGGAAGGATTAAGATTTTGTTTTATTAGAAGTAATTTACAAATCTGTTTAACTTTCTGTCACCGGTTTATTTGAAAAAATAAATTTCCAGCAGAGTACCCCTTTAAAGGGGTACTCCGGTGGAAAAACAATTTTTTAAATCAAGTGGTGCCATGAAGTTAAATGGATTTGTAAATTACTTCTATTTAAAAATCTTAACCCTTCCAGTACTTATCAGCTGCTGTATGCTCCACAGGAAGTTCTTTTCTTTTTTAATTTATTTTCTGTCTGACCACAGTTCTATGAAAAAGTGTACCTCCAGCTGTTGCATAACTACAACCCCCAATATGCACTGACAGTCAAAGGGCATGCTGGGAGTTGCAGCAGTGTCAGCATGCCCTTCGGCTGTAAGTGCATGCTGAGAGTTGTAGTTTTGCAACAGCTGAAGGCACACTGTTTGCTAAACACAGAGTTTGTTACCTAACCCAGTGTTTCACAACCAGTGTGCCTCCAGCTTTTGCAAACTACAACTCCCAGCATGCACTAATAGACTGTACATGCTGGGAGTTGTAGTTTTGCAGCAGTTGGAGGAACACTGGTTGCAAAACACTAAGTAACAAACTCTGTGTTCTGCAACCAGTGTGCCTCCAGCTGTTGCATAACTACAACCCCCAGCATGCACGGACAGACAAAGGGCATGCTGGGAGTTGTAGTTTTGCAACAGCTGGAGGCACCCTGTTTGGGAAACACTGCTGTAGGGTTATTTTAGTATCGGAGGCAAGAGTCATTCTTGCATCAAGGTCCGTCCTTATGCAAATCCCTAATTTAGGCCTCAAATGCGCATGGCGCTCTCTCACTTCGGCAACCTGTCGTGTTTCAAGGCAACAGTTTAGGGCCACATATGGGGTATTTCCGTACTCGAGAGAAATTGCCTAACAAATTTTGGGGGGTCTTTTTCTCCTTTTACTCCTTATGAAAAGGTAAAGTTGGGGTCTACTCCAGCATGTTATTGTAAAAAAAAATTTTTTTTACACTAACATGCTGGTGTTGCCCCATACTTTACATTTTCACAAGAGGTAAAAGGGAAAAAAAGGCCCACAAAATTAATAACGCAATTTCTCCTGAGTACGTAAATGCCCCATATGTGGATGTAAAATGCTCTGCGGATGCACAACAAGGCTCAGGAGTGAGAGCGCACCGTGTACATTTGAGGTGATTTGTACAGGGGTGGCTGATTACTGCAGAGGTTCTAACTTAAACAGAAAAGAAAGCCACCCACATGTGACCCCATTTTGGAAACTACACCCCTCACAAAAGGTAACAAGGGGTATAGTGAGCCTTAACACCCCACGGGTGTTTAAAGAATTTTTGTTAAAATTGGACGTGAAAATGAAAAAAAAATTTTTTTTCACTAAAATGCTGGTGTTATCCCAAAGTTTTCATTTTCACAAGGGGTAATAGGAAAAAAAAACAAAAAAAATTGTAATACCATTTCTTCTGAGTAAATAAATACCCATTGTGTGGACGTAAAGTGCTCAGCTAGTGCACTAGAGGGTTCAGAAGAGAATGAGCGCCATTGGGCTTTTGGAGAGAGAAATTGAATGGAATGGAAGGCCATGTGCGTTTACAAAGCTCCCATGGTGCCAGAACAGTGGACCCCCCCACATGTGACCCCAATTTGGAAACTACACCCCTCAAGGAATGTAATAAGGGGTACAGTGAGCATTTATACCCCACTGGTGTCTGACCGATTTTTTGAACAGTGGTCCATGAAAATTAAAAAAAAAAAATTTCATTTGCACAGCCCACTGTTCCAAAAGTCTTTAAAACGCCAGTGGGGTGTAATACATTCTGTGAGGGGTGTAATTTCCGAATTAGGGTCACATGTGTGGGGGGGGGGGGCACTGTTCTGGCACCATGGGGGCTTTGTAAACGCACACTGCCCCCAACTTCCATTCCAAACAAATTCTCTCTCCAAAAGCCCAATGGCGCTCCTTCTTTTCTGAGGATTGTAGTGCGCCCACAGGGCACTTTACATCCATATATGGGGTATTTCCATACTCAGTAGAAATGGGGGTCATTTTCTCTTATCACCTCTTGTAAAATTGTAAATTTGGGGGGAAAAAATGCATTTTAGTGAAAAAAAAAATGTTTTCATTTACACATCCAAATTTTACGAAAAGTCATCAAACACCTGTGGGGTGTTAAGGCTCACGGTACCCCTTGTTACGTGCTTTGAGGGGTGTAGTTTCCAAAATAGTATGCCATGTGTTTTTTTTCTTCCGTTATGGCACCATAGGGGCTTTCTAAATGAGACATGCCCTCCAATAACCATTTCAGCAAAATTTGCTTTCAAAAGGCCAAATGTGACTCCTTCTCTTCTGAGCGTTGCAGTGCGCACATGGGGTATTTCCATACTCAGAAGAAATGCGGTTACAAATTTTTGGGGGCATTTTCTCCTATTACCTCTTGTAAAACTGGTAAATTTGGGGGGGGACGGCATTTTAGTGAAATAATTTATAAATTTCATTTACACATCCGACTTTAACGAAAAGTTTACAAACACCTGTCGGGTGTTAAGGCTCACTGTACCCCTTGTTACATGCCATGAGGGGTGTAGTTTCCAAAATAGTATGCCATGTGTTTTTTTGCTGTTCTGGCACCATAGGGGCTTCCTAAATGCGACATGCCCCCCACAAACCATTTCAGTAAAATTCACTCTCCAAAATCCCATTGTCGCTCCTTTGCCCTCTAGTGCACCCACAGAGCACTTTACGTTCACATATGAGGTATTTCCTTACTCGAGAGAAATTGGGTTACACATTTTGGGGGGCTTTTTCTCCTTTTACCCCTTGTAAAAATTCAAAAACTGGGTCTACAAGAACATGTTAGTGTAAAAAATTGAGATTTTGAATTTTCTCCTTCACTTTGCTGCTATTCCTGTGAAACACCTAAAGGGTTAACAAACTTTCTGAATGTCATTTTGAATACTTTGAGGGGTGCAGTTTTTAAAATGGGGTAATTTATGGGGTATTTCTAATATGAAGGTCCATCAAATCCACTTCAAAACTGAACTGGTCCCTGAAAAATTCTGATTTTGAACATTTTGTTAAAATTGCTACTGAACTTTGAAGCCCTCTGATGTCTTCCAAAAGTAAAAACTTGTCAACTTTATGATGCAATCATAAAGTAGACATATTGCATATGTGAATCAATATATAATTTATTTGGGATGTCCATTTTCCTTATAAGCAGAGAGTTTCAAAGTTATAAAAATGCTACATTTTTAAATTTTTCATCAAATTTGGGAATTTTTCACCAAGAAATTATGCAAGTATCAACAAAAATTTACCACTAACATAAAGGAGAATGTGTCACAAAAAAAACTATCTTGGAATCAGAATGAAAAGTAAAAGCATCCCAGAGTTATTAATGCTTAACCCCTTAAGGACCAAGCATTTTTCTGTTTTTACACTTTCGTTTTTTCCTCCTCACCTTTTAAAAATCATAACCCTTCTAAAAATCCATATGAGGGCTTATTTTTTGCGCCACCAATTCTACTTTGGAATGATATGAGTCATTTTACACAACCATTTATGGCGAAACAGAAAAAAAAATCATTGTGCGACAAAATTGAAGAAAAAACACCATTTTGTAAATTTTGGGGGCTTCTGTTTCTAGGCATTACATTTTTCGGTAAAAATTACACTTTATCTTTATTCTGTAGGTCCATACGGTTAAAATGATACCCTACTTATATAGGTTTGATTTTGTCGCACTTCTGGAAAAAATCATAACTACATGCAGGAAAATTTATACATTTAAAATTGTCCTTTTCTGACCCCTATAACTTTTTTATTTTTCCACGTACAGGGCGGTATGAGGGCTCATTTTTTGCGCCGTGATCTGAAGTTTTAATCGGTACCATTTTTATTTTGATTTGACTTCTTGATCGCTTTTTATTCCTTTTTTTATGGTATGAAAAGCGACCAAAAATACGCTATTTTGGACTTTGGAATTTTTTTGCGTGTACGCCATTGACCGTGCGGTTTAATTAATTATATATTTTCATAGTTCAGACATTTACGCACGCGACGATACTACATATGTTTATTTTTATTATGGTTACATATTTTTAATATGGAATTTGGGAAAAGGGGGGTGATTTAAACTTTTAATAAAGAAGGGGTTAATGTGTGTGTTTTTAAACTTTTTTTAAACTTTTTTTTTTTACACTTTTAGTCCCCTTAGGGGACTTTTAGGAGGAATCATTTGATTCCTCATACAGATGAATGGGATTGCATACAATCCCATTCATCTGTGTGCTCTGCGCTCGATTGATAAAGCCTGGTCCTGCCAGGCTTTATCATTCAGAGAGCCGGAGCCGACACAGGAGGAGAGGTAAGCCCTCAGGCTACCTCAGTAGTACCACTGGACCACCAGGGACTGGATACAGGCACCTTTAGACGCCGCTGTCAACTTTGACAGCGGCGATCTAAAGGGTTAATAGCCGCCCGCAGCGATCGCCGCATGTCGGCTATTAACGCCGGCCCCCAGCTACAGGAATCAGCTGGGGGCTGGCCGGTATGACGCGGGCTCGAGACGGGAGCCCGTGTCATACCTCGGTAACGGCCATTGGACGAGTATAGACGTCCATGGTCGTTATCGGGTTAAAGTGAAAGTGGTCAGATTTGCAAAAAATGCTTGGGTCCTTAAGGTGAAAATGGGCTGGGTCCTTAAGGGGTTAATAGTCCCAATAGGAGACTATTTATAGCAATCACTTGATTGCTAATACTGTTCAGTGCTATACATAGGGAATAGCACTGATCAGTATTATCAGTGATCTTCTGCTCTGGTCTGCTTGATGTCAGACCAGAGCAGAAGACCCCAGGAGACAGCCGGAGGCAAGTGGGGGGACCTTCCGCCACCATTACAGATGACCGGATCCCCGCGGCAGCGCTGCGGGCGATACGATCAGCCATATTAAGTGCCGTACTGCCGAAGATGCCGTGATCTGCATTGATCCCAGCATCTGAGGGGTTAATGGCGGACATCGGCGTGATTGCTGATGTCGCCATTATCGGCGGGTCCCCGGGTGCTGATAGCAGCCGAGACCTGCCGCGCATGACTCGAGCACCGTGCTCGCGGTCATGTTCATGACGTAAATGCACATCATGGTACGTTAAGTACCACCGCACCATGACGTACATTTACGTCCGATGCCATTAACGTGTTAAGAGGAGGTGTGGTCTGGTTCCATCAGCTCCACAATTTTACAGGTATTTATTGTCTTCCAATTATGCCGCTTGGTGACCTCACCTTAAAGCCCTCTGCGACTTTTACTCTGCACTTCACTCATAGAGTTATGTGTATCCTCACAACGTACTTTAGATCTGTTTCATTTAGCGGCTGTTTGCACACACGAGTTTCAGACGATTGACTAATAATAAGCTATAAAACTCTAGACCTGCTACACTAAGCCTGTCTGGGTGACTGATTCTGCTCTGCCAAGCCTGTATGTCCCAATTCTCCGGGTCTGACTGTAGGGTGGCACCAGCTGACATCCTTGGACTGTAACTTAAACTGCTTTTGAAATTGCTGCTTTTGCCTTAAATACCTAGCTTTGCTTATGGAAGTTATTGAGTTACTTGTTGGGTTACCTCTAGGGAAATACCTGCTTGAACTTTTTATGTATTTAAATGTATATGTTCAGCATAAAACCAGATTTTAGAGTTTAAATTTATAGTACTAGTCAAAAGTTTGGACATACACTTTCATTCCATTGTTTTTCTGTTTTTTATTTCTATATTCTGATTACGGTACATAATAAATACATTAAAACTATGAAGCAACAAATAAAGTATTAAACAGTAAACAAAAAGTTTTTATATTGTAGATTCTTTAAAGGGGCACTCTTTTATTTTTTTTTTTAAATCAACTGGTGCCAGAAAATTATACAGATTTGTAAATAACTTCTGTTTAAAAATCTTAATCCTTCCACTCATCATCTGCTTTATACTACAGAGGAAGTTCTTTTCTTTTTGAATTTATTTTCTTTATGACCACAGTGCTCTCTGCTGACACCTCTGTCCATGTCAGGAACTGTCCAGAGCAGGAGCAAATCCCCATAGCAAACCTATACTGCTCCGGACAGTTCCTGAAACGGACGGAGTTGTCAGCAGAGAGCACTGTGGTAAGACAGAAAAGATATTCAAAAATAAAAGAACTTCCTTTGTAGTATACAACAGCTGATAAGTACTGGAAGGATTAAAATTTTTAAATATAAGTAATTTACAAATATGTTTAACTTTCTGGCACCAGTTGATTTAAAAAAATAAATAAATTCCACCTCAGTACCCCTTTACAGTAACCCCCTTTTTGCTTTTGATGACAGTTTTGCACTTTTTTTGTTATTCTCTCATGCAGCTTCATAGGATAGTCACCTGGAATGTTTTTTTTACAGTCTTGAAGGAATTCACAGAGATGTTAAAGGGGTACTCTGCCCCTAACATCTTATCCCATATCCAAAGGATAGGGGATAAGATGTCAGATCGCGGGGGTCCAGCGGGGCTGCAGCACCGTGACGTCACGCCTCTGCCCCCTCGTGAATCACAGCCCGCCCCCTCAATACACGGCTGCCACGCCCCCTCCCATAGACTTGCATTAAGGGGGCGGGCCGTGATATCACAAGGGGGCGGAGCCATGACATCACGATGCTCCGGCCACCGTATCGCCGCTCCTTACGCACGGAGCGAGTTTGCTCTGTGCAGTAATGAAAGCTGGGTGCTGCAGCAGAGATCCCGGGGGTCCCCAGTGGATACTTTGGATAGGGGATAAGATGCTTGGGGCGGAGTACCACTTTAAGCCTTCTTTTCCTTTACTCTGCAGTCCAATTCATTCCAAAGCATCACAGTTTGATTGAGGTTGTGGAACTGTGGAGACCATGGGGGAGATTCATCAAAACCTGTGTAGAGGAAAAGGTGACCAGTTGCCCAAAAACAACCAATCAGATTGCCTCTATCTGTCTACGTGATATGTCTTAAAGGAGAGATCCAGCCAAAAGTGGTAAAACAAACAACTTATATATAAACTCACCATGACTCCACAAGGCATCCCAGCTGATTTGTTTCAAAATCAGACCCCCATAGCCACGATAAACAGCCTTTGAAAATCATGCTGAGTCAGCAAGAAACGCCACATACTAGGCTTGTTTCCTTTGTGAGCTGCAGGTAATGGGCTGCTGTGAGAATGAGCAGGAAGGATGTGTGTGCCCTCTAGCCAATCAGAGACACTCAAACACGGCACACTGAAGCTGTCTGCTCTCTGAGCAGGCGAATAGGGAGTGTGAAGTGTCATCTACGGTAGACACTAGTCATCAGTGTAGTAAGATCTCCTGGACTTCCTGCCTGGAGAGAAACAGGGTATGTGCTCAGCAAAGATTACATTTCACATTGCAAAGTTATATAACTTTATCATGTGCAACTATGTAAAGGTAATTTCATTTGGCTGGAGTTCTCATTTAATGTAATCATGGACTGTTAGCTCTCTTTCCTTAGTTCTTGACATAATGTAGATTTTTGACAAGTAGTTGAAAACTGTATGTAGGTGTGTACTAATCCCACACCTGATGATCTAAAACACATTATGAAGGCAAGAAATTCTACTGATTAACTTTTAACAAAGCATACCTGTTAATTGAAAACCATTCAAGGTGACTATCCCATGAAGCTCATTGAATGGCAAGCGTGTTCAAAGCTGTCATCAAAGCAAAAGGGGGCTATATTGATTAATCTAAATCTACAATGGAGAAAAAAAAACACATATTGGAATGAAAAGATGT
This sequence comes from Hyla sarda, assembly GCF_029499605.1. NCBI lineage: Eukaryota > Metazoa > Chordata > Amphibia > Anura > Hylidae > Hyla > Hyla sarda. Next base: position 31,817,845 of record NC_079200.1, read on the forward strand.
GTATAAATTGGTGCTGTATATATACAGAAACTGTTGTACAAAAAATTGCTAACTTATCTTGTGCCAGTCCTTTTACTGTTCCATTTAAAACTAATGCTTTATGCTTCATTCTGGAATGTGTGATCTGTGCAGAAAACAGTACAGTAATCTGCTTTATGGAAAATTCTGTCCTGCTCATAGAGGCTCAGCTAAATTCTTATTGATGTGTTTATAGCAAACCTTGTTAATTGTTTCCAAATCCAACCTGCTATAAACGTTCAAATTAAGCTAATAAAAGTAAAAAACTCAAAAAAATCTGCTCCAAAAAAAATAGTGACCACAACTTAGTTTAGGGTTCCAGAGTGACATTTGGTTGTGCAACCGTTGCAGTAAAATCACAGGCTGCCATGACCACTGTGCAACCTCAGTGTTCCCCTATAAGGGGAGGTGGCTTATGGAAGTTCTTTCATTTGGTGTGCAACCATGTGAGAGTTTTCTTCTTTGTATGTTTCATTGCTATAACAAATGCATTTAATCTGAAGAATACAAATATAGTTGGCAAACTTTGTTATTGCAGGTTGCCAGCAAATTTCCCTGTAAATTTTATTGGGCATGATAGTGGTTACATAGTCCCTAGCCTTACCGTAAAAATAAAATAAAAGGCCCTTCCGAATCAAAGGTTTATGCTAGTTACAGGCTTAAAGGAAAATGGTCACCCATTCTATAACCCGATACACCTGGTTATAGAGTGGGTGAACAGGACGCCGATCCTACTGAGCGCTTACGTGGCTAACGCTTATGAATATTTAAATCCAGCCGGCAGGCCTGCCTCCAGAGCGCAAGTCAGCGCTGAAAGAGGGGGACCTTCAGAGGATCGGGGTTCCGGACTTCAGGTAGGTATAGCAGTCCGAGACCCCGCATCGGTCTCCTGTTCACCTGCACTATAACCCGATGTATCGGGTTATAGTGCAGGTGAACGGATGACCGTTTTCCTTTAAATGGGTATGGCATAGGGAAAATAGAAAAAAAAGGCGTACTTATCTATTTTTGGTCCCTCTGCATCTTCCGTTCTCCATCGGGTTCCTGCTTTCGACACGAGTGCTGGACCTACTGGCTCAGCCAATCACTGGTTGCATCAGTGTCCCATATCAGCCAGTGATTGGAGTGATTGGCTGAGCGGGCATGTCCTGCCCAGAGCACTCATTTAGTTAGCAGGAAGAAAACAGAAGATCGAGGGAATGGAAGAAGGAAAACAGGAGCAGGGGGACAAGGGTCTAGGTAAGTATGCCTTTTTTCTATTGTCCACAAGCCCCAGCACCATATTGTTTTTCAGAAAACACTGGAAATATCCCTTTAAGGCTGTGTTTACATGTTGAAGTTTTTAAAGAAAAACGGTCAGCTTGTTCACCCACACTAAACCCAATACAGTGGGTAATAGTGTGGGTGAACAGGAGGTCAATGAGGGGTCACTTACTTAAATATATTCAGTAGGTCCTGACCAGGGCCGGCGCTGCCACTTGTCAAACTAGGCAGCCACCTACAACACACTACCGCCCAGGGCGCAGCCGGCCAGGTTCCCCAGAGCCAGGGGAATGCCAAGGAAGAAGAGGGTGCAGAGCAGGTGCTTTTATACTGCAAACAATCACTGTTAATAATGGTGCTCTTTTGCAGTTCATAAGCGCCATCACAGCATTGATGTTACATAACATTGGAGACTAGTGCAGAAGAGAGGATCGGGGTGCAACAGGGGAGCAGGGTGACAGGTGAATTTTTTTTTTTTTTGTTTTCATGGGGGGCACAGCGGGGGGGCATTAAAAGCCTTATAATATATGGGGGCATAATAGGTGTTATATGTGGGCATAATTGGTCTTATTTTATATGAGAGCATAATAGGTATTATATGGGGACATAATAGTTATTATATTATATGTGGGCATAATAGGTGTTATATTATATGGGGGCATAATGGGTATTATCTTGTATGGGGGCATAACGAGTATTATATTATTTGGGGGCATAATAGGTATTATATGAGGGCATAATAGAATAGAAGTGTAGATCAGCTCTCCCTGAAGCCCACAGAATCGAGCACGGAAAGGGAACGGATTATCCCCAACTTGAATGCATGAAGATAAAAGGAATCCAGCTCATTCATAGATCTAATAGCCGTCTTTATTCACACGAAGTTACATGGATCACATGTACAGGACAGGATGTGACGCGTTTCGGCCAGGTGCTGGCCTTACTCATATCTGATGGCATAATAGGTATTATATCATATGGGGGCATGATAGGTTTTATATTAAATGGGGGGCATAATAGGTATTATATCATATGGGGGCATAATAGTTATTATATTATATGGGGGGGCATAATAGTCTTAATATTATATATGGGCATAATAGGCTTTATATTTAATAGGGACATAGTAGGACTTATATGGGGGCATAATAGACCTTATACTATATGGGGGAATATAGGACCTTATACTTTATTATTTTATGGGGGGATAGTGTACTATATGGGGGCACAGAGTAGAGGGCCTAATTGCTATATGGGGGCATAGTGTAATGGGCTTTATGCTATTTGAGGGCACAGTGGGGGGCCTAATTGCTACAGTCATGGCCGTAAATGTTAGCACCCCTGAAATTTTTCAAGAAAATGAAGTATTTCTCACAGAAAAGGATTGCAGTAACACATGTCTTGCTATACACATGTTTATTCCCTTTGAGTGTATTGGAACTAAACCAAACAAGGGAGAAAAATAAGCAAATTGAATATGATGTCACACCAAACTCCAAAAATGGGCAGGCCAAAATTATTGGCACCCTTCAATATTATGGATAAATAAGATTGTTTCAAGCATGTGATTCTCCTTTAACCCCTTAAGGACCCGGGGTTTTTCTGTTTTTGCTTTTTTGTTTTTTCCTCCTTACCTTTTAAAAAATCATAAAATTTTGCACCTAAAAATCCATAAAAATCCTTTTTTTTTTTTGTGCAACCAATTCTACTTTGTAATCACATCAGTCATTTTACCCAAAAATCGACGGCGAAACGGAAAAAAAATCATTGTGAGACAAAATTGAAAAAAAAAAAAAAACGCCATTTTGTAAATTTGGGGGCTTCCGTTTCTACACAGTACATTTTTCGGTTAAAATGACACCTTCTCTTTATTCTGTAGGTCCATACGATTAAAATGATACCCTACTAATATAGGTTTGATTTTGTCATACTTCTGGAAAAAATCATAACTACATGCAGTAAAACTTATACGTTTAAAATTGCCATCTTCTGACCCCTATAACTTTTTTATTTTTCCGCATATGGGGCGGTATGAGGGCTCATTTTTTGCGCCGTGAAGTTTTTAGCGGTACCATTTTTGTATTGATCAGACTTTTTGATCGCTTTTTATACATTTTTTCATGAAATAAAAAGTGACTAAAAATTACGCTATTTTGGAATTTGGCATTTTTTCATGAAATAAAAAGTCACTAAAAATTACGCTATTTTGGAATTTGAAATTTTTTTGCGCGTATGCCATTGACTGTGCGGACTGTGCGGTTCCGCACGTGGCGATACCACATATGTTTATATTTATTTACACAGGTTTTTTTTAAATGGGAAAAGGGGGGGGGGATTCACACTTTTATTAGGGAAGGGGTTAAATGATCTTCGTTCACTTTTTTTTTTTTTGCAGTGTTGTAGCTCCCATAGGGGGCTATAACACTGCACACACTGATCTTTTACATTGATCAGTGGTTTCTCATAGGAAACCACTGATCGATGATTCTTCCGCTTGACTGCTCATGCCTGGATCGTCGATTGGACAGCATGGAGGCAGGTAGGGACCCTCCGGCTGTCCTGTAAGCTGTTCGGGATGCCGCGATTTCGCCGCACAGCTCCCTGATCCCGAACAGCCCCCTGAACTAACTGGCAACGTTTTAGTTTCACTTTAGCCGGACTCCCTTGATAAAGTCAGCATAGCCTGACGAAATGTCAGGGGGTGGATGGCTAGCACCTGATTTTTAACAGCAGCCGTACAATGCCAGTCTAAATCAAATGTGCATGTCCACAGCACATAGTGAATGATCGCAGGGTTACCTAATATCTATTTGGACAGACACAGTAATTCATCTGAGCATTGGTGTTTTTAAACAGCACTTTACACATTTTTTGATTTATTTTAAAGGATTGAATAAAGCATTAAAGGTTTTAAAAAATAAAACTACAAGGGGGGATATCTAGTTTTAGGGTTAACACCTTTAGGGGGTATACCCCTAAAAGTTGTTGTTGAATCAACTGCCCTGAAATCCTCGGGGGTATTTGTTGTTTGTTAGTTTCACTTTAGACGCGGTGATCAACTTTTAATGCCGCGTCTAAAGGGTTAATAGCGCCCAGCACTGCGATCAATGCCCCGCCCTATTATCCACGGGTCCCGGTCGGGCCCAATCTGCTATGGCCCGACGTTATAGATTGGCAGCGGACTCATGATGTACCGGTGCGTGATGGCTCCTTAACAGGTTAAACTCACCGGGGGCAAGTAACAGGTGTGGGCAATCTAAAAATCACATCTGAAAGCAGATAAAAAGGAGAGAAGTTCACTTAGTCTTTGTATTGTTTGTCTTTGTGTGCGCCACACTAAGTATGGACAACCGAAAGAGGAGAAGAGAACTGTCTGAGGACTTGAGAACCAAAATTGTGGAAAAATATCAACAATCTCAAGGTTACAAGTCCATCTCCAGAGATCTAGATTTGCCTTTGTCCACAGTGCACAACATTATCGAGAAGTTTGCAACCCATTGCACTGTAGCTAATCTCCCTGGGCATGGAGGGAAGAGAAAATTGATGAAAGGTGTCAATGCAGGATAGTCCGGATGGTGGATAAACAGCCCCAAACAAGTTCCAAAGATATTCAAGTCAAGATATTCAAGTCAGTAACCGTATGATGGTAATATGTATGGTGATAATATTCCTCCTTGTATACTGGTATTATTGGTAATACTGGTCTCAGTATACTGCTGTTATTTGGTAATTGTATTAGTTGTTTAGAAGTATACAGTATTATAATTAGGGATCGACCGATTATCGGTTTGGCCGATATTATCGGGCGATATTCACGATTTTGGACGTTATCGGTATCTGCAATTACCTTGCTGATAATCCGATAATGCCTGCTCTGGTCCTGACATATGTCCCCCAGAAGATCCATCTTCGTGAAGTGGAGTCACAGACAATGAATATGTCAATTGAGTCAACAAAGCCCCACCCCCTGTGCGCGATTCACTGAATTTTGCAGAGGATCTTCCAGGGGACATATGTCAGGACCAGGGCCTGACATATAAGTGACCCCTCGTTGGACTCCTGTTCACCCACACTATAACCCAGTGTATTGGGTTAAGTGTGGGTGAACAGGCTGACTGTTTTCCTTTAAAGCAGTTTCCCAAATTGTGGCAAAAACCAGCGTCATTAACATGACACAACTGCAGCTTGTGAACACTGCTTATGCCTTTCTATAGTAATATCTCATAAAGTCATTGTCAGGTTTTTTTTTATGTGCATGTGACCTTTCTTTTAATTGATTGTGTTTTTCTGGGTAAAGAATGGCAGTTGATGTGTTACTCTACAATGGATTCTAGCTATCCCACATATCATGTTAACCTTCTACTAATTCATTTATTGGTAAGCAAATTACCAGTTGCTTTTTTGTGACAAGAAGTATTAAGTGCTGGCTTATTGCCACCTAAAGCAACAGTGTTTCTAGGCAACGCCTGCACATTTAACCTTAAAGAAGGCGTGAAATGTTGCATAGGGATGGGGAAATACTATCAGTTTATTAGTATATTACAGACCATCTTCCTGGGAGTATTGCTTTGATAACAAGAATCACATGTGAAGATACCTAGTTAGATTTGTCACAGTAAACTGGACAAATAAAATATCAAATGACTCATGACACATTTCTGTTCGTACCTTTCCTCTAAGAGTTTACTGTGACCCATCTTAACTGTGTCCTACCAATGTACCATAAGTGTCTGATCAAGGGGGTCCAACCACTGGGACCCCTGTGATCTACTGCCTGGCACCCCAACTCTCCTCATGTACAAAGTGGTGGACGACATGCCCCCTCCCTGCATCTCTATGAGAGAGCCGGAGATACACGAGCACTGTATCTCTGGCTCTCCCATAGAGATGCATGAAGGGTGTGTGTCGGCCATCGCCTTGTGTGGTGGTTGACACCGCTTTGTGCATAGAGCGGTGCCCGCTCCATGCATGGGGAGAGCTGGGGTGCTGGACAGGAGATCGCGAGGGATCCCAGTGGTTGGAGCCTTTCAGGGTTTAAAAAAAACGTCACATCCCTTGTAGAGCTATAACTTAGAAGTAATTCTAGGTTCCTGCCATATTTGATGTGTACACTTGACATATCCAGGTTGAGCTTAAACTAATTGTGCACCTGTAATAGTACTCAGTTTATCAAATCCACCAACTCCACCTGCAGAGCTTTAGCCTGCTCTGATCAACAGCATATATAATATAAACACATTCAACAGCATATATAAATATAAACACATTCAACAGCATATATAATATAAACACATTCAATTTCAGACAAAAAGGACTTGCAGATCTTTTGTTGGTTCTCTTTTTTTTGTTTTAATTAATTTTTTACATAAGTTTTTTTTTTCAATAAAAACACTCATAATTTAGCATTTACCGAATAAAGATGTTAGAGTCCATTCCCATACAGCCATACAGTCTGATGTTTGGTATATGCACCATTTATATACATCTGGAGATGTTTCTTTCATATGCATCCAAAAGTTGTATGAGGTTTGGAATAGAGCCCTAATGACTGGATTATTCTTGCAGATTGACAGGTAACGTCTTGATTTTTAGGGAGATATGCACTTTAGATCCATGCTGGTGGTAAGTGCACCAGTGTGACTCTTAGCATTTTTAAGGGTATAGTTTGAAGCTCTTGCGTGCTGAAAACCTAGCAAACAATCACAGGTAATGTCATATGCCAATGTATATAGGAATGACTTTCCCTTATAGGGACCTACAATGCTCGGTAGCCATAGAATTGCACCCTCTACCCCAATTAGGATGTCAGAATGAAGGTTGTCCTTGTCTTGCTTTGTGATATTTCTGAAAACCTGGTTCGAATGAGGCCCTGTATCTCTAGAGCTAAGTGTGACTTTTTTAACAGATCTGCTAGATGCAGAAATAAGATGAAGGTATGTGTTGGCTAAGGGTGTGTTTTCATTTTTAGTTTTCTTTTTTGCAGGTTTTTTAAGCCAAAGCCAGGAATGGGACTCTGGTTTCTCAGCAGTTGCATATATACCACAAAGGGTTAATAAACTATTTTGGTTGTAGGTTATCTTTGTAAATGGGTTGGGTCCACAGCTTTTCCTAGCCGCGAGAGTTGCTTATTACCATGTTCCCCCTGTTTTGTATTTTGTCTACCTGTGGAGAAGAGTTTGTGTTAATTACTGAAACGTTTCTTTATTTCCAGTTTTAATTCTATTTAGCTGGATGTGGCAGCATTGTCATAAAAAACACAAAAGTTAATTTCCTTGGTTGCCATAAATAAAAGATATTTATATGTTGGGGTACAGAAGGTGTTTGCTGCCCTCTGGTGGCATCTTCCTTTTACACCAGCTCCATATATTTCAGCTTGTGCTGTGGCCTAGGATCCAATGTACATATGGGGTGATATGTGCTAATGAAGAGGTGCAGGAATTGACGCATGGCTCCCCCACTGTGTACTAGTGTTTGGAGGCTGCTTGTGTGGTGACTCAGAAGGCAGAGCTGGGACATTTGACCCCATTTATTAACCTCACGAGGTGCTATTGAGTTTAGAGAACTCAGGGTCAGCTGGAAGGCAGCGGTCACACGCCGGTCACATTCAGCAGGTCATTCCTTTTCTAAGACAGAAAGTAATCGTCTAGAACAAGCCCTGGCAGCCTTATTCCTGCCAGGTAATTCTTATAAATGAGAGCAGACACCAAGCGAGAGAGATCTAGAAGGGGGGACACAGCAAGGGCAGAGAAATGTACTTTGTAGCTTGGAAGCCTGAGCAAAGCACAAAGAAATGTCTTAAGATTGTTATCACTGAAGACTTTAATGGCGCTTTATGTGAACTATGCAACATCCCAAGATGCTACCTCTTCATACTTTCTACTAGAACCAGAAGAAAATATACAGCATTCCTCAATTTACATCTTTATAAAATCTTGTGTGGCTGAGTTAAAGAGTACCTATCAGCATCCTAACTTATACTAATTCCCCATCCCCATCTGTGCCTAACTCTAACTAAATATATCCCTGTTCTTTTTGATCATTCAAAACCCCCTAAAAATACCTTTTTATTGATGTCTTCGGTAGCTCAGTTGGCTGCCCTGTGCCAGGGAAGGATTTGGGCGTGTCCCGGTAGGCGCGACTTTATCTGATACCTGCCAGGGTTCACAGGGCAGACCCGATCCTTGAGCAGCAACCCCACTGACGCAGCTGGCCGGCCGAGTCAGGAGCGTGCCCTGCTGATGAATGAGCACAGTGCTCGTTCCCGCCTGTCTCATTGACAGGCGGGGAGCTGCGCTGAGCTCGCCTGTGTCCTGCCTGCAGTCTGTGATTTCGGACTCATGCCAGCAGGCCGGCATGAGTCCGAAATCAGTACATAAGCTTGCTAGTGAGACCGCTCGTGGTCACTTTTTTAATAGTAAAAAAAAAAACAATAAAGGATGCAAAATACAAACCAGTTAGAAAAAGATATTCATTAAGGCTTGATCTACACTATATCAAAAGTTTTTTTGATGATAGGTACCCTTTAATCCTTTGATGGTTCTAAAATGGTCTTAACATTAGGTACATACAATCTCAAATCAACAAAAATGTATGACAGATGACATTATTTAACAAAAACTAGGTCGAAGTTCAGAAGCAATGGTTGAAGAATCAAGTAAACCCTGTCCATAGAAATTTAAGAGGGTAAGTCCTAGTCAAATGCTACTAATCAAAGCCCTTGCTTGTTTGATCATCAGTAAGTGTGACTGCCTCCATAAAAGCAGAAGTTTTGCCAGTGTGCTGCTCTGCTGTAGCAATTATGCTAATCTGGAGATCAGCACTGATCTTAGAGAAGCAATTGTGGTTGCCTATCAAGTCTTAAGTTTTTGTTTTCCCATTTAGCCTGGGCTGCCACAAATAAAAATAAAATAAACATTATCTTACGGACAGCCGCTCCCCCTGGTGCTACTGCTTTTGCAGTCCTGTCCTCCGGTATGGTCCTTTTCCTGCTTCTGGGGCTCAACATGTCACTCTGCCTATCAGTTAATCGCTGGCTGCAGCAATGTCCCTCAGCAAGTGAAAGGCTTTGTGGCAGCGTAATGGGCCCTAAAAGTAGGGAAAAGACAGCAATGAAGGACAGGACAGTGATATCAGGGGAGCGGCAGAAGGAAAGTCATTGTTAAATTTTTTTTTTTTTTTTGCAGCAACAGCCCGGGCATAATGGGAGAGTAAACAATTTCGCTGGAATATCCATTTAAGAAGGGCTATAAGGCCATTTCTAAAAAAAAAAATTGAAATCCATCATTCTACAGTGAGAAAGATTATTTTTATGTGGAAAACATTTAAGACAGTTGACAATCAGCCCAGGAGTAGACATCACAGCAAATTCACTCCAAGGTCAAACTGTACAAGGCTCATAGAAATTATAAAAAGCCAATAAGATTTGCCAAAATCTCAATATTAAAGGAGTGATAGTTAGAGGATGATAAGTTAAAGGGGTATTCCAGGCAAAAACATCTTATCCCCTATCCCTACAAGCCCAATTTTTTAAGAGAATCTGGAACTTTAAACCCAACAGAGTAGTTATATGATTATGCTCCCTCTTAAGGGCCAATGGGGTTTTGCAGGACCCATCATACTACTACATATTACTGGGCAGCTGATGTATGCCAAATTGCTTATTAGGCATCTCGAAATGGACAGAAATGGAAACATTTTGGCCTGGCCCAGTCAACCCCAATTTTCTTTTGTAGGCCTGCGAAACCTTACACCAAATCTTAAGGCCTCATAGGTTTTATAATAGCACTCTTGTCTGCCAGTAACAAACCCTTTGCTTTTATCTCTCCTATATCACCTATGATTTCTATAATATATAATCTTCAAATTCCAAGAAGTCTCCCATCTTCCAGGATACATAATTGGTCAACAGTGGGAGTTTTTCCATTTGTTGCATATGGTAAACCCTGTTGCTCTGGAACTGAGCCCTTTTTTACAGATGGAATTTTAAGACAAGTTTTGTAATATTCTTAAGAGGGGGTGGTAAGCCGTGAAGAAGCATATTTAACAAAACAAGAATAACAAAGGAAAATGTGAGATTGAGAAATTATATCTTTGATGTCCAGGATGTATCTACTAAATACTCTTTAAAAAATAATTTTATTGTTTTGTTTGTCTCTCAGAGGTTAAAGCAATAACTATCATAAATGACTGAAAATTAAAATTTTTGGATGTTAGTATACGCATACATTTTTTTTTAAACTGCTTACATTTGTGATGTCATAAGCAAAGCACCATCTATAAATAAATATATATATATATATATATATATATATATATATATATACATACACATACAGCGGTTGAAATAAGTATTGAACATGTCACCATCCATACATACAAAGAAACCAAAACAAATAATCTTAGAAATTATGTGAAATAGTGTGAAATGACACAGAAAAAAAGTATTAACCCCTTAAGGACTCAGCCCATTTTGGCCTTAAGGACTCAGACAATTTAATTTTTACGTTTTCATTTTTTCCTCCTCGCCTTCTAAAAATCATAACTCTTTTATATTTTCATCCACAGACTAGTATGAGGGCTTGTTTTTTGCGCGACCAGTTGTCCTTTGTAATGACAAATCTCATTATATCATAAAATGTATGGCGCAACCAAAAAACACCATTTTTGTGGGGAAATTAAAACGAAAAACGCAATTTTGCTAATTTTGGAAGGTTTCATTTTCACGCCGTACAATTTATGGTAAAAATGACATGTGTTCTATATTCTGAGGGTCAATACGATTAAAATGATACCCATTATTACATACCTTTATATTATTGTTGCGCTTAAAAAAAATCACAAACTTTTTAACCAAATTAGTACGTTTATAATCCCTTTATTTTGATGACCTCTAACTTTTTTATTTTTCCGTATAAGCGGCGGTATGGGGGCTCATTTTTTGCGCAATGATCTGTCCTTTTTTTTGATATCACATTTGCATATAAAAAACTTTTAATACATTTTTTATAATTTTTTTTTTTATAAAATGTTTTAAAAAAGTAGGAATTTTGGACTTTTTTTTTTTCGTTCACGCCGTTCACCGTACGGGATCATTAACATTTTATTTTAATAGTTCGGACATTTACGCACGCGTCGATACCAAATATGTCTATAAAAAAAAAATTTACGCATTTTGGGGGTAAAATAGGAAAAAACGGACGTTTTACTTTTTTATTGGGGGAGGGGATTTTTCACTTTTTTTTTACTTTTATTTTTACATTTTTTTACATTTTTTTTTACACTTGAATAGTCCCCATAGGGGACTATTCATAGCAATACCATGATTGCTAATACTGATCTGTTCTATGTATAGGACATAGAACAGATCAGTGTTATCGGCGATCTTCTGCTCTGGTCTGCTCGATCACAGACCAGGGCAGGAGACGCCGGGAGCCGGACGGAGGAAGGAGAGGGGACCGCCGTGCGGCGTTATGAATGATCGGTTCCCCGCAGCAGCGCTGCGGGCGATCCGATCATTCATTCAAATCGCGCACTGCCGCAGATGCCGGGATCTGTATTGATCCCGGCACCTGAGGGGTTAATGGCGGACGCCCGCGAGATCGCGGGCGTCGGCCATTGCCGGCGGGTCCCTGGCTGCGATCAGCAGCCGGGATCAGCTGCGCATGACACGGGCATCGCTCCGATGCCCGCGGTTATGCACAGGACGTAAATGTACGTCCTGGTGCGTTAAGTACCACCTCACCAGGACGTACATTTACGTCCTGTGTCCTTAAGGGGTTAAACACATGAAGAAAAGAAGGTGCAAAAAATAAAAAATAATTTTTTTTTTATCATTAATAAAAAGCAATCCAGTCCATTTTCAGTGCAAGTTTATATCAGCTGGTTCAGTTCCAACTGATGACCTACAAAAAGATCTCATTGCCAAGGTGTCACACAAGACACATCTCATGATGGGTAAAAGCAAAGAGCTGTTTTAAGACCTTTATAACCTAATTGTTGCGAAAGATAACAATGGGGTTGGTTACACATTTCTAAGCTTCTGAATGTTCTAGTGAGCACTGGTCATGATACGGAAGTGGAAAGACAATCATTTCACCTTAAATTTGCCTCGACTAGGTGCTCCTCGCAAGATTTCTGATAGAGGAGAAAAAGAATAATCAAAAGAGTTGTCCAAGAGCCAAGGACACTTGTGCAGAGCTTCTAAAATACCTGGAATAAGCAGGTACTGTTGTCTCAAAGAAAACAGTAATTCTCTCCACAGCCATGGCCTGTAAGCACGCTCACCATGCAAGACTCCATTGCTGAATAAAAAGAATGTTGAAGCTTGTGTAAAGTTTGCTGTGCAACATTTGGAAAAGCCAATGAAATACTGAGATAATATGGTGTGGTCAGATGAGAGCATAATTGAACTGTTTGGCACATCACCCTAAAAATACCATACCAAAAGTGAAGTTTGGAGGTAGGAACATCATGGTATGGGGCTGCTTTTTAGGAAATGGTACTGAAATACTTCAAATTATTAAAGAAGGATGAATGGACAAATTCTTGACACAAATCTGCTGCCATCTACCAGGATGATAAAGATGAAACAAGGGTGGACATTTCAGCAACAAAATGGGGGACATTTCTCAAAGTCAGTGTAGATGCACTGATTTTATACACAGGTTTTGATGATGTAGTTGGAGTGTACATGCACCAAATTTATTAAATGGTGCAGGATCTTTGATAAATATGGGGCTAGAACACATTTTATTGAAATTTCACTTCAGGACACTTTGTATGACCCCCTTTTGTGCGACTTTTTGAAACTGCTGTCGACAGCCAGTTTTGTAAGTCATGTCTGGGCTGGTGTAGGTTTTTTGTGTAATTGAAGGCTGTCTGACAAATATGATATAATCACTAACCACTGCAAAATAAAAGGAAGAACCTGTGTAAAACATCTTTTCTGAGAGAAATCGTGCAAGCCAGCGGACGTAAAAAAGTTGCACAATTTGTTGCAATTGCGACATATCGGCAATAAATACACAGAAAACCTGTGTAAATGCCTTGATATATGTCCCCCAATGATCCCAATGATTTCAAAGAAAAGAAAGCTGCTAGAATGGCCCAGCCAATAACCAAATCTATGGAAAGAACTGAAGATCAGGATTCCAAATATTTATTTTGGTTTCAATACTTATTTCACTCACTGTATAAAAAAACATAATTAAATTCTATTAAAGAAAATATAACTGCTCATAAGTGGTTTGGGGTCAGGTAATGTTATTTGCAGCTTTGATGCATTTCAGGCTTGGTGTTTATGTTTTAACCTCTTAAGGACCCATGACGTACCGGTACGTCATGAGTCCGCTCCCGATCTACAACTATGATAGCGGGTCGGGCCCGGCCTCTAAAAGCCGGGACCCGTGGCTAATAGCATGCACCAATGATCATGGTGCCGTGCGCTATTAACCATTTAAAGTAAAACCATGCCGGTTAGCTCAGGGAGCTGTTCGGGATGCCGCGATTTCGCCACGGCGATCCCGTACAGCTCCCTGAGCTAACCGGCATGATTTTACTTTAAATGGTTAATAGCGCGCGGCACCATGATCATTGGTGCATGCTATTAGCCACGGGTCCCGGCTTTTAGAGGCCGGGCCCGACCCGCTATCATGACAGCCGGAGGGTCCCTACTTGCCTCCATGCTGTCCGATCACCGAATGACTGCTCAGTGCCTGAGATCCAGGCATGAGCAGTCAAGCGTCAGAATCATCGTTCAGTGGTTTCTTATGAGAAACCATTGATCAATGTAAAAGATCAGTGTGTGCAGTGTTATAGGTCCCTATGGGAGCTATAACACTGCAAACAAAAAGTGAATAAAGATAATTTAACACCTTCCCTAATAAAAGTTTGAATCACCCCCCTTTTCCCATAAAAAAAAACCAGTGTGAATAAAAATAAACATATGTGGTATCGCCGCGTGCGGAAATGTCCGAATTATAAAAATATATCGTTATTAAACCGCACGGTCAATAGCGTACTTGCAAAAAAATTCCAAAGTACAATATAGTGCATTTTTGGTCACTTTTTATATCATGAATCAATAAGTCCTATGAATGCAAAAATGGTACCGCTAAAAACTTCAGATCACGGCGCAAAAAATGATACCGCTCCATAGGGGAAAAATAAAAAAGTTATAGGGGTCAGAAGATGACAATTTTAAACGTATACATTTTCCTGCATGTAGTTATGATTTTTTCCAGAAGTACGACAAAATCAAACCTATATAAGTAGGGTATCATTTTAATCGCCAATCACAATGATTTTTTTTTCCGTTTCGCCGTAGATTTTGGGGTAAAATGACTGAAGTCATTACAAAGTAGAATTGGTGGCGCAAAAAATAAGCCATCATATGGATTTTTAGGTGAAAAATTGAGAGTTATGATTTTTTAAAGGTAAGGAGGAAAAAAGGAAAATGCAAAAACGGAAAAACCCCTGGTTCTTAAGGGGTTAAAATACATTGTTACCACGTTTTGGCCGAATTTTACTGTGATTTTCAAAAATGTCTGAAAAAGTATGCGTCTCACATTAAATAAATTACATTCTCCTGCAATTTCTGGAAAATCATAGCAAAGATGCAAAGTTGTGAACACAGCCTCGGGGGGGGGGGGGGTTAATTGGTATACATATCCTGATCTCATAGAAGGATAGATGATGATGTCTTTTCCTGTAGTTCACAGGAAATCAGCTGACCCAGGAAAGAACACTTCCTCTGACACATTAGGCACTGTGATCTTCTGTGGGTCAGGCTGGCGATCACATGACCCACCTGCAGTAATGAAACCTATACATTCAGCTGTGCTTGAATGAAACAGATGGGCCTGTAGGACTAGTCATAGTAGTAAATTAGCAGTTCTGGTGACTGTAGTAGTACAACCCATGGTGCATATTTGATCATGCACATTAAAGGAAATCTGGAATTGGCGTCACTTGCACTAACCTGTTGGTACAGACAGGTAGTGCAGGTGACACTGATGATAACCATACTTACCTGTCCCCACTTCGTTCTCCCATCATCTTCCTCTGTATGTTCCTTTCTGGGCCGACTTGGAGCAGAGTTTCCTGACCACACCACCGCTGCTTTGCTGGGACACTAATAGCACGTCTGCCCCGGAACAGAAGATATGGAGAAAGATTGCGGGAGAACAGGATCTGGTAAGTATGGTATCCGTGTCCTCTGCACTACCTGTCTGTACTCTCAGGTTAGTGCAGGTGACACTGATTATAGATTACCTTTAATTCATTTAAAGGGTTTTCTGGAATTGTAATATTGTTTTCCTCTCCATTATTCAGTGGATTTATCGGTTGCAATGTTCTTGCGAGCTCTGCAGCCTCTTCACTCTTAACTGGACACAGCACTGTTTATTTTGTAGTGGCTGTGCCTTCCAGTGTACAGTAGCTCAGTCTTTATTCAGTTGCATGATAGTGTACTGCAGTACCAGATAACCACCGCATCATCTACAGAGCTGTAAAGAGGCTGCAGAGCTCATAAGAACACTGATACACCCCTAAAATTGCTGATTGATGGGGGTGCCAGGAGTCGGACCTGCCGTCCTGATATTTATGGGCTGTCCCAGTGATAGATGTTACATTTTAGGAAACTCCTTTAACTATGATATCAATTTTTATTTAGATGAAAACTACTTCTGCACATGACTAAGGATTAAAGGTTTTACATAAGTAATGCAAAAAGGAACCGATGTAAGCTTTAGTGCATTCTTGCATCATGTTTTGTCACAATTCTTCCCATATTCATAGTTACAATCCATTCCTGCACTGTTTTTTTCCCAAGGGAAAAAAAAAAAAGAAAAGTGCTCAGGGTTCTTTAAAATATAAAAAAAAAAATAGTAGATACTCTCCTGCCATATCTACTGCCACTGCTCTTCCAATGTTGCCCCCTAGGTCAGCCAATCAATAAATGAGGATGGTCCTTGCGGCACAGACTCAGGCACCATTCAAAAAGCAGCTGGACATCGAGCAAGTATTTATCCAATATTTTTTTTACTTTGAAGGTTCCCTGTCCCCCTTTTTTTCCCCCCTCCTGGGAAAAGCCTTTAAACTTTTCACCCACTTTTGCTGTACTTGAATGTTAAACAGACAGCTCAGGCAGACATGTTACAGGGCACTTAGTGCCACCTGCTGAACATTTTTTATACTGCCATTCTAGAAATAGAACAGTGTAACATGATATTTTCCTGTGATAGTCTTCTGCTGTTGCCAGGGGCACGTTACTACTTTCATTTCAGACGGTCCAAAGTAAACACACTCTCTTATAACGGTTATCCATGAGAATTCAGGTTAAGAAGGGAAATTTAGCTTTAGTTGAATGTTTCTATAGTCCCCCAGCCACCACACACTGTAACACATTATTCCACATCCTAGCTCTACGAACATTTGTTGTTTTATTTGCTGAAATTGAAAAGGAGTAGAAAAGAAAGGACTACCGTATTTTTCGCCGTATAAGACACACTTTATCTTCCCCAAAGCTGGGGGGGGGGGGGGGGGGGGGGAGTTGGTGCGTCTTATACGGAGAATACACACCTATCGCGGCCATCAACGGCCGGGACCCACGGCTAATACAGGACATCACCGATCGCGGTGATGCCCTGTATTAACCCTTCAGACGCGGCGTTCAAAGCTGACCGCCGCAGCTGAAGCGAAAATAACAGTAACCTGGCTGTTTGGGACCGCCGCAGTGAAATCGCGGCGTCCCAAACAGCTAACAGGACACCGGGAGGGACCTTACCTGCCTCCTTGGTGTCTGCTCCGTGCCGGGATCCCCTGCATGGCCGGCGCTCTCCTTTGACGTTGTCGCGCATGCGTCCCGTCATCCAATAAGAGCGGCGTGCGTGGCGACGTGATGACGGCGACGGAAAACGTGGATCCCGGGGAAGAAGACGTCCAGAGCATCGGGGACGCGACGACAGTCGATGGAGCGACATCCAGGGCATTGGTGACTAGCGGTGACAGGTCAGGAGCGGCGGGGACACGTGAGTATTACCTCATATACCAGTGGTCTTCAACCTGCGGACCTCCAGATGTTGCGAAACTACAACTCCCAGCATGCCCGGACAGCCGTTGGCGGTCCGGGCATGCTGGGAGTTGTAGTTTTGCAACATCTGGAGGTCCGCAGGTTAAACATCACTGTTGGGTTTAGAATCTTTTTTTCTAGATTTTGCACCTTTAAAATTGGGTGCGTCTCATATGCCGGTGCGTCCTATAGGACGAAAAATACTGTAATCCCTGCCACTATATCACTAGAGTTCTAGCACTGAATGTTATCTTGTGTTCCTTAGTAGCAAAATACTTTAGACAATAATAATATTATTATTACTAGATTAAGGTGATTAACTGGCAGGTCTTCCCCAGACACTGTAATAGATATCATTTATGCTACAAAAGTAAGCCAAAACTGCTAGGAACACTCAATAAAAGTAGTACAGTCTTAGACCATAGTAATAATACAGTATATTGATACTGGGTTAGTGCTTAGGGAAAACCTTCAATATGTGCTTTAGTGTATGTTTTGATTCTGATAGTTCTGGGGAAAAAAAAAATCTTAATATAATTTCTATAGTGCTGAATAAGATATTACTAGAGTAAATCCCTAGTCAGTCCTAAAATAATAAAGATTACTATACCCAAGTTTAAATCCCCATGTGGGGGAGCATACAGAACAAGAAATCAACCACTTTTATTAAAGAAAATACATTATTGAGCTCCCTCCAGCATCGGTTGCTGTCAACAGGAAAGTATATAAATCAGCAATTAAAGGCGGTCACTCCAATTATCTCCACAAAGAATCCATTGTAACATAATAACACAACTGCTCAGATGTGAGCCTTGTGCCCAACCTGGGTCTTCGGTACAACAGTGGCAGCGTTACCAATTTGTGAGAAATGGGATGATACGAAAATCAATAGCTTCCAAATACAAGGGTGCTCTGCAGTTTGCCTCCCCTTCCATGTGATGTCCCCTGACCTTCTTTTTCCCTTGTTCACACACTTGTGTTGTCTTAATACTTCCTTGATCTTTAGATTATGCTTTCTTAATAGTATGCTTTTATACAAGAGCACTGCTTTATTTGATTTCCAAAGGTCTTAAAAAAAAAACTCCTGTATTAGCTGCATATGGCTGAAAATAAACTCATGTTCACCTTTCAAAACCTACAACAACAGTAATGGCTTTAGACATGAGAGGATAGCCTGACGTGACAAATGGCAGTGCACCCATGACGAGCGCAGTAAGTCATCCTTGTGGCTTGGTAAATAAAGTCTAAAGGTGGACCATGGTAAGGACTGACAGAGGTTGGAAGTTACCGTATGTGCCCAATTTCTATTTTTTGCCATATAAACCACTTTAGTACTAGGCAAGTAGTTAGTGCCTATTGCAAAGACAGGCTTAGAAACAATTGCATCTGTATTGTGCTCTTGACCTACTCTCCAGACAGTATTTGTGTGGTTTTTTTTGTGTGTGTTTGTTTTTTTATAGCTATAATATTATGGAACTCTTGACAGAATATACAAAACCTACATTAATAATATCCCTCGCTTAACAATATATAGCTATTAGCAAGAAACAAAACTTTCAATTTCCAACAAAAAGATTCCCCTCTAAAATAACAATACAACACTTATATGAAATCACATAAATCACAATTTCCAAACCCATAATATCCATAAAAACAGTCCACAGGTATATCCAGCTCACCCCTAATAGGTTTCCACTCACGCGCAACGGATTCAGCCCGGACTAGGCTGTGAGCATACAAGAAGAAGGAGAATGTCCAGCGCAGTAGAAGCTCAATTGCAGATAAAATTTATTCTGACACGGCAGTACAGGTAAAAGAACAGCAGTGACGCGTTTCGACCGCTTAAGCGATCTTATTCATACTGGTATACCAGTATGACTAAGATCGCTTAAGCGGTCGAAACGCGTCACTGCTGTTCTTTTACCTGTACTGCCGTGTCAGAATAAATTTTATCTGCAATTGAACTTCTACTGCGCTGGACATTCTCCTTCTTCTTGTATCCATAAAAACACATACACAGTAGACAGGTTAAATACATGCAACAATGGGGGAAACACAAGGAGCTCATCAATACATCATAAATAACACCATATTATTGCACTTAACCCTTGTGTTTAGATAATAATAATGTCTATGGTCTATTATGTGTATGAGACTAATAATAAAGTGCATGTGTATATGTGCCATCATAACATTAGTATTATGGTATATATTTAGGTTTAAAAATACTGCACTCAATGGGGGAGATTTATCAAAACTCGTGCAAAGGAAAAGTTGCCCATAGCAACCAATCAGATTGCTTCTTTCATTTTACAGAGGCCTTGATTAAAATGAAATTGGTTGCTATGTGCAACTCAGCAACTTTTCCTCTGGACAGGTTTTGATAAATCTCCCCCAATGGCCCTCATTTACTATTGCAAATCCGACATGTTTTGTCGGGTCGTGCGCCATTTTCAGGCGCATTGCACCTGAAATTCTGTCTGCACCTGAATTTGCGCCTGAAATTGCACCTGAAATGAGAAAACCCAACTAACTCTCCATTTTGCTAAGAAAACCCGATAAAGGGGCGTGGTCGGCGGGGAAAGGGGGCGTGGTCACAGAAAAGGGTGCGTGTTCCCGACATTTTCACAAAATCCCAACATATTTAACTAAAGTTTCCACAGAAAATGTGGTGGATTTCAGCCAAGGAAAACCCTACAGGTCAGAGCATGTGTAAAAAAAGCAAAATGTAGGGAAAGTGGAAACTGTAGGGAAACCTTAGTAAATACCGTGGAAAATTAATTGTAGGGAATTAAAACCCACAAAGAAACCCTACACAACACTCTTAGTAAATAAGGGCCAAAAATTATTATAAAGTTCAAGTGTATTTATAATAAACATATTGCATCATGCCACATAGACTAGAGCAAGTCAATCACTAGGTAAAGCAATATTCTACAAATATGGAACCATGAAATAGAGTAACTATATAATCTAAGGGGAATTCACCAAAATGAGTGGTCCGGTATTACCTCGTCTTCCCCCACCTCACCCTCTAAAAGTGTTTCGCTTCGGATTTTCTGCTCTCAATTCCGAGCTGAATTCGCTTTCAGCGGAAACCTATTGATCTAAATTGAATTCTGCTGTTGAGTGCACTCTATGAAAGTTTCTTGGTAGAACTTTCAAAGCGGATCAGGATTCAGGCTAAAACAATTAACATGTTAATTCTTTCAGCAGAGTTGTCCAATTGTCAATGGGACTTTAAATTGCAGGGATTCATTTCTGCAGCAAATTCTGCACAAAATTAACCATGATTCCGGGCTGAATTTCTTTAGTGTGCATGAACCCTAAGGGTGCGTTCACACTGCGGAATCGCAGCTCGCTGAATTCAACGAGCGGAGATACTTAGGCGCTAGGGCCGCGGGGCACTGAGCCGTCAACATTGATGGCTGTGTAGTGCTTGTGGAATCCGTGCAAAGAATGAACATGTTCTTTCTTTGCGCGGAACAATTTCAGTGGCGGAATTGTCCGCCGCTGAAATTCCGCAGTGTGAACGGGTCTCGCGGAGACCCATTCACACTAATGTTAAGTTTACACAGCGGAATTACACTCCGTATTGTGGACGTACCCTAAGAGTAAGACTTATTGCTCCCTCTCTGGAGTTTGGAGCTCCACAAAAATTCATTATTTATTTTACTTTGTATTAAAGGAGATGTCCGGTGCAGACGTTTTCTATTCCATCCTGCTCGGGCTGCAAATAATGACAGAACAAACTTTCACTTACCTTCCTACGTTCCCCCGGAGCTCCGCAACAGCTGATCGGTCACCCGGGCTGTTTACTTCCTACTTCCTTCAGCCTATCACGGGCCGCATCGATGTCCTGCCTCGGCCGGTGATAGGCTGAAGCGCTGTGTGACATACCGGGCTAAGGAAAGTAGGAAGTAAACAGCCCGGCCGACCGATCAGCTTTTGCGGAGCTCGGGGGGAAGGTAGGAAGGTAAGTGAAAGTTTGTTTTGTCTTTTTTTGCAGCCCGGGCAGGATGGAATAGAAAAAGTGTGAACCGGACATCTCTTTTAAGGCATACCTTTTCAAAACATGTAAATGAAAGTGGTTTTAACTTCAATAGGAGCTAAGGGTGCAGTAACCCCTTAAGGACACCACCTGTTTTTACCAGACTCTTTTTGGCCTTAAAGGGGTACTCCGGTGAAAACCTTTTTTCTTTTAAATCAATTGGTGCCAGTAAGTTAAACAGATTTGTAAATTACTTCTATTAAAAAAATCTTAATCTTTCCTGTACTTATTAGCTGCTGAATACTACAGAGGAAATTATTTTCTTTTTGCAATTCTCTCTGATGACATCACGAACACAGTGCTCTTTGCTGACGTCATTATAATAATAATAATAACTTTTTATTTATTGTTGTCCTTAATGGAGGGACATTTGAACCCAAGTCCCCAGCACTGCAAGGCAGCAGTGCTAACCACTGAGCCACCATGCTGCCCTTAGCATACATCTGCTATACACTGTTGCTAAAATGGACAGAGATGTCAGCAGAGAGCACTGTGCTCGTGATGTCATCAGTGTTCCAAAAAGAAAGGAATTTCCTCTGTAGCACTCAGCAGCTAATAAGTACTGGAAGGATTAAGATTTTTTAATAGAAGTAGTTTACAGATAGGTTTAACTTTCTGGGACCAGTTGATTTAAAAGAAAAAAGGTTTTCACCAGAGTACCCCTTTAAGGACCAGACCAATTTTATTTTTGCATTTTCATTTATTTCCTCCCCGCCTTCTAAAAATCATAACTCTTTTATATTTCCATCCACAGACCCATTTGAGGGCTTGTTTTTTGCATCACCAATTGTACTTTGTAATTACATCACTTATTTTACCATAAAATGTACGGCGCAACCAAACAAATATTATTTATGTGGGAAAATTGAAAAGAAAAACGCAATTTAGCAAATTTTGGAAGATTTTGTTATCACGCTGTACACTT
Source organism: Hyla sarda (assembly GCF_029499605.1). Taxonomy (NCBI): domain Eukaryota; kingdom Metazoa; phylum Chordata; class Amphibia; order Anura; family Hylidae; genus Hyla; species Hyla sarda. The sequence goes on from NC_079200.1 coordinate 31,840,171, forward strand.
TACGGTAAAAATGACATGTTTTCTTTATTCTGTGGGTCAATACAATTAAAATGATACCCATCTTATATGCTTTTCTATAATTGAACCGCTTAAAAAAAATCTCAAACCATTTTAACAAAATTAGTATGTTTGAAATTGCCCTATTTTGACCACCTATAACTTTCAAATTTTTCTGTATATGGGGCGGTATGAGGGCTCATTTTTTGCGCCATGATCTGTAGTTTTTATCAGTACCACTTTTGCTTAGGTTTTTCTTTTTATAAATTTTTTATTAATTTGTTTTGGAATAAAATGTGACAAAAAAGCAGCAATTTTGGACATTTTTTATTTTTTTACGTTTACACCGTTCACCGTACGGGATAATTAACAATATATTTTAATAGTTCAGACTTTTACGCACGTGGTGATACCAAATATGTGTATTAAATATTTTTTTTACGCTTTTTGGGGGGTAAAATGGGAAAAACCGCCGTTTTACTTTTTTATTGGGGTTGGAGATTTTTCAAATTTTTTTACTTTTTTATTTGAAAATGTTTAAAAAATTTTTTTTACACTTTAATAATCCCCATAGGGGACTATTTATAGCAATCATTTGATTGCTAATACTGTTCAGTGCTATGTATAGGACATAGCACTGATCAGTATTATCGGTGATCTTCTGCTCTGGTCTGCTCGATCTCAGACCAGAGCAGAAGACCCCGGGAGACAGCCGGCTGAGGGGACCTCCGGCTGCCGTGCTGGATGATCGGATCCCCGCGGCAGCGCTGCGGGCGATCAGATCATCCATTCAAAGTATCGCAGCGCAGCGCAGCGCAGATCTGTATTGATCACGACATCTGAGGGGTCAATGGCGGACATCCGCACGATCACGGATGTCCGCCATTACCGGTGGGTCCCTGTCTGCTGATAGAAGCCGGGACCTGCCGCGCATGATGCGAGCACCGCTCCGGCGGCGCGTAAATGTACATCATGGTGTGTTAAGTACCACGTCACCATGATGTACATTTACGTCCATTGTCGTTAAGGGGTTAATGACCAAGCCCAATTTTTAAAATCTTGCATGTGTCTCTTTAAATGGTAATACCTCTGACATGCTTTTACTTAGCGACACAATTCTGAAATAGTTTTTTTCGCGACTTACTGTACTTTATACTTTGTTCATTCATGCTGCATTTTTTGTGAAAAACTCCACAATATTGAGAAAATGTGAAAATTTTCTGGCGTTTTCTTAAATATTTTTTTATGGCATTCACTGTATGGTAAAAATTGTTATTTTTATTCTGTGGGTCAGTACGATTATGGCGATACCCAATTTATATAGCTTTTTTATGTTCTTTTTCCCCTTTTTTTTGTCATGTTCTGACCTTAGCCTTTTTATTTTTCCTCCAACATCATGATCTTTTTTTATCTTTTTTATCTTTATTTTCGTTTTAGCCCAAAATGTAAATTTTTTTGCGTTTTTTGGTGTTTTTTGTACGGCATACACTGTGCCGGATAAATACCATTATTGTTTAATTGTACAAGTCATTACTGATAAGGCAATGCCTATTATGTATAGGTTTGGGTGTTTTTAATTTTTTGGGTTATAATATAGAGTTTTATTAGGAAAGGGTCTTTTTTAAAAAAAAATTTACACTTTATTAATTTATTTAAAAACCTTAATTTTTTTTACAGCACATTATAATAGGGATGTAAGAAAAAATCGATTCTCGCCATAATCGCGATTTTTCATTTGCCGATACAGAATCGATTCAAAATATTTTTGAATCGATTCTTTTAGGGATGTGGAATTTTTAATAAAATGCACTTTTCTTACCTGCCAACGAGCCCGCGGAGCTCCGGTACAGGTGTTGGGTCCCCGGGCTGTATTCTTCTTACTTCCTGTTAGTCCGGCACGTCACATGGAGCTTCAGCCTATCACCAGCCGCAGCGATGTCCCGCCTCCGCTGGTGATAGGCTGAAGCTCCATGTGACGTGGGACTAACAGGAAGTAAGAATACAGCCCGGGGACCGAACACCTGTACCGGAGCTCCGCGGGCTCGTTGGCAGGTAAGATAAAGTGCGTTTTATTTTATTTTGTAGCCCGGACGGGATAACATGAGAAAAGTGAGCACCGGAGTACTAGATCGCCGCTGTCAAAGCTGACAGCGGCGTCTATTGGGATCTATGAGTGCTCCCAGGTGGGCGATATATCGCGATGTATCGTCACCTAGACGGTATCGCGATATATCGCGATATATCGAATCGCCACACTGGTATCGCGATTCGAATCGAATCGCCAAATTCTTGGCGATTCACACCCCTACATTATAACAGTCAGAACTAGACTGACTAACAGCCTGTGCAATCCAGCCTATGGCTGGACCTCACAGGCTGCTGTACTAGGCAGACAGAAGGCAATCAGCTGGCCTCCTGCCATGGCAACACGGGATCCCACAATCGCATCACGGGATCGCCCTTGGTGGACAGGGGGAGCCCACTACCCCTGTCAATCCCATAGATTCTGTGATCAGGACTGATCACTGCATCTATGGGGTAATGCTGCCAAGACCAGAACGATCCCACCGGTCTTGGCAGCTGCATTGGGACCCTGGCTGTGATTGACAGCCGGGTCCCGCCGGCGATTTCCTGCAGCGTATTGCACTGTGAAGGAGATCGCTAGGACGTATGCATACGTCCAGTTGCACTAACTAGTTAGCAACTTGGACATATGCATACGTCCTAGGTCAGGGTGGTAACACTGTGCCGCCACTAAATGGAGAACAGAGCCAGCTGCTTCCTGCCCCATGCTCTGTGTAGTATGGGCACTGAACAGCTGTTCAGCATGAGCATGCCAGGTGTTGGCACTCTGCCAATCAATAGTATCTCCCTGTAAAACAAAGACGTATGTTTGGTGTTTTTGGTTTGTTTGTTTTTTGGCCTAAAAAAAATAAAAATAAAAACTACAAATGCCTCCCTATTTTTTTTAATGATGCAGTTTTGATGTCATACTTTTCAAAAATAGTGTGTACTAATAAAAAGGTTAAAAAAAATGCAAAAAAAAAGTCTGTTGACTCCTAGCAGCATTTTTGGTCCAAAACAACTTGTCTGTTTGCAGGGTTTTCCAACATATTAAAAATGTGGCCTGTGGTAGGAATTGTCAAACACAAAACATAACTATGCTGACCAGTTTCATTCCCTGCTGTAGCCAGTATCACTGTCCCTGTCCTTCCTTCTGGCTTTGTTTACATAATTGCAGTGATGACATACCCATTTACACATGGACAAGAGAACGGTTAGAGTGAGAAAAAAAATGGTGTGGGGAGGTGCTGCTCAGAGAAAGGATGAACAGACTCTGGTAGCCCAGGACAACAAAAAGATTTGTTGGTTAAGGGGGACAACGCGTTTCAGCATCTACAGATGTCTTCCTCGGGTCCACTAGTAGTTCTAAAAAAAAAAAAAAAAATGTATATACACAGAATGTTCCATAAAAGATAGTGAATGACTTTAAAACAGTCATACAGAGAAATATGCAAAAACATATCTAATAAAAAATATATATTAAAACTGCTTTGTTTGGGAAAACATTTTTGGGTGAGATTGATACTGTTTTATCGTTTTACATGTAAAACTTGAGGGGTCAAAAAGGTACAACTCATAACTGATAAAAAAAAAAAATTCATGTTGTGAAATAAGGTATGTAAGAAAGCTACTGAGGGGTCGAAAGGTATAACCCATACAATTGAGGGGTCAAAGAGGTATAACTCATAGACGATATGGAATATTCCAAGTTGTGAAATATGAGGTATAAGCAAAATAATACTATTGTGATCAAAGTGCACTGTATATGCAAATACCCAAATGTAGTATGCCGCGGGGTGCGGGTCCGCAGTCGGCACAATGCATACATGCATAAACAGTGGGCAGATATTTCATGCATATATAGGTGTATAATTGGCAGGCATTTATAAATGGCAGACATATAATATCAAACGGAGGCATTATAAAGAGCAGATGGCATTATAAAGAGCAGACGGTATAAAGGACGAGCGTAATATGTGTGAGTTTAAAAAATAGACATTATGAAGAACATCCGTTGTGTCTACAGTATATGTATAAAGGCAGATATTAGGAATGACCTGTATTGTTTGCATATCTGTAGATGACAGGTTATACATAGGTACTCTAGATCCTTGCGTAGGTAAGCATCATTGGTGTTCAGTGTGCTGGGGTACGAAGGGGGGAAGAAGAGGCTGGATGAGTTGTATGTTAGAATTGGAACAGCGGGGAGCGAGAGTATGCTCATGTCTGGGGAGTCACAAATACCTGGTTCCGTGACCCTGCAGTAGGGCTGTGCTTTCCTAAATCTAAATTTTACCCACACCATCATAAGGGACATCATCTCCATACCTTCTATAGTCTGGTACTGGAAGAACTGACGAACCTACCATCCATACCGTCCGATCTCCTTGGAAATAAAAACTTGATGAGAGCAGAACACAAAGCACTCAAATCATTCTGAAAACCATGAGCTAGTAATCTGTAATGCAGACAAAGGGGGGAGTTGTAATACAGAACCAGTCAGATTATCTGATGGAGGCTAACCGCATCTTATCAGACACATCCTACTGCGCCAAACTATCTGAAGATCCATCTGAAGCCTACCTCAAAGAATACATGGAACTTCTCAACACAGCACACTCTGGAGTAATACTCTATAAGAACGAAAAAAGTTTTCTCACAGAATCATCTCCTTCACTGGCATTCTCCTATCATCTCCCCAAGATACATAAAGATTTAAAATGCCCACCTGGGAGACCAATCATATCGGGCATCGGATCCCTGACCAGTCAGCTATCCCATTTCCTGGACTTATATCTACAAGAAATCATTGTCACTTTACCATCCTATTTGAAAAATTTGGCTAGTCTCATCAGAGACCTTATGGAAGTCCAGTGGTAAGCAGGATACCTCTTCCTCACTCTAGACGTTGCTTCATTATACTCATTATATTATACACATCCAGCATAAACTAAGACTAAAAACAGCTGATTTTTTACACCAAACAGGAAGACTGGAAGACAAACAGATCAATTTTCTGATAAATGGATTAAGATTTATCCTAACACACAACGTGCTCTCCCATGAAGACTCCATTTACCATCAAAAATGGGGTACAGCCATGGGGACAGAACAATTCATCGAACACCTGAACAGTAACCAGTGGAGTTTGGAGTTAAGCTCAGAGTCAATAATTTTTCTTTACCTACAAGTCAGCCACAAGGAAAACAAATTCACCACACGCACCCATTTTAGTGGACACTAAAAGTTTGTAGACTTCAAAAGTGTTCACTACAGCAAATGGCTAAAAAACATCCCCTTCAGCCAGTACCACCGGATCTGGAAAAACTGCACCAATACAAAGGACTATAAATCTAAGATATTACAAAAACGCTTCAAACAGAAAAATGATCCGGCACCCATCCAGAATGATGCGTACCTCTGAAATCTGGCAACTGAACAAAAAACCCTCCTACCCCCCTGAAAACCATATCACACAGATGGAAACCCCCTCTAACGACCCCATCAGGACCACCAAGGATTTCTCCACCAATTTATCATACCTCATTTGTTCATACCTCATTTCCTTTTTATTTTATTTAATTACACCCCATTGTTCCATGCATGCTTTCTAACATACCTCCCCCTAATCAACCCCCCTCCCTCACACAGAACGTCATCCACATCCTTTGGTACAGACAAACATATTCCCCAGTCCAATCAACTGAATACTCCTCCCAGAATCTTTTGCTTCACACTTTCACATATCATTTTTCATCTTGCATTTTTTTTCCCAATTTCTGCCCATCTTTTCCCCATTCCCTCCCCACTTACCACACATCCCAGTCCTCTTTACATCCTGCATCATTCCCTCTCCAGTCCATCAGTTTATCTTAATGTATCCCATCTCATCCCAGTCCTCTCTCCACCCTATAAAAGCTCCATTGCAATCCCTCTGTTCTACTAGCCCCTTCTGTTCTGAATACAGCAGGATTCGCCGCCACAACTGGTCCCCTCATACCGCATATACAATACAACCTTCCCACATCTGACAGTGCACACGGCTCACCTGTGCCCTGCGCATGTCGCCACCACTTCGCTAATCCCAAGCGCTTGAGTAACTCGCCATCAGTGGTCTCCTAGGAAACCCCAGTCGAAAGTGACGTGACGGGACTCGCTGTTCTGAGCGCACGCTCCCGGCTCGCCGCTTCAGACCGGGGAATGCACAGCCTTACTGCAGGATCACGAAACCAGGTTTTTGTGACTCCCCAGACACGAGCATACTCTCACTCCCCGATGCTCCAATTCTAACATGCAACTCATCCAGTGTAACTCCCGCAAGGTCGGTATATCACTGAGGAGTGGTGGAGGGTGCACATCAGTAGATCTACTTCATCAGGGAGTGGCCCCTGTGTGTTTTCCTCTCTCCCCCAGATCTCCATTTACAAATCTGTTTAACTTTCTGGCACCAGTTGATATAAAAAAAAAAAAATCCACCAGCGTACCCCTTTAAATGCTTGAGCCCTTATCTGTATATTTACTTTAATAGTGATAGCTGCCTGACTACTGGGGAGGGAGGGGGCTCTCCTGCACAGCCCTGCATATTATATGTGAGCCTCTGTCCAAAACCCCTGTAAGGAAGGTGCCCAGGTGTGAGCTACAGAATGAAGACACGGGCCAGCACAGGACAACAATAATTTTATTATTAAACTGCACCTGAATTTGGCTTTAAATCCGCATCACAAAACCTTAGCAAAACTGCACTGTGTAACAGCACCCTAAGACTGTGTTCCCATATTTGCATTTGTAAAATGCAGTCAAGTACATGAATGTTTTAGCAGCGGTCTTTATCATAAACAATCTGGTTAAGTCTGGCAATGCTAATTTCAATTCAAAGCCCACACAGGTAATGTAACTCACAGTGGTCACTAAGAGGCCTAAGTTTAAATCATTACTGTAGCATGCAACTGATCCGTGGGGCTCTATTATCAGCAGTCTCATGGCATGAATGCTTGGTGCCAATGGGTTTCCATGTCAGCCTTATAAAGTAGTAAAGTGTATTATATTAGCAATGTGGAAGTGGGACTAGTTACATAAAAAAAAATACAGTTTAAAGGGGTACTCCAGTGGAAAACTATTTTTTTTTAAATCAACTGGTGCCAGAAAGTTAAACAGATTTGTAAATTACTTCTATTTAAAAATTATAATCCTTCCAGTACTTATCAGCTGATTTATGCTACAGAGGAAGTTATGTTCTTTCCTTTCTGACCACAGTGCTCTCTGCTGAAACCTCTGTCCATTTCAGCAACTGACCAGAGCAGGAGAGATTTGCTATGGGGATTTTCTCCTGCTCTGGACAGTTCCTGAAATGGACAGAGGTGTCAGCAGAGAGCACTGTGGTCAGACAGAAAAGAAATTCAAAAAGAAAAGAACTTCCTGTGGGGCATACAGAAGCTGATAAGTACTGGAAGGATTAAGAATTTTAAATAGAAGTCATTTACAAATCTGTTAAATTTTCTGGCACCAGTTGATTTAAAAAAATAGTTTTCCCCTGGAGTACCCCTTTAACTCCTTAAGGACAATGGACGTATATTTATGTCCATTGCCCGCTCCCGATATTTAAAGTGCACTCAGGAGCACGCTTCATACCCGGTGGGTCCCTGTTGCTATCAGCTAATATTAGTATTAACCCTAATCGCGGTGTCTAAAACAGGAGAAAAGTCATCCCGGCTAGCTCAGCGGGCTGTTGCGGACCGCCGTGGTGAAATCGCGGCGTCCCGAACAGCCGAGAGGACGGCAGGAAGGCCTTGACCTTCCTCCTTGCCGTCCCATCTGGCCTTGGTGCTCCAGTCAGCCTCAGCAGACTGGAGCAGTCGAGCACCGATAACATGCAAGATTGCATGTAATCGCTGCAGTAGCTCGACTCCAGCTGGCAACGACGGACGACCTGATCTCAGACACGAAGTAGGGCACTCAGAAGCAAGGCGACTGCCGGCGAAGTCCGTGGTTGCCAGAGGAGTCGAGCTACTGCAGCCCTGTTTTTTTCTTTTGTTGGTATTTGATAAACCTGTACTACAACAGGCCGGAAGAAGCGCAACTAGCACGAAACTTCGCAGGCAGTCGCCTCGCTTCTGAGCACCCTGCTTCGTGTCTGAGATCGGGTCGTCCGTTGTTACCAGAGGAGTCGAGCTACTGCAGCCCTGTGGTGAGTGCAGTTACCCTGTTTTTTCTTTTGTTGGTACTTGATAAACCTGTACTACTATTACGGCTATCACCTGCTAGACCAAACTGGAAAACTCAGAAAAGATGTCTAAGCCTGGGTTCACACTGCAGAATTTCTGCCGGAGATCGAGCCGGTGGCGCGAGGACCGAGCAGACTGCAATGAATTTCTGGGTAGATCTTTTGGGAGATCTGCTCAGAAATCCATTGACATCTATGGGGATGGCAAAGTAGTCTGTGCGGTCCTAGTGCTGCCGGCTTGATCTCCAGCAGAAATTCTGCCCAGAAATTCCACAGTGTGAACCTAGCCTAAATGGAACTGCGATGTTGTACATGGCACACTTACAGAAGCTTTCAGCTTATTTGACTTATTGGGAACAATTTAGAGTTTGTCTTCCCTAAGGGACCTACACATGTAAACCTGGCCCATTTCCTAAGGAATCTACATCCTTCATCTACTGTATCATCTTCTGTGTTGTTTAATATGAGCGGGCATTTTTATTACTTTCCTTGAATGGAATATATATGCAGTAAACTCGAATTCATGCCATAATCATAGAGGAAAGTGTTAGATGTTTGTTTAATCTTTCAACTTAACCAAATTAAAAACATATATTGTGCTCAAATGAATACTTCTGGATTGCCCATATTATCTAAGTAAATTACTATTAGACATGTATAGGCTTTAAGAGGATATGTTACAAATGTTCTGCACAATGATGTTCATGTTAAATACAGCTTGAGGTAATGAAGAGCAGTTTTCCAATTCATATAGGTGGATGTTAGCATAAAATTCAAGCAATTATTGAGTAATTACAGTTAACATTTAGCAACCATCTAAAATGAAGTCTAAGCTATGGCGATAAGCTATATTAGGTCCTAGATTGAACTAAAGCTGGCCATAAATACTACAAATGTCGATGAAAACTGAAAAAATTATATTGTTTGTTAAACCTGATACTTTTACATCTATATCAAAGTTTTTATCATAAATGATAAATGCAACCTCATACATAGAAACCCCCTTTATACATATCTCACGTGCCACTGCAGGGGGTAAGAGTACTCTCACACAGGCAGGTATAGAAGTTTCCCGTGCAAGTTTGAGCCATGGCTGGTTTTCAGTGGTAGGTTTTCCACAGGAGGAACTCCATAGCGGAAAATCTGCAGCAGATTACATTGACAGCAGGGATACTCACTGCAAACCTGCTGGTGTGAATGTACCCTGATGGAATAACTCTTCCTAGAAGTAATACAAGAGCTTGAGAACAACAGATCCAATAGATAATGCCATTGTTTTTTTCTGTCAATACTTGAAGTATCACAGCCCATTACTTCCTGCTAAACTATAAAGGGGGATGTAAAGTAAAAAAAACAAAAAAACAAAACATATATATATATATATATATCTATTCTGTCCAAACAATCTGTCTGTAGGGAGGCCTGATAAATGGAAAAGTCCTGTGATTACAGCAGCCTCAGCACTGTTTAAGGACAGACACTCGCTCTCTTTCTTTCCACAGTGTAAGGGTGCATGCACACCACGTTTCACTCTATGGGTGCCGGATCCGGCGGGGGAGGGGAAAACCGTGCGCTCCCGTACCCCAGCCGGACCGATGCCCTAATCCATTGACTTTAATGAGCCGACCGGAGTCACTGTTTTACTCCGGTCGGCTCATTTTTGACCCGTATCCGGTTTTCTGACCGGACCTCAAAACGTAGTATACGAGCCGACCGGAGTAAAACGGTGACTCCGGTCGGCTCATTAAAGTCAATGGATTAGGGCGTCGGTCAGGCTGGGGTACAGGAGCGCATGGTTTTCCCCTCGCCCGGCACCCCTAGAGTGAAAACGTGGTGTGCATGCACCCTAAGGAAAGGAAAGTACAATGGAAACTAGCTAGCGTATATTGATTTTAACTGTGATTGGGTCCCAATTGCACTGTATAAGAAAAGATCTATAAGTTCCCATATGTCGAACAATCAACCATATTCTTTTTCCAGCGTGGTTGCACTGGATGAAACAAAGCTGTATGCTGTGTTTTTCAGTCAGCAGGTTCACTAGTCAAGCACCATTCTCTACTTTATCCCAATGAGCACCGAAGGGGATGCTGGGTCCAAAGCATTCTCAACCAGGGTTAGCTTTGAAGGGAAAGGCTACACAAAGGTGCAGCACTGTGATAAACATACACTTCATCCTCTTTGAGACCATTTACATATTGAATTAATCTGCAGATACATTGCTTTGCCTCGTCTTGTACTGATCCAGAGTAGCAGCCCTTGTTATAGTCCACAGCTGTGTTCGCATTACCAAAGGCTTCAGAACTGAAGTGTCCCAGCATTCCTTGCTGACTTGATGACTGTACAGAGATTTCTCTAATGATTTGCATTCTGGGAAGGGCTGTCTTTACATCAGGCAATGTACAGTAATCTGAGGTAGTAAAAATTGCCCTGCAGCATTATATGAGCTTAGCAAAAATGTTAGGGATGATTCTGACAAAAAAAAAATGTTGACTGGTTCCAATAACAGCAAGCAGTTCTGGACTAACAGCAAGCAAGGTATTCCCAGCTCACCATCCTTGGTTGTGTTCAGCAATGTTCCTGGGTACTAAGCCAGGCAAGCTCAGAATCGAAGTACCAAGTCAGTCCAGGAGCTGGCATTCTAAATATCATAAAACCTTTAGTTTATAGACCACACTAAAACCATCTAAAACATTGAATATGTTTACACATTTCAGGCTGGATAGTGCCCACAGTCAGTAGCATATGATGGTGCTGGTTCTGGATTTATCAGAAGCCAGGCAGTAAACAGTGGCATCTCCAGCTTTCATATTTTTGGGGAGAAACCCAGGGGCCAGGGCAAAGTGTCTGACTGTGGGGGGTGGATTGTATTGTAGGGAGGTGAGTTGTTGTCATAGTTGCCTGAGGCAGTTCTGTGGTTGGACTAGGACTCTTCCTATGGCAGCCTCTACCAATTCAGCACAGATGTAATAGATCAATAAAATGCATACATACTACAAGACTAAAAAAGTCTAAATAGTAAAAGATAATGGGCCTCATTTACTAAGAGTGTTGGGTTTTTACTAGTGGGAAAAGTTTACTAGTGGGAAAAGGCTTGTTGGATTCCGCTCTATTTACTATTGGGAAAAGTCGGGAACGTTTTCTGACCAGCTTTTTCTAGGTCGATATTTCCAGCCATTTACCCACAGGATTTTCTGTGAATTCAATAGTAAATCGGTCAGCTTGTGAAACCATGCCCCCTTTGCAGCAGACCACGCCCCTTTTTCGACTTTTCACACTGCAATGTCGGGTTTGTTGGATTTTTCAGGCGCACACTGGCGCAGACATGTCTCAGACACTGCGCCAAAATAACCAGACAAAAAGTGGTCAGTTTCAGCTTAGTAAATGAGGCCCAATATATATTTTTTTAAGTATAAATGAAGTTCTTCTGTAATAAATGTTCAAATCACCATTTTCCAAATGAAAAAAAATAAAAAATAAAAAAAAAAATCTGGTTTCACTGCATGCGAAAATGCCCAACTAGTAAAATATAACACTATTGATCCCACACAGTGAGTGGTGTAAGTGAGAAAAAAAACAATCGCCAGAATAGCATTTTTTTTTGTCACATCCAAGAATAAATTGAATAGAAAGTGATTAATAAGTCTGATCTACGCCAAATTGGTACAAATAAAAACCACATACCATGGAGTAAAAAATGAACTTCAACACAGCTCCATAAAACAGTTATAAGGGTCAGAACAATTTTAAGCATACTCATTTCTTCAAGTTTAATTTTTTTAAAACTAGTAAATCATAAAAAAAAAACTATAGAAATTGGGTATCATTGTAATCATACTGACCTGATGAATAAAGTTTTACTGCACAGTGACTGGCATAATAATGAACCACCGCAAATTTTTAAAGTATTTTATTTCACCTTTTTTTTCCTGTTTTGCAGCATATTTTATGGTAAAATAAAGGATGTCATTACAAAGTACAATTTGTCCCGATCCTAATATGTAAATGGAAAATAAGAGTTATGGCTTTTAGGATAGAAGGGAGAAATTTAAATGCTTAGATTTTAATTTCCTGGGTTTTTAAGGGGTTAATGCAGTGTGTGTCCTTAGATGTTGCAAATAACTCCCAGCATTCCTGGACAGCCAAAGGATATCTTGGCATTCTGGGAGTTGTAGTTTTGCAACTGCTTGAGGCACATTGGTTGGAAAACACTGGGTCAATGAGTGGTACAATACTACCCTGAGATGAGGGTCTCTTGGTGACAGTACTGTGGGGGCACTGAGGATGGCACATTTGCTGTGGGCCTATGGATGTGTTATGGCAGTACTGCCTAACACTGGCACCTTAATAGTGTTGCTGACAGCCAGTGAGTGGCAAATAGTTAAAGGGGTACTCTGGCCCTAATACATCTTATCCCCTATTGAAAGGATAGGGGATAAGATGTCTGATTGTGGGGGTCCCGCTGCTGGGGACCCCCGCAATCTGTCATTCAGCACCCACCTTTGTAAGGCCTCGCAGCGCTGGAGGCTCCGATTGTGCAGCGTGACGACCACGGGGCCATAGTATCACGACTCTGCAGGGCGTGACGTCACACGGGGGTGAAGTCTTATTTCTTTTTTTTTTTTTACCTTCCCCCCTGTCTTTAGCTCACACTGAGTGAGCTTCGGCGGTCGGGAGAGGGCATTCCCCGCCAGGTGCGATGACATCTGAAGCCATGCCGGGTGAACATTCGCTGTCACTCTTCTATGCTCACTCGCACTAGGGCGCACCACATAGAAGAGACAGCTAATCGTAGCTGGCTGTTCTCCTTCCCATCTCTCCAAGTGTATCTCAGAGAGGAGAGGGGTCAGAGCAGACCTGCAGCGATTGGTTACGCACAGCGTTTGCTCCTTCCTACATTATTGACAGGGCAAAAAGCGAACGCTGTGTATTGCCGAAGTCCAGCCCACACTTCCTGACTTTGATCTTGTGCCCAGTCGGGATGAGACCAAACTCAGGTCTCGTGCAGAGTCTGAATTCGGCCGGCACTAGGAGGGAGACCCCTAATGGCCAGATATTCAGGCTTAAAAAAAATGTATATTAGTATTCAAAATAAAATTATGAAGCATATCACATATATGCTTCTTATAAGAAAAGGAAGAACATATCAAATTTTAAGTTTGACAGTGCCCATTGTTTCATATTTATTGCAAGCCACAAGAAATGGGTTAGATTTACAATTGCAGATGTAAATCTACCCCACTTCTTGTGGCTTTGGTGGATTTGTACCAAAAACTGGGCCACATTTATAATTATAAATTTTAGACACATTTCTGCTGCATCCAAAAATTAGTTTGGCCTCTGAGTTTGATCCTGGATTCTCTCTCTATAAAGTTAGGTGCAAAATACAGAGCAATGTTAATGTATTCGGATGTTCACATTTGTGCTTTTTATTATTTATCACACAGCAGATTGTCAGTACTCACAGAAACAGTTTTGAGAGCTTCTAAGAAATATACAATGTGTACAGAACCATACTGATTGCAACTTACACAGCATATTATTACTTAACCACTTAGGGACCACGGGCGTACTGGTACGCCTTCGCTCCCTGGTACTTAAGGACCACGGGCGTACCTGTACGCCCATGGGAATTTCTGTCCTCGCCGGGCAGGGACCGGACTGGGGTGACTGCTGATATTGATCAACAGGTACCCCGCGCAAATGCCCAGGTGGGTCATCAGACTCCCCCATGTCGGCGATCAGCGCAAATCGCAGGTGAATTCACACTTGCGATTTGCGCCGATTCCGGGTCATACCGGCCTATGGTGACCCGGAATATAAGGGGGATCGCGGTTGTCCAAGACACCCACAATCCCTGCCACCCCTCCTATCCCTGCTATTGGTCGTCAAGAAGCGACAACCAATAGCAGATCGGGGGCGGGGGGGGTTAACTTTTGGTTTCCCCGTTCTGCCCACCCACAATAGGCGGGGCAGACGGGAAACCGACAGGGACCGGGCTCCGAAGTCCACTTACCCATCAGTGGTGGCAGCGGGCAGTGACCGGTAGTGGCAGCAGGCGGCAGAAGAAGACGGCTATGCGGCTCCCTGGATCCTACGGAAGCCGGTGAGTTGCCTAGCAACATCTGGAGTTCTACAGTCTGAGACCACTATACATTGGTCTCTAAACTGTAGTCCACAGCTGTTTGCTGTGTGGGCATGCTGGGATTTGTAGTTTTGCAACAGCTGAAGGGCTGCAGTTTGGAGATCACTTTGCAGTGATCTATAAACTACAGTCCTCCAGATCTTGCAAAGCTATAACTCCTAGAATGACCACAGAGCTGTTTGCTGTCTGGGCATGACTGGATTTGTAGTTTTGCAACATCTCAGTTTGGAGATGACTGGCCCTCCAGATGTTGCAAAACTGCAAATCCCAGCATGCCCAAACAGCAAACAGCTGTTTCGGCATGCTGGGAGTTGTAGTTGCGTACCACCAGCTGTTGCATAACTACATCTCCCAGCATGCCCTTTGGCAATTAGTACATGCTGGGAGTTGTAGTTTTGTAACAGCTGGAGGCACACTGGTTGGAAAATACTGAGTCAGGTAACAGAACCTAACTGAAGGTTTTCCAACCAGTGTGCCTCCAGCTGTTGCAAAAGTACTACTCCCAGCATGCACGGTGTGTCAGTACATGCTGGGAGTTGTAGTTTTGAAACAGCTGGAGGTTTGCCCCCCCCATGTGAATGTACAGGGTACATTCACACGGGCAGGTTTACAGTAAGTCTCCTGCTTCAAGTTTGAGCTGCGGCAGGAAACTCACTGTAATCTGCCAGTGCGAATGTACCCTAAAAACATTACACAACACTAACACATAATAAAGGGTAAACACTACATATACACCCCTTTACACTGTCCCCTTCAATAAAAATGAAAAGCAAAAAAAAATTGTATGGCAGTGTTTCCAAAACTGAGCCTACAGCTATTGCAAAACAACAACTCCCAGCATTTGCGGACAGCCACTGACTGTCCAGGCATGCTGGGAGTTTAGCAACAGCTGGAGGCACCCTGTTTGGGAATCACTGGTGTAGAATAATCCACCCCTATGTAATCCCTAATTTAGTCCTCAAATGCGCATGGCGCTATCTCACTTCGGAGCCCTGTCGTATTTCAAGGAAACAGTATAGGGCCACATATGGGGTATTTCCGTACAAATTTTGGGGGGCTTTTTCTCCTTTTACCCCTTATGAAAAGGAAAAGTTGGGGTCTACACCAGCCTGTTAGTGTTAAAAAAAATAAAAAATTTTACACTAACATGCTGGTGTTGCCACATACTTTTTATTTTTACAATACGGAAATACCCCATATGTGGGCGTAAAATGTTCTGCGGGCGCACAACAAGGCTCAGGAGTGAGAGCGCACTATGTACATTTGAGACCTAAATTGCACAGGGGTGGCTGATTTTACAGCGGTTCTGACATAAACGCAAAAAAATAAATACCCCACATGTGACCCCATTTTGGAAACTACACCCCTCATGGAATGTAACCAGGGGTATAGTGAGCCTTAACACCCCACAGGTGTTTGAAGAAGTTTCATTAAAAAAAAAATTTCACAAAAATGCTGCTGTTACCCTAAAGTTTTTATTTTCACAACGGAAAATAGGAAAAAAGCCCCCCAAAATTTGTAACCCACTTTATTCTGAGTAATAACATACCCCATATATGGATGTAAAGTGCTCTGCGGGTGCACTACAATGCTCAGAAGAGGGAGCGCCTTTGGGATTTTGGAGAGAGAATGTGTCCGAAATTGAAGGCTGTGTGTTTACAAAGCCCCCATAGTGCCAGAACACTGGACCTCCCCCCCCCCCCCCCCACGTAACCCCATTTTGGAAACTAAACCCCTCACGGAATGTAATAAGAGGTACAGTGAGCATTTACGCCCCACAGGTGTCTGACAGATTTTTGGAACAGTGGTCCGTGAAAATGAAAAAAAAAAATGTTCCATTTGCACAGCCCACTGTTCCAAAGATCTGTCAAACGCCAGTGGGGTGTAAATACTAACCGCACCCCTTATTAAATTCTGTGAGGGGTGTAGTTTCCAAAATGGGGTCACATGTGGGGGGGTCCACTGTCCATTCCAAACAAAATCACTCTCCAAAAGCTCAATGGCGCTCCTTAGTGCGCCAGCAGAGCACTTGACGTCCACACATGGGGTATTTCCATATGGGGTTACAAATTTTATGGGTCATTTTCTCCTATTACCCCTTGTAAAAATGTAAAATTTGGGGGAAAAGCTGCATTTTAGTGAAAAAAAATTCATTTACACATCCAACTTTAACGAAAAATCGTCAAACACCCGTGGGGTGTTAAGGCTCACTGTACCCCTTGTTACGTTCCTTGAGGGGTGTAGTTTCCAAAATAGTATGCCATTTGAGGTTTTTTTTTTTGCTGTCCTTGCACCATAAGGGCTTCCTAAATGGGACAAGCCCCCCGAAAACCATTTCAGCAAAATTTGCTTTCCAAAAGCCAAATGTGTCTCCTTCTCTTCTGATCATTTCAGTGCGTCCGCAGTGCACTTGACGTCCACACATTTTGGGGGGCATTTTCTCCTATTACCCCTTGTAAAAATGTAAAATTTGGGGGAAAAGCAGCATTTTAGTGAAAAAAAATATAATTCATTTACACATCCAACTTTAACAAAAAGTCGTCAAACACCTGTGGGGTGTTAGAAACATAGAAACATAGAATGTGTCGGCAGATAAGAACCATTTGGCCCATCTAGTCTGCCCAATAATCTGAATACTATGAATAGTCCCTGGCCCTATCTTATATGAAGGATAGCCTTATGCCTATCCCATGCATGTTTAAACTCCTTCACTGTATTTGCAGCGACCACTTCTGCAGGAAGGCTATTCCATGCATCCACTACTCTCTCAGTAAAGTAATACTTCCTGATATTA
Source organism: Hyla sarda (assembly GCF_029499605.1). Lineage (NCBI taxonomy): Eukaryota > Metazoa > Chordata > Amphibia > Anura > Hylidae > Hyla > Hyla sarda. The sequence continues at coordinate 31,857,388 of NC_079200.1, forward strand.
CTGCAGAAACCTTTGCCCCTCTAATTTAAAACTATGTCCTCTTGTGGTGGTTTTTCTTTTAAATCTCCTGTCCTCCTTTACCTTGTTGATTCCCTTTATGTATTTAAAAGTCTCTATCATATCCCCTCTGTCTCTTCTTTCTTCCAAGCTATACATGTTAAGGTCCTTTAACCTTTCCTGGTAAGTTTTATCCTGCAATCCATGTACTAGTTTAGTATCTTCTCTGAACTCTCTCTAGAGTTTCTATATCCTTCTGGAGATACGGCCTCCAGTACTGCGCACAATACTCCAAATGAGGTCTCACCAGTGTCCTGTACAGCGGTATGAGCACTTCTCTCTTTCTACTGCTTATACCTCTCCCTATACATCCAAGCATTCTGATACATTTAACCCCTTAAGGACCGGAGGTTTTTCCGTTTTTGCATTTTCGTTTTTTGCTCCTTGCCTTTAAAAAATCATAACTCTTTCAAATTTACACCTAAAAATCTATATGATGGCTTATTTCTTGCGCCACCAATTCTACTTTGTAATGACGTCAGTCATTTTGCCCAAAAATCTATGGTGAAGCGGGAAAAAAAATCATTGTGCGACAAAATTGGAAAAAAAAACGCTGTTTTGTAACTTTTGGGGGCTTCCGTTTCTACGTAGTACATTTTTCGGTAAAAATGACACCTGATATGTATTCTGTAGGTTCATACGATTAAAATGATACCCTACTTATATAGGTTTTATTTTGTCGGACTTCTGGAAAAAATCATAACTACATGCAGGAAAATTAATACGTTTAAAATTGTCATCTTCTGACCCCTATAACTTTTTTATTTTTCCGTTTATGGGGCGGTATGAGGGCTAATTTTTTGCGCCGTGATCTGAAGTTTTTAACGCTACCATTTTTGCATTGATAGGACTTATTGATCACTTTTTATTCATTTTTAAATGATATAAAAAGTGACCAAAAATGCACTATTTTGGACTTTGGAATTTTTTTGCGCGCACGCCATTGACCGAGCGGTTTAATTAATGATATATTTTTATAATTCGGACATTTCCGCACGCGGTGATACCACATATGTTTATTTTTATTTTTATTTACACTGTGTTTTTTTTTTTATTGGAAAAGGGGGGTGATTCAAACTTTTAATAGGGGAGGAGTTAAATGATCTTTATTCACTTTTTTTTTCCACTTTTTTTTTGCAGTGTTATAGGTCCCATAGGGACCTATAACACTGCACACACTGATCTTCTATGTTGATCACTGGTTTCTCATAAGAAACCAGTGATCAACGATTCTGCCGGATGACTGCTCATGCCTGGATCTCAGGCACTGAGCAGTCATTCGGCGATCGGACAGCGAGGAGGCAGGTAGGGGCCCTCCCGCTGTCCTGTCAGCTGTTCGGGATGCCGCGATTAGCCGCGGCTATCCCGAACAGCCCGACTGAGCTAGCCGGGAACTTTCACTTTCACTTTTAGCCGCGCGGCTCAGCTTTGAGCGCGCGGCTAAAGGGTTAATAGCACGCGGCGCCGCGATCGGCGCTGCGCGCTATTAGAGGCGGGTCCCGGCTTCACTATGACGCCGGGCCCGCCATGATATGACGCGGGGTTACTGTGTAACCCCGCGTTATATCAGAAGAGCAGGACCAAGGACGTACCGGTACGTCCTTGGTCCTTAAGGGGTTAAGCATCACTGTACCCCTTGTTACGTTCCTTGAGGGGTGTATTTTCCAAAATAGTATGCCATGTGTTTGTTTTTTTTTGCTGTCCTGGCACCATAGGGGCTTCCTAAATGTGACATGCCCCCCAAAAACCATTTCAGAAAAACTCATTCTCCAAAATCCCATTGTCGCTCCTTCCCTTCTGAGCCCTCTACAGTGCCCGCCGAACACTTGACATACACATATGAGGTATTTCCTTACTCGAGAGAAATTGGATTACAAATTTTAGGAAGATTTCTTTTGGGAGTGTAAAAAAAATGAAGATTTAAATTTTCTCCTTCACTTTGCTGCTATTCCTGTGAAACACACTTACTGAATGTCATTTTGAATACTTTGGGGGGTGCAGTTTTTACAATGAGGTCATTTGTGGGGTATTTCTAATATGAAGACCCTTCAAATCCACTTCAAAACTGAACTGGTCCCTGAAAAATTCAGATTTTGAAAATTTTGTGAAAAATTGGAAAATTGCTGCTATACTTTGAAAACCTCTGATGTCTTCAAAAAGTAAAAACATGTCAACTTTATGATGCAATCATAAAGTAGACATGTTGTATATGTGAATCAATATATAATTTATTTGGGATATCCATTTTCCTGATGAGCAGAGAGCTTCAAAGTTTTAAAAAAATGGAAAATTTTCTATTTTTTCATCAAATTTAGGAATTTTTCACCAAGATATGATGCAAGTATCGATTAAATTTTACCACGAACATAAAGTAGAATATGTCACGAAAAAACATTCTCGTAATCAGAATGAAAGGTAAAAGCATCCCAGAGTTATTAATGCTTAAAGTGACAATGGTCAGATGTGCAAAAAACGCTCTGGTCCTTAAGGTGAAAATGGGCCTGGTCCTTAAGGGGAAAACTTTATTTATTTATTTATATATTTATTTTTAAATCAACTGGTGCCAGAAAGTTAAGCAGATTTGTAAATGACTTCTATTAAAAAATCTTAATCTTTCCAGTACTTTTTAGGGTCTGTATACTACAGAGGAAATGGTTTTCTTTTTGGAACACAGAGCTCTCTGCTGACATCATGACCACAGTGCTCTCTGCTGACATCTCGGTCCATTTTAGGAACTGTCCAGAGCAGCATAGGTTTGCTATGGGGATTTTCTTCAGCTCTGGACAGTTCCTAAAATGGACAGAGATGTCAGCAGAGAGCACTGTGGTCATGATGTCAGCAGAGAGCTCTGTGTTCCGAAAAGAAAACCATTTCCTCTGTAGTATTTAGCAGCTAATAAGCACTGGAAGGATTAAGATTTTTTAATAGAAGTAATTTACAAATCTGTTTAACTTTCTGGCCCCAGTTGATTTTAAAAAAAAAGTTTTTCACGGGAGTACCCCTTTAATACTTGAAAAGCTTTAAAGGGGCACTTCGGTAGAAAACATTTTTTTTTTTAAAGCAACTGGTGCCAAAATGTTAAACAGATTTGTAAATTACTTCTATTTAAAAATCTTAATCCTTCCAGTACTTATCAGCTGCTGTTACTACAGAGGAAGTTCTTTTCTTTTTGAATTTATTTTCTGTCTGACCACAGTGCTCTCTGCTAACACATCTGTCCATGTCAGGAACTGTCCAGAGCAGGAGAGGTTTTCTATGTAGATTTGCTCCTTCTCTGGACAGTTCCTGAAATAGATAGAGGTGTCAGCAGAGAGCACTGTGGTCAGACAGAAAATAAATTAAAAAAAAAAAGAACTTCCTTTGTAGTACTGGAAAGGTTAAGATTTTTAAATTACAAATAATTTACAAATCTGTTTAACTTTCTGGGACCAGTTAATTTAATAGAATTGTTTTTCACCGGAGTACCCCTTTAAACTAGACCAGGCAGGTAGAAACTGATTCATCACAGTGACACATGCTAGTTAAGGGTTAGGTGCATAATAAAAAGGTTATGATTACCTTTTTCCGCTATAGACAGTCAGATATCTTAATGAATGAATGGGTTCTTACAATATATTTGTGAAATCCAATTGTAGGATAACAAACTAAGAAAAACATATATATAGAGAGTGTTGAAGTTTATACAACAGGTGATTCTCTCTAGATATATCCCTGATTACTTTAAATTGGGGATCATATAGGGGTGCTTTTGCGCACAACATTTGCGCATCATTTCATTCTTCTAGCAGAATACGCTGATAAAATTCCATTAGGGAAAATTCAAATCAACTGGTGCCAGAAAGTTAAACAGATTTGTAAATTACTTCTATTAAACAAACCCCTTAAGGACAAAGCCCATTGTGGCCTTAAAGGGGTACTCCACCCCTAGACATCTTATCCCCTATCCAAAGGATAGGGGATAAGATGTCAGATCGCCGGGATTCCCTCTGCTGGGGACCCCCGGGATCACCGCTGCGGCACTCCGCTATCATTACTGCACAGAGCAGCATGACGTCATGGCTCCGCCCCTCGTGACATCACGGCTCGCCCTCTTAATGCAAGTCTATGGCAGGGGACATGACGATCGCCACGACCCCTCCCATAAACTTGTATTAAGGGGGCTGGGCCATGATGTCACGATGCTCCGACCCCTGTATTGCCCGTAGGGGTCGGAACTCACTCTGTGCAGTAATGATAGCGGGGTGCCGAAGCGGCGATCCCGAGGGTCCCCAGCAGCGGGAGCCCCCAGCCATCTGATATCTTATCCCCTATCCTTTGGATAGGGGATAAGATGTCTAGGGGCGGAGTACCCCTTTAAGGATACAGGAAATTTTATTTTTGCATTTTCGTTTTTTCCTCCTCGCATTCTAAAAATCATAACTTTTTCTATATTTCCATCCACAGACCCATATGAGGGCTTATTTTTTTGCATGACCAATTGTACTTTGTAATGACACCTTTTATTTTACCATAAAATGTATGGGGAAAATGAAAAAAAAAATTATTTGTGTGGGGAAATTGAAATAAAAACTGCAATTTTTCAAATTTTGGACTGCTTCACTTTTACGCAGTACACTTAACGGTAGAATTGACACGTTTTCTTTATTCTGTGGGTCAATACGATTAAAATGTTACCCATGATTATATTCTTTTCTATTACTGTACTGCTTTTTAAAAAACAATTTTTTTTAACCAAAAAAGTATGTTTAAAATTGCCCTATTTTGACCATCTATAACATTCTCATTTTCTCGTATACAGGAATGTATGAGGGCTCATTTTTTTGTGCCCTGATCTGTAGTTTTTATCGGTACAACATTTGCGTATATGTGATATAATATAAAACATTTTGGGAATATAATGGGACAAAAAAGCAGCAATTTTGAATTTTTATTTTTTTTACGTTTATGCCTTCAAGGTTTTTTTTTTTTTACTTTTTATGTCCCCATAGGGGACTATTTATAGCAATCATTTTATTGCTAATACTGTTCAGTGCTATGCATGCTGATCACTGTTATCGGCGATCTTCTGATCTGGTCTGCTCGATCTCAGACCAGAGCAGAAGACCTCAGGAGACAGATGAAGGCAGGTGAGGGGATCTCCGCCTGCTATTATGGATGATTGCATCCCCATGACAGCATTGCGGGCGATCCGATCATCCATTTTAATGCCCGCACTGTTGCAAATGCCTGATCTGTATTGATGACAGCATCTGAGGGGTTAATGGCGGACATCAGCGCGATCGCTGATGTCCACCATTACCGGCAGGTCCCTGGCTGCCGATAGCAGCTGGGACCTCCTGCACATGATGCGAGCACCGTTCCGGTGCTCGCATCATATATAGGACGTAAATGTACGTCCTGGTGTGTTTAGTACCAGGGCACCAGGACGTACATTTCCATTTTGTTAAGGGGTTAACCCTTCCAATACAAGTTGTGTTTCTTTCTGGAATTCTTTTCAGTCTGACCACAGTGCTCTCTGCTGACACCTCTGTTCATGTCAGGAACTGTCCAGAGTATAAGCAAATCCCCATAGCAAACCTCTGCTCTCTGCTGACACCTCTGTCTGTGTTAGGAACTGTCCAGAGCAGGACTTTGGTCAGAGTGAAAACAACTATTCAACTTCCTCTGTAGTATAAAGCAGCTGATAAGTACTGGAAGGATTAAGATTTTTAAATAGAAGTAATTTACAAATCGGTTTAACTTTTTGCACCAGTTGATTTTGAAAAAAAAAAGTTCCTCCAGAGTAGCCCTTTAAGTCAATAAGCCTTTGAGTTTTTGTATAAAAATAAGCGTCGCTTCCACATAATTTCTTCTCCATTTTGCCATGAAGCAGAAAAAAATTTCCGTAGTGTGAACATCCCCTAAAAGTAACCATTCATAAGTTCTTACATGCACTGGAAATGCAGAGCAGGCAGACATGAGGATTATGTCACTGTTATGTGAAATAATCTATAAAATCTAATTTTGGAGTCTGGACAAATTATTTCTTAAAAATTATTTCAGATCAGTACCTAATCTTGATCGTGTACATATAGGAAGAGATTTATCAAAACCTGAGCAGAGGATAAGTTGACCAGTTGCCCAAAGCAACCAATCAGATCGCTTCTTTTATTTTTCAGAGGCCTTTTAAAAAATGAAAGAATCAAGCTGATTGGTTGCTATGGGCAACTTTTCCTCTGCACATTTTGTTAAATCTCCCCCATAGTTTTTATGTGTCTACCACCTATATTTCTCTCACAAATACCTTCTATCTATCGATCACTTGGTTTGTCATCCTGTGCTGTGGAGGGGGCGCATCCTCGCTTTGCGTGACTCATCTTCCTCCCCGAGTCTGCTGTGTTGTGCTGGGCATCCAATCACTGCTGGCTGCTCTGTAACACCCTCCACTATGTTTTATGCTGCAGTCTAATAGGACAGGAGTGAGCACAGAGGCATGCTAGTCCCGCCCCACTGGACTTTGTCCATGCATGGACAAAGATGATGCTGCAGGCGGACAGGATTATGTTCTGGATGGTATGGGGACCCCTAGAGGTTCTTCTATAAAAAGGAAATACATATAACAACATATAAAAACATCTAAAAAGTTGCTGAACCTTGGGGAACAAGTGCAGCCATACAACGGAAGGTTGTTTCCCAACCTGTGTGCCTCCAGCTGTTTCAAAACTACAACTTCCAGCATGCCTCGACAGCTAGACAGACATCTCGCATCTATGGAAAGTTTCAACTAAAAGCTCCAACTTTTTCTTTTGAAAAATGACCAGTTTGTTTCAGCGCTCAGAGAATGTTATTAAAATGCTAATTTAAAAGAAAAAAAAAAGAGTTAAATATCTAGCAGTGGCGCAGTCTAATTGCGAGCATAATGAGCTCTGGAGTGCCCCTGACACACAGAACATAAACAGCCAGTAAACAGATCATTAGTACTCACATTCATTTATTGTGCCGACCTTAACATGACCCCGGAGCGGGGAGGGTGAGAAGCAGGTGGATCTGACTGTGACACCCCTCTAGGGGATGCAGGAAATGAAGCTAGAAGCTGTTACCATAGATACACGTGTGCAGATGAGGTAACACGCCAACAGGCTGCAGCCTCGGCTGGCGGCTTCTATCTGTCACCCTCTCCATATTAGTATTAAATAGATAATATGATAGAGGAATGCAACCCTTTCATATGTAATTCCTTGAAAAAAATATAAAAGGAGGAAAGGGGATGGGGTGGTGGTCCGGTCAGACCATGCAAAGTCACCTTGTCGAGGGTGGCAAAGAGAAGAAGAAGAAGCCTCCCGTCAATGCCCCAGCCGGTGCCATGAGATGGAAGGCAGCACAGTATCTATCCCCTGTAGCAGCAGATCACACAGCAAAGCTAATTAACAAAAAATACAAATTACGACACCCTTCACTTCCACCCATCTGGTAACGAGAAAGCTTAATCAGGAGCTGTGCTCGCTCGGCAGCAGTTCTGCGGAGGGCCAAGAAGACGAGACTTGGATATTTCTCTAATAAATAGAAATTATCCGCGTCTCCCTGTCCCCCCTCCCTGTGCACTTTACATGAACCTGTGATACGCCAGCAATAGCCCTTCCAGCGTGCGGCTGATGTGATTTAGGAGAATATTAAAGGCAATGTGGAGATTGGAGGCGCCTCTCTCTCAGGGAGAGCTGGAGAAATGCGCAGCACAGATGGGTTGAGCAGATTAAACGTTTCCTTCACATTGTTTCCAAATTGTGCTGCGGTGCCTCGGGGAGCGAGTGCGGTCAGAGCAGCGCGCACTTTATGGAGTCGGTATTAATGCCTGCATTTCATAGGCCTATCGTATTAGCAGCAGGTTAGGGTCAGAGCTAGATGAAGGTTGTGTTTAGCCGGTTTCCTTACCCCATCTCATCTTTCGCCTAGCATATTCCTTTACTGCATTATTCACGGATAACGATATTGCATCGGCGGTTGATGGGACTTCAGGAATGATTTATACAACGCATTTCAATTTGACATAAGTGCATGACCCCCCGGACTGGTTAGATCCTCTTTAGTTGTCCTAATTACAGTATCTAACTAGTTAAGTAACATTTGTGATCGTGGACAAATGTTTGGGCTTTTTGACCATTTTTTATTACAAGCTGCCCGATTGCACTATATGGCAGAATCTCTTCATCGTTTTATTTGCATTCTCATTTCTTAGGCCACACTAAGAATTTAGCCATAAACATGCAGCGCTATGAATCCCCGGAGCTTTATAGCTTACATGCATAGTTAATATTGGCTTGGCCATGGCACGTGTTTGTGCCAGTTGACAGCAGCTGGATTGTGAGATTCTCTTCATCCAGCAGTGTGTCTGTACGACAAAACTATAATTCCCTGTCACTGACATGAGCACCTCACTTCTTGCCTGCATTATAAGGATGCTCGGGGAGAGATGGATCACTGTCATCACATGGCGGGAGAACAGACAGAGGCTGCATATTGTAATTTATTCATTTCCAAACAATAATGTATGACAGACAGGCACTAATACTGGCAATAAGCAATCATAAACCAATAACGGAGATTGATTAGACACCCAGGACATACATCAAGCTCTCAATGATCTGGTGCTACAGACAGATTTACGTCCGTCTTGCATCTGGGCGCGTATCAGACAGCCTGGTACCCAAGCACGGCTATTACTACTAGATGATTCATTCTTTTTTTTCCTAAGTCATAAGATAAAGCTTCAGGCAATTTTTTAGGGTTGCCCTGTCCCGAACAATGACGCCCTCTGTTGGTTACCCTTTAGGGATAAGTGGTAAGGTTCCGTGCTTGGGCGAGCATGAGGAGTTAGGATCCTGAGCAAAGCACATTCGAGACTGGCTGTGCCAGCACACTTTTTTTTAATAGTTTAATAAAAATTAGCATAATTAACAAACATCTGTATAATCCAGAGCGGTGCAATTTGGCAGAGAGAACGGGAGTTTAGATGTTATTGCTGGGAGTTTAATGTTCTTTTAATTCTTTTTGGCACGCTGCAGTGAGAGAAATGTTTGGTGCGGATGGTTGTGTGCCGGATTTAATTAGTACGTATCTTTTGATTGTGTGCGATTCCGAGGCCCTGAGTGGCTCAGGCAGTGGGACTGGGTTTTATGACGCCTTCCTGTCCTGGTGCCGGCAGGCGGGAAACTGGGAGCTGACATAGCAGACTGAAGGGGGTGTATGGATATTCCAGCCTTGAGCTTTGCAAGGGGCACCTTCCTCTGGCAGAAGAAGATATTTTCAGGTCCCTGTTCACTTATATAATCAACTTACCACTCCAGGCTGTCAGTGCCAGCATAATGAAGCCATCAGCCTGCCCAGGGCGTACTTAATGTTTGACATAGTCTTGTCCTTGCAGCCAAACCCAGCCCATCTTAGGAAACCTGCCTCCATTTTACTGCATCTGTTACATATTTCAGGACAGCAGACACACTCTCTTGGATTTTTAAACTGTAATAACAATTTCACAATAGATTTCTTCTATTTGTCATGAAGGTTATAAATACAATTTAGAAGATTATTACAAAAAGGAAAAAGACACAGTACAAATTGGCTTCTACCACTGTTAATACAGAGTTACTAACCCTTCTTAATCGTTTAATCGTGAACAATCTTAAATGGGTATTCCTGATATTTCTTTTTCATGTAACTGTTCTCAGGGCGCAGTTCCTATACTTACCTTCCTCCCTTCCCTGCCACTGTCACAGTGTTAATCCCTGCTGTGAGGTACTGCCTTGTGTCGGCACAAGGACATGCTGCAGCAGTATGTTGTCTCAGCCAATGATTGGCTGAGTGAGCAGATGACAAGGAAGTACTTCACAGCCGGGACCAACACTGTGACAGTGGCTGGGGAGAGAAAGGTAAGTAAAGTATTTTTTTCTATTTGTGCCCAGAACACAGTTGTTTTTAGGTCTAAAGTTTTGTTCTGCTGTATTTTTTTAACATATGTTTATAATAGTTGGAATTCTGTAGCAGTGGCATTACTACAGGGGTCACAGCAGTTGCAATTGCGACTAGGCCCCATTGCCACATCCGGCAATTTAGTGCTGCTGTCATGATACCGGTCAGCATCAAGAAGTTGTATGTGGAGTCATGTACAACTTCTAGAACCTACAGACTAGGCACAGCTGTTGGGAGTGAAATAAAGTAGCAATGCAGTGAATTATGTCCTGTACACGGTGCAACTTTATCATGGACAGGTATGGCAGCGCAACAAAATCCCGCCTGTCTATGATCACAGAGCTGGCAATAGAGTACCAGTAGCTTCTCCTGGTGCAGAACCAAGGAATTTACCAAGGGGCCCCCTGCAGCTGCTGTGGTGCCTGTGAGTTGGTGCAGGGGCTGCACCAGAGACAGGTTGCAATAGAAGGAACCTTGCTGAAACTAATTGCTGCTGACCGAAGTTCACTTCACATGACAGCTACAGTGTGCACTCCCACCTTAACCCCTTAAGGACCCAGCCCATTTTAACCTTAAGGACCCGAGCATTTTTTTTGCACATCTGACCACTCACTTTAACCTGTTAAGGACCAAGGGCGTACCTGTAGGTCCTGGGTCCTTTCCCTTTCTATAACGTGGGGCCACGCCGTGGCCCCGCATCATAGCAGGTCAGGCCTGGCCTCTAACAACGGCCGGGACCCATGGCTAATATCATTTTAATTGTATGGACCTACAGAATAAAGAGAAGGTGTCATTTTTACCGAAAAATTTACTGCGTAGAAACGGAAGCCCAAAAAGTTACAAAATTGTGATTTTTTTTCCCCGTTTCATCATAGATTTTTGGGTAAAATGACTAATACAAAGTAGAATTGGTGGCGCAAAAAATAAGATGGATTTTTAGGTGTAAAATTGAAAGTTATGATTTTTTAAAGGTAAGGAGGAAAAAATGAAATTGCAAAAACCGTAAAGCCCCTGGTCCTTAAGGGGTTAAGCATTAATAACTCTGGGATGCTTTTACTTATGACATATTCTACTTTAACATAGTGACTTTGAAGCTAACTTTGCTTGTAAGGAAAATAGACATTCCAAATAAATGTTATATTGATTCACATATCCAATATGTCTAGTTTATGTTTGCATCATAAAGTTGACATGTTTTTACTTTTGGAAGACATCAGAGGGCTTCAAAGTATAGCGGCAATTTTCTAATTTTTCAGGGACCAGTTCAGGTTTGAAGTGGATTTGAAGGGCCTTCATATTAGAAATACCCCATATATGACCCCATTATAGAAACTGCACACCTCAAAGTATTCAAAATGACATTCAGAAAGTTTGTTAACCCTTTAGGCGTTTTACAGGAATAGCAGCAAAGTGAAGGAGAAAATACAAAATCTTCATTTTTTAGACTTGCATGTTCTTGTAGACCCATTTTTAGAATTTTTACAAGGGATAATAGGAGAAAAAGCCCCCAAAATTTGTAACCCCATTTCTCTCGAGTAAGGAAATACCTAATATGCGGATGTAAAGTGCTCTGCGTGTGCACTACAAGGCTCAGAAGGGAAGGAGGGAAAATGGGATTTTGGAGAGTGAATTTTGCTGAAATGGTTTTTCAGGGAGCATGTCGCATTTAGGAAGCCCCTATGGTGCCATAACAGAAAAAAAAAACATGGCATACTATTTTGGGAACAACACCCCTCAAGGAACGTAACAAGGGGTACAGTGAGCCTTACCCCACAGGTGTTTGACAACTTTTTGTTTAGTGAAAAAAAAAAAAAATCACAAAAATGCAGTTTTCCCCCCCAAATGTTACATTTTTACAAGGGGTAATAGGAGAAAATGTCCCCCAAAATTTGTAACCCCATTTCTTTTGAGTATGGAAATACCCCATGTGTGGACGTCAAGTGCTCTGCTGGCGCACTACAATGCTCAGAAGAGAAGGAGCAGCATTTGTCTTTTGGAGGGAGAATTTGGTTGGAATAGAAGTCGGGGGCCTTGTGCCTTTACAAAGCCCTTCCTAGGTGCAAGAACAGTGGACCCCCCACAAGTGACCCCATTTTGGAAACTACACCCCTCACAGAATTTAATAAGGGATGCAGTGAGCATTTACACGCCACTGGTGTTTGACAGATCTTTGGAACAGCGGGCTGTGCAAATGAAAAATAAAATTTTTCATTTTCACGGACCACTGTTCCAAAAATCTGTCAGACATCTGTGAGGTGTAAATGCTCACTGCACCCGGGCACCATGAGGGCTTGTAAAACACATGTGGCCTTCAATTCTGGACAAATTTTCTCTCCAAAAGCCCAATGGCGCTCCTTCTCTTCTGAGCATTGTAGTTCACCCGCAGAGCACTTTACATCCACATATGGGGTATGTTCTTACTCAGAAGAAATGGGGTTACAAATTTTGGGGGGCTTTCTTTTCCTATTTTCCCTTGTGAAAATGAAAAATTTAGGGTAGCAAGAGCATTTTAGAAAAAAAAAGTTTTTTCATTTTCCCATCCACCTTAAAAATTCGTCAAACTCCTGTGGGGTGTTAAGGCGCACTATAGCCTTACGTTACGTGAGGGGTTTAGTTTCCAAAATGGGGTCACACGTGGGTATTTTTTTTTGCGTTTATGTCAGAACCGCTGTAAAATCAGCCACCCCTGTGCAAATCCCCAATTTAGGCCTCAAATGTACATAGTGCGCTCTCACTCCTGAGCCTTGTCCGCAGAGCATTTTACGCCTATATATGGTGTTAGTGTAAACATTTTTATTTTTTTACACTAACAGGCTGGCGTAGACCCCAACTTTTCCTTTTCCTAAGGGGTATCAGGAGAAAAATCCCCCCAAAATTTGTAATGCATTTGCTTCAGAGTACGAAAATACCCCATATGTGGCCCTAAACTGTTTCCTTGAAATAAGACGGCACCGAAGTGAGAGAGCGCCATGCGCATTTGAGGACTAAATTAGGGATTGCATAGGGGTAGACATACGGATATTCTACACCAGTGATTCTCAAACAGGGTGCCTCCAGCTGTTGCTAAACTCCCATGCCTGGACAGTCAGTGGCTGTCCGGAAATGCTGGGAGTTGTTTTACCCTTTATTATGTGTTAGTGTAATGTTTTTTAGGGTACGTTCACACGGGTGGGTTGATGATGAGTTTACCGCTAGGAGTTTGCGCTGCAGCGGAAAATTTGCCAGAGCTCAAACTTGAAGCAGGAAACTCACTGTAAACCCACACAGGGTACTTTCACACGGGGGGGCAACCTCCAGCTATTGCAAAACTGCAACTCCCAGCATGCACTGACAGACCGTGCATGCTGGGATTTGTACTTTTGCAACAGCTGGAGGCACACTGGTTGGAAAACTTTCAGTTACGTTCTGTTACCTAACTCAGTATTTTCCAACCAGCGTGCCTCCAGCTATTGCAAAACTACAACTCCCAGCATGTACTGATCGCCGAAGGGCATGCTGGGAGATGTAGTTATGCAACAGCTGGAGGTATACAACTCCCAGCATGCCGAGACAGACGTTTGCTGTTCATGCATGCTGAGAGTGGTAGTTTTGCAAGATTTAGAGGGCAACGGTTTAGAAACCGCCGCACAGTGATCTCCAAACTGTGGCTCTCCAGATGTTGCAAAACTATAAATCCCAGCATGCCCAGACAGCAAACCGATGTGTGGGCATGCTGGGAGTTGTAGTTTTGCAAGATCTAGTTTTGCAAGACCGGCGATTTGCTGCGATTCCGGGCCAATCGCGTCACTGGTGACCCGATTGCCCGGAAAATAAGAATGATCGGCGCTGTCAGAGACGAACACATGCGGCGAGGGGGGAGCATGGCCGGCTTACCGTACCAGTGGCGGCATGGAGCAGTGGTGTCATCGGAGAAGCGGTGACAGGAGGAGTGCAGCGTTGGAGGAGGCTGCAGTGAAGATCGCCGGTATGTGATCTTCACTGTGGCCTTCTAAAAGTTGCAAAACTACAACTCCCAGCATGCCCAGACAGCCAAAGGCTGTCCGGGCATGCTGGGAGTTGTAGTCTTGCAACACTTGGAGGGCCACAGTTTGGAGACCACTGTGTAGTGGTCTCTAAACAGTGGTCCTCCAGATGTTGCAAAACTACAACTTTCAGCATGCACTGACTGTCTGGGCATGCTGGGAGTTGTAGTTTTGCATCATCTGGAGGGTTACAGTTTGGAGACCACTATTTAGCATGCTCCAAACTGTTCTTCCCCAGTTGTTGCATAACTACAACTCCTAGCATGCCCAGACTGTCCAGGCATGCTGGGAGTTGTAGTTCTGCAACATCTGAAGGGCCAGATATTGCAGAACTACACGCCCAGCATCCCTGACTGTCTGGGCATGCTGGAAATGATAGTTTTGCAACAGCTGTAGGCACACTGGTTGGGAAACACTGAGCTAGAGTCTGTTTCCTAACTCAGTGATTCCAACCCGTGTGCCTCCAGCTGTTGCAAAACTACAACTCCCAGAATGCACTGACAGACCGTACATGCTGGGAGTTGTAGTTTTGCAACAGCTGGAGGCACACGGGTTGGAATCACTGAGCTAGAGTTTCCTAACTCAGTGGTTCCCTATCAGTGTGTCTACAGCTGTTGCAAAACTACAACTCCCATGTACGATCTGTCAGTGCATTCTGGGAATTGTAGTTTTGCAACACGGGTACATTCACACGGGCAAGGGTTTACAGTGGGTTTCCTTCTACAAGTTTGAGCTGCTGCAAATTTTCCGCTGCAGCTCAAACTCCCAGCGGAAAAATCACTGTGAACCCCCACCCGTGTGAATGTACCCTAAAAACCCTACACTACACTAACACATAATAAAATGAAAAACACTACAAATACATATATACCCCCTTACACGTCCCCCCATAAAAATGAAAAACTTCTGATATGGCAGTGTTTCCAGCCTCCAGCTGTTGCAAAACAACAACTCCCAGTATTGCCGGAAAGCCATTGACTGTCCTGGCAGGCTGAGAAGAGTCTTGCAACAGCTGGAGGCACCCTGTTTGGGAAACACTGCTGTAGGGTTTTGGTGGAGACAAGCCCCATCCTTGTATCTGGGTCCGCCCCTATTGCAAATTCCTCATTTAGGCCTCAAATGCGCATGTCGCTCTCTCACTTCAGAGCCCTGTCTTATTTCAAGGCAACAGTTTAGGGCCACATATGGGGTATTTCCGTACTCAGGAGAAATTGCTTTACAAATGTTGAGGGGATTTTTCTCCTTTTACCCCTCATGAAAAGGTAAAGTTGGGCGCTACACCAGCCTGTTAGTGTAAAAAAAAGAAAACATTTTACATAACATGCTGGTGTTGCCCCATACATTTTATTTTCACAAGAGGTAAAAGGAGAAAAAGACCCCCAAAATTTCTAACGCAATTTCTTCCGAGTATTGAAATACCCCATATGTGGACGTAAAATCTGCAGGCGAACTACATGGCTCAGGAGTAATTGGTGATTTTCAGAGGTGGCTCATCGTTACAGCGGTTCTGACATAAACGCAAAAAAAACACCGACATGTGACCCCATTTCGGAAACTACACCCCTCACGGAATGTAACAAGGGGTATAGCGAGCCTTAACACCCCACAGGTCTTTGACGAATTTTTGTTAAAGTTGGACATAAAAATAATAAAATATTTGTGTTTTTTTTTCCCCTGAAATGCTGGTGTTACCCCAAATTTTTCATTTTCACAAGGGTTAATAGGAAAAAAGCCCCCTAAAATTTGTAACACCATTTTCTCTGTATATGGAAATATCCCATATGTGGATGTAAAGTGCTCTGCGGGCGAACTGCAATGCTCAGAAGAGAAGGAATGCCATTGGGACTTTGGAGAGAGAATTAGTCTTGAATTGAAGGCCATGTGTGTTTACAAAGCCCCATGGTGCCATAACAGTGGAACCCCCCCCCCCCTCCCACACACACATCTGACCCCATTATGGAAACTGCACCGCTCATGTAATGTAATAAGGGGTGCAGTGAGCATTTACACTCCACAGGTGTCTGACAGAGTTTTTGAACAGTAGTCCGTTATACAGCCTACTGTTCCAAAGATTTGTCAAATGCCAGTGGGGTGTAAATGCTCACTGCACCCCTTATTATATTCTGTGAGGGGTGTAGTATCCAAAATGGGGTCAAGTGTGTGTGGGGAGGGGGGGGGGTCCACTGTTCTGGCACCATGGGGGCTTTGTAAATGCACATGGCCCCCGACTTCCATTCCAACAAAATTTTCTTTCCAAAAGCTCAATGGCGCTCCTTCTCTTCTGAGCATTGTAGTTCGCCCGCAGAGCACTTTACATCCACATATGGGGTATTTCCATACTCAGAAGAAATGGTGTTACCAATGTTAGGGGGCTTTTTCTCCTATTACCCCTTGTGAAAATGAAAAATTTGGGGTAACACATTTTTTTTTATTTTTTTATTTTTAAGTCCCAATTTAACGAAAGTTTGTCAATCACCTGTGGGGTGTTAAGGCTCACTGGACTCGTTACGTTCCTTGAGGGGTGTAGTTTCCAAAATAGTATGCCATGTGTTTTTTTATTTTTTACTGTTCTGACATCATGGGGGCTTCCTAAATGCGACATGCTGCCCAAAAACCATTTCAGCAAAATTCTCTCTGCAAAAGCCCAATGTCGCTCCTTCCCTTCTGAGCCCTCTAGTGCACCCACATAGCAATTCACATCCAAACATCAGGTATTTCCTTACTTGAGAGAAAATGAGTTACAAGTTTAGGGGGCCTTTTTACCCCTTGTAAAAATGAAAAACAAAATGGGGCTACAATAACATTTTAGTGTAAAAAAAAGATTTTGATTTTTCTCCTCCATTTTGCTGCTATTTCTGTGAAACACCTAAATGGTTAACAAACTTTCAGAATTCTAAAAACAGGAGAGAAGGCGCTCCATAGGGTAATACCACCGGAGATGGGGGGAGGGGAGAGTAAAAGCTAATTTTAAACTGCTCACCCTGGGTGGTTGTGTAGCCTCATACACAACAATTGAAATCGCTTGGATACAATGGTCCGTCTGCGGCCCTCCTGGTGTGGATTCCACAACGTATAGGTACAAGACAAGGCTTCAGTATAGGGTGCAGGAGTACATCGGCGCTGAACGGACCCAGGACACAGCAGGTAAGAAAGTAAAATCCAATTTATTTGATGCAACGCGTTTCCCTGCGCAAGCACAGATTCATCAGGCCTGATGAATCTGTGCTTGCGCAGGGAAACGCGTTGCATCAAATAAATTGGATTTTACTTTCTTACCTGCTGTGTCCTGGGTCCATTCAGCACCGATGTACGCCTGCACCCTATACTGAAGCCTTGTCTTGTACCTAAACTTTCAGAATGTCATTTTGAATACTTTGAGGGGTGCAGTTTTCATAATGGGGTCCATCATAGGAAATTTCCAACTTAAAGACCCTCAAATTCACTTCTAAACTTAACTGGTCCCTGAAAAATTCTGATTTTGAAATCTTCGGGAAAAATTAGAAAATTGCTGCTATACTTTGAAGCCCTCTGATGTCTTAAAAAAATAAAAACATGTCAACTTTATGATGCAAACATAAACTAGACATATTATATATGTGAATCAATATATAATTTATTTGACTTGCCCCTTTTCCTTCCAAGCAGAGTGCTTCAAAGTTAGAAAATTGCAAAATTTTCACATTTCTCAGAATCAAATTTATAAGTAAAAGCATCACAGAGTTATTAATGCATAAAGTGATAGTGGTCAGATTTGCAAAAAATGCTCCCTTCCTTAGAGTTATAATGGGCTCCGTCCCCAAGGGGTTAAATCAACTAGTGCCACAAAGTTAAACAGATTTGTAAATTACTTCTATGTAAAAATCTTAATCCTTCCAGTACTTCAGTTCTTTTCTTTTTGAATTTCCTTTGTCTGACCACAGTGCTCTCTGCTGACATCTCTGTCCATTTTAGGAACTGTCCAGAGTAGGAGCAAACCTATCCTGCTCTGGCCAGTTCCTGACATGGACAGAGGTGTCAGCAGAGAGAACTTCCTCTGTAGTATACAGCAGCTGATAAGTACTGGAAGGATTAAAGGGGTGCCCAGGAAAAAAAAATGATATATCAACTGGCTCCAGAAAGTTAAACAAATTTGAAAAATTACTTCTATTAAAAAATCATAATCTTTTCAGTACTTATGAGCTTCTGAAGTTAAGGTTGTTTTTTTCTGTCTGAGTGCTCTCTGGTGAGACGTGTCTCGGGAGACGCCCAGTTTAGAAGAGATTTGCTATGTGGATTTGCTTCTAAACTGGGCGGTTCCCAAGACACGTGTCATCAGAGAGCACTTAGACAGAAAAGAACAACCTTAACTTCAGAAGCTCATAAGTACTGAAAGGATTAAGATTTTTTAATAGAAGTCATTTACAAATCTGTTTAACTTTCTGGAGCAAGTTGAAATCTAAAAAAAAGTTTTTTCCTGGATAACCCCTTTAAGATTTTCAAATAGAAGTTTTTACAAATCTGTTAAATTTTCTGGCATCAGTTGATAAAAAAAAACTTACCCCTTTAAGAAGTCTTCTTCTATTGCTGTCTTATTCAGCTTAGCTGTCCGGACGAGAGGGTGGGGGGGACGTGTGCAGCCACCAGTCTGACCCAACACCTACATCAGCTGCTGATTTGCCACCTATAAGACCATTTTACCCAACTAATTACCTTAAAAAATTAGTATACTTATGTGTAAAGTGTATAATGTGCAAATGATGTGTTATGTGTCAGGTGCAAACTGTGTGTGTAGTGTATGTTACACTGTTATACACATGGTGTGTGTTTATGGATGTGTATATATGTTTGTTTGCAATAATGTATTTTGAGGTATTATAGTGGTTATTACAACTGCTGTGATGTGACAGTGGACAGGCATCACAGCTGCTAAGAAACCAATCTGACACCCGCCAGGCATCATGCACATGTCCAATAAATAAAATAGGAAGCATGCATAGTGCTGGGCATTGGATGACTGCCTCTACAACTGTCCTGCCTGATGTGCAGCACAGTCCCTCCATGTCCAACGTCACATCAGTAAGAAGTCCCACTTTAAGTTTTATTTATACAGATCCATTATCGTTACAGTCCCCTCATGTGAAAATTCAGAACTACTATTGACTAGTGTAAATGAAAAGGATCAGCGATAAATCAGAAAACAACCATTTAGCACTGAGATTGAATGATCGCACCACTGTACATTTCCACTGCCCGGTTAGAGCAGAGGGTTGGCTGTATAATACATCTGCCACCCCAAATGATGGTGCATAGTTCCTGTGCCCATAGCATAGCAGCTATATGTTGGCATCCTGCACAGCAGCAAATCCATTCACTTTAATAACCCATAGTCAGCTGGAGACTGCATCCGAGCTACTTCCAGTGGGTACAGGTTATTTTGTGAACCCAGCCTACAGTTATACTGTATGGTCCATATTGTAAGCCTCAAAAAATTGCTGTTTTTAATGCAAAGATGTTTTTTTCTGGCATCTAATTTTTTGACCCTTTTTCTGCACTTGGTAAACATTTTTCCAGACTTTTTAGATTTTTTTTTTTTTTGCTACAGCAAATGCTAATAAAGAGTTTGCAAATCAGCAAAGCTATTTTTTGGAACGAAAATAGCCCAAAAATTGTGTTAAAAATGTTTTCTAAAATAGACTTTTTATTTATTCATGAACATCAGAAAAATAATTCCTTTCTCTTAATTTTACAGCACTCTGTGAGTTATATTCTGCTGCTGTCTCAGGCAAGCATTTTTATTGTGTGGTGTATAGAGAGGTCATTGTATAGAGAGAGGTCATGATGTGGTGGCATCATTTGGGCCTTTTACAGTGGTGGTATTATTGGTAAAATTGGTCGTGGTATAGTGCGGTTCGTTCAGTAACAGTATGGAAGTAATATTTATTCACTGCATAGATGTAATTGTAATGGTTGTGGTTTATCTGTGTTTTTTTTTTTGTTTTTTTTTTATAACCACACCTATATACTTCGTGTTGTAGGTCCAATATTTGAGCTTTTGGGGGCCCACTTTTAATTTTGGTAAGGCTTTTAATTTTGTCTAAGACTGGCCTTGCTCACATGTCCACAGGAGGAGGTAGACTACTGGTGAGTCTTTTCATTGGCCCACGTTATACCTGCCAGGTACCGGCTGCTTTCTGTAGTAATGACGGACATCGAAGATGACTCTAATGCCCATCATTTAAGTGTTTGAACAGTTATGGAATTATACATTTAGACAGTTATGGCGCACAAACCTGGTGGTCCAATGGTCTGATCGCCAGCCCTGTATGTTACTAGTTTAGTTATTGTTTGTCTAAGGCTGTGTTCATACTGTGAATTTTGTCGGGTTTATAACTTGCTGTTTTTGTTTTGACTAGTGATCTCTCGTTGAGTGATGGTCGTTCGCAAATCATTACAAAAAAACGGAACCCAAACATACAGTGTGAATCTATTTGTGATTTTGGAATTACCTGGATTCCTACATAGATAACAAACAAACCACATATGATTAGTAAACAGGGTTCACTTACTTTTTATGTGGCTGTAGTGAATCTATCACAGTGTGTTGAATCTATTTAAAAATAAATTTGCATTCAAGGATGCACATACACTGGTGAAAAATCGACACATTTCCTACATTCAGTAGTTACCCTACTTTTAATTTCAGCACAGTCCCTGATCCAATGTTAAAGGGGTACTCCGCTGAAAAACAAATTTCTTCAAATCAACTGGTGCCAGAAAGATTTGTAAATTACTTCTATTTAAAAATCTTAATCTTTCCAGTACTTATCAGCAGCTGATAAGTACTGAAAAGATTAAGTTGTATTTCTTTCTGGAGTTCTTTTCAGTCTGACCACAATGCTCTCTGCTGACTATTCTGTCCATATCAGCAACAATCCAGACTACGAGCAAATCCCCATAGCAAACCTATCCTGCTCTGGACAGTTCCTGATATGGACAGAGGTGTCAGCAGAGAGCACTGTGGTCAGACTGGAAAGAACTACACAACTTCCTCTGGAACATACAGCAGCTGATAAGAACTGGAAGGATTCAGATGTTTTTAATAGAAGTAATTTACAAATCTGTTTAAGGGTGGGTTCACACTACGTTTTGTTAAAGGGGTATTCCAGGCAAAAACATTTTATCCCCTATAAGATGGCTGATCCTGGGGGGCCTGCTGCTGAGACCCCCCGCGATCTCCCTGCAGCACCCGCGGCTGTCACGCCCCCCACCCCACCACCACCACTACCATTCTATGCGGGTGCTGAATCTCCAGTTTCGGAAACCTCCAGGTTTCTGGGACTGGGAACGTGACATCACGCCACGCCCCCTCCATTCATGTCTATGGGGGGGGAATGACGGCCGCGGGTGCTGCAGGAAGATCGGGGGGGTCTCAGCAGCGGGGCCCCTGCGATCAGACATCTTATCCCCTATCCTTTAGATAGGGGATAAATAATTTTTGCCCGGAATACCCCTTTAATACGAGAACCGGATCTGGTTGGGGGGAGTGAAAACCAGGCGCTCCCGTATCCCAGCCGGACCCGGCCCGTATCTCATTAATTTCAATGAGCCGACCGGAGTCATAGTGACTCCCATCGGCTCAACTTTGCCCCGTATCCGGTTTTCTGACCGGACCTAAAACCGCCCAGTTTTCCCTTCCCCAGCCGGAACCATTTCCCGTATTAACAAAGCATAGTTTGAACCCACCCTAACTTTCTGGCACCAGTTGATTTGAAAAAAATAGTTTTCCACCAGAGTCCTGCTTTAAGGGCAACATCTGTGCAGGCAATAAGGCCCAATTCACATCATCATTTTTGCATACATCAGAGGTATATATATTTTTTTTATGTAAATGTAGGTTATCTGTTTACAGTTTTTAACATACAGTACAGGATATGTTAATAATTAAGCATCTATTTTTTACTGTAACGTGCGCAGCCTGGTAGAAAATCTAAAACAGTATACTTTTCTTCCTTGCTCCCACTGCTGCCACTGCCATGGTCAGCGCTTGGTGTGGTTGAGGTCTGCACATGTGCTGCTCAGCCAATATGCAGATAAGGCATAACACCACCTAATGCAATGAGAACAGTAATGGTGGAAATGAGGAGGGTCATATGTTTTTTTTTTTTTGTTGTTTTTTTTTTTGGTTGAATGCCAACTTAGCTGTTATACCGGTCTACAATTGTAGCATATACAAGAACTATAGACCATTTTTTGAGGTCATTATAAGGTGACTGTAGGAAATGCGCAGCACTCCTAGACTACATGCAAAAGGTGATGAATTTATTTAGCTCACATAGCAGCAGCGCATTGCTGCGCATTTTCTATGTATATATTATAAGGACTGTGGTCGAGTCTGGGGCGCTGGCACCCGCTGCAATATTTGATAAGTAGTGCTGCAATTTTATATATATATATATATATATATATATATATGCACATATATGCACAACAATGGATTGCCGCTCACCACACCCGCAGCTGCTCCTAAGTCCGTGCTGCGGACACGCCGTTACCGCCTCCGGCTCACACAATTAGCAGCAAAGAAGATAGTCCGGCACAGAACTGTAGTATGCAGGTAAAAACTCAGAACTTTATTTCAGCATAACGCAGTACACAGAAGCCTGACGCGTTTCGCACCGGAGTGCTTAGTCGCACTCCAGTGCGAAACGCGTCAGGCTTCTGTGTACTGCATTATGCGGAAATAAAGTTCTGAGTTTTTATCTGCATACTACAGTTCTGTGCCGGACTATCTTCTTTGCTGCTATATATAAATATATATATATATATATATATATATATATATATATATATATATATATATATTGTAAAATAATGGGGAGCATTGGACACACATCTTTCTTAAGCATCTTTTTGTCTTTGTCATTATTACTGTACAGCACGTAGGTTTAGCTAGTGTTTTAGCAGAGGTGGCTGACTCAGTTATTCACTCTTTTAGAGTGCAGATATTTGTAATAATTGTAACATGCCTGTGCACCTCAAGGCCCCTGGATGTGCTGGTCTGCTGTCTTGAGAAATGTTAATGGTCTCAGCCCTTAGCCTTTTACTGTCTTCCAGTGAAGTCCTGCTCACATTTAGATTTCCAATTCAGTTTCTTCATCATAATTAAACTTCACTAAGTGGAAAAGTCTCTACCTATTAGTTCCTTCTCACAGTCAAGATGTAATAATAAGATGACCGTGTACTGCAATAAATCCTGCTCTCCGGCCAAGACTTCAGCTCAACATACACAGAACAGCCAAACATTAAAAACACTGACAGGTGAAGTAAATAATAATAATAAGAATTCATGAATTATAATTATTGAACAAGAATTATAAGTTGTGATTGGTTGATGTGGGAAAACCAGACATTCTTTGTCCGTAGACGGAATTATGGATCTGGGCCAATGTATCTAGGTCCATTTTTGGGCTGTAACAATTGCATTCTTATTGCTCCAAAAAAAAAAAAAAAAAAAAAAAAGCTCTATTAAACAGAAAATGACCTATTGTTTGAATGAATGTTTTGTAAGAATTTTTGTGTTTCCTTATTTTCCATTTTATTAATATTCTAAAATAATCCTGAAATCTTGTAGATTTCATTCTGGCCACTAGGCCTAATATTAAGATAACACTTCTCTTTATGGAAATATCTATTTCAAATAGTAATCCTGCCTGTGATAAGGAGGACAAAGTGAAAGGTGAAATCAGTATATAGATAACATAGGATCTACCACCACTTACAATAGCTGAAGCTCAGAGCTTAGAAACATAGAATGTGTCGGACGATAAGAACCACTCTGCCCAATATTCTGAATACTATGAATAGTCCATGGTCTTATCTTATATGATGCAGAAAATTACCAAAACAGGATATGTGAAAATGACCCAATCTTCAAGCAGCGCTATCCACCAAAGTATAAATTAAAACACAGTCGAGGTATAATAACCAATGTGTATATTTTATCCTTGCCCATCACAGACACGTTTCAATACTTCTGTGTTCACATTGAGAAGGATACAAAATATCAAAACTCGTCAGTGATGGGCAAGAATAAAATATACACATTAATTATCATACCTCGAATGTGTTTGGATTTATACATTGGTGGATAGCGCCACTTGAAGATGGGGTCGTTTCCTGGTTTATAAATTTTTTGGGAAAGCCTTATGCCTATCCCATGCATGCTTAAAGGGGTACTCTGCCCCTAGGCATCTTATCCCCTATCCAAAGGATAGGGGATAAGATGTCAGATCGCCGGGGTCCCGCTGCTGGGGACCCCGGGGATCGCTGCTGCAGCACCCCGCTATCATTACTGCGCAGAGCGAGATCTCTCTGCACGTAATGACGGGCAATACAGGGGCCGTAGCATCGTTACGTCACGGCTCCGCCCCTCGTGACGTCACGGCCCGCCCCCGTCAATACAAGTCTATGGGAGAGGGCGTGGCGGTTGTCACGCCCCCTGCCATAGACTTGCATTAAGGGGACGGGCCATGATGTCATGAGGGGCGGAGCCATGACGTCACGCTGCTCCGGCCCCTGTATCGCCCGTCATTACGCACAGAGCGAACTCGCTCTGTGCAGTAATGATAGCAGGGTGCCGCAGCAGCGATCCCCGGGGTCCCCAGCAGCGGGACCGCAGCGATCTAACATCTTATCCCCTATCCTTTGGATAGGGGATAAGATGCCAGGGGCGAAGTACCCCTTTAAACTCTTTCACTGTATTTGCTGCTACTACTTCAGCTTCCCCACCCTGAGAAATGACCTCTGGACAAGTCACAGAGCATGCATACAAAATGTTCCCATTCATGTGAATAGGGTCTAAACAAAGGTGTTATATATATGTCTAAGTGGCATATATCTAAATGCTGTTAAATACAGCTCAGGAAAGATGGCTGCCCCCATAATTATGTATTATGGAGAAGAACACATGTATCTAGCTCGATCTCTGCTGCGTATTCTCCAATGAGCAAACACCCAGGGCTATCTGTATGACCTGTATGTGCAGTGATCTTTGGAGGCGGGCGCGTGTGTCACAGTCATGTCAGAGCACTGGACCCTCCTCCTTACTGCACACACAGGGCTGCCACGGGTAACCCTGCATGTTTGCGCATAGGAGAATATGCAGCGGAACATCATGCTGTGCAGCGTAAAATACGCTACGTATATGCTATGTGTGACCTTAAACTAAAGGAAACCTGTCACCAGAACCCTGTTAAATAGCTCAGACAGTGTTGTGGGCCATTGGTGCAATCCAAAGAAGAAGAACATTTTATTTTTTATTCATTAGGACCGAAACTATTCACTGCTGTTTGCCTGTGATCACATCTCATCAGGCGAGATTGACAAGCAAGGAGCTTGCTAATTCTCTGCCTGCAGCTAGTCCACTTCAGAGCATCACTGCGACAGCATGTGATAGCCCCAGCGCAGTGTGAGAAGAGGATTGCCGCAGAACACCTTCCAGGACTTTATGCTGCTGTCCAGGTGTACAGAGTACCTTATACTCAAAAGTGGAAAAACTCTGCCGTGCCAGGATGATCCCTGGCTCCTTGAAGGTGTCCTGCAGCAATCCTCTTATTTATACCGCATTAAAGCCTACTACACGTGGGTGCAGACATTGATGCAGCAAGCTCCAGGGTTGCCAATCCCTCCTGCTGAGTGACTAGTTTCGGCCATGATGACTACTTGCTAGAAATTTGCATACAGCATGTGAAACGTGGCCTGCTATAACATGGACATGGTAGGAATGTTTATTTATTAGTCTATAATAGGGTATAAGCAGTTTAATAGGGTAAAAATCTGGAAACTAATTCCCTTTAAGATCCCATTCACATCCTATTTGTGCCTTATGTCAGAGATGTACATTAAGATACCAGTAAAGAAGTACAGTGATCCCTCAACTTACAATGGCCTCAACATACAATAGTTTTAACATACAATGGTCTTTTCTGGACCATCGTAAGTTGAAACCAGACTCAACATACAATGCTACGGACAATCCAGATCTGTGAAACGTGTCAATGGCCGGAAGATCCGACCAATCAGAATGGGCATTTTACTGGTAAAACATCTGTATTACTGAAGTGCCTGCACTGACTGGTGTCTGGTAGCGCCCCCTACAGTACAGGGAGGTATTACATGTTCTGTACTCTTTACCTGTGCCAGGGTTAGCTGCTCCTTTGGACACCAGGTGAGGGCGGCTCCATTATTTTTTTAGGTCACTGCGTGTACTGTACAGGACCCTGAAGAAGCTCCTGTCCTCTACATAGACCAGTGTTTCCCAAGCAGGGTGCCCCCAGCTGTTGCAAAACTACAACTCCCAGCATGCCCGGACAGCCTTTGGCTGTCCGGGCATGCTGGGAGTTGTAGTTTTGCAACAGCTGGAGGCTCCCTACTTGGGAAACATAGACAGTGATTACAGCTCCCAGCAGATCTTTCTTACTTTTATATGTAAGGATTTGCTTTATCTGTATTAGTTATCTACTTATTTTTCTTTATTCCTCACTTTTTCCTATTTTTGGATGACATTTTGGAGGCTTCAGAACCAATTATCAGGTTTCCATAGAGTTCTGGTCTCAACATACAATGGTTTCAACATACAATGGTCGTCCTGGAACCGATTAATATTGTAACTTGAGGGACCACTGTACACTAATGTTTGCTGCGGTGGTGGGCTCACTGACTTTACAACATTGTCCTTTTTTGGGATTCAACCCATGCTTTTGACTC
This sequence comes from Hyla sarda, assembly GCF_029499605.1. NCBI lineage: Eukaryota > Metazoa > Chordata > Amphibia > Anura > Hylidae > Hyla > Hyla sarda. The sequence goes on from NC_079200.1 coordinate 31,884,150, forward strand.
TTCTAAAAGAAAAAGCTTTGGAAATAGACTGATCGTTGAAACTAGTTGACTACCTTCTGTCTGTTAAGGTCAGTGGGTTTTCAGAAATAAGCGGTTGTTTACCTGACATGTAACGCTATAACATAAATGATAGGGAAATATTGTTTTCTTCTTGTGCCACCTTTAGGTTTCATTAGAACGGCACTAGACGAAATGTGTCTGCATCATCTCCTTGGCCTATGCAGATTGATGCTTTATCATTAAATATCACTTTCCTCCAGTCCTTCATGCTCCTTGTTTCTTCTTTATAACCTGTTTTTTACTGCTTTACAGGTGTCAGAGTTTTTTTTTTTTTGTTTTTTTTGGCTTTTTTATTTATGTAAATCTCAAAAACATTGACACCTGTTTTTGTTTTCATTTGATTTGTTGAGTATTTTCTATCCTGACACTTTTATGGTTTTGTTCACCACACACACATTTCCATCTTGATGGAGTTTTATAGTAGTTATAATTGATGCCTCTCTTGTTGGGCTATGCTTCCTCTCTATTAGCCAAGTCCCACAGCTCTGTAAGCATTTTTCCTTTCCCAGCAGAACAGGATCACACTGCATTAACATGTTTGTTTCCATTTTGTTATGTTTAATTTAGCTGTATTTAAAAATACATATACAGTCATGGCCGTAAATGTTGGCACCCCGGAAGTTTTTCTAGAAAATGAAGTATTTCTCACAGAAAAGGATTGCAGTAACACATGTTTTGCTATGCAGGACAGCTTGAATATCTTTGGAACTTGTTTGGGGTTGCTTATCCACCATCCGGACTATCCTGTGTTGACATCTTTCATCAATTTTTCTCTTCTGTCCACGCCCAGTGAGATTAGCTACAGTGCCATGGGTTGCAAACTTCTTGATAATGTTGCGCACTGTGGACAAAGGCAAATCTACAGTGGGGATCAAACGTTTGGGCACCCCAGGTAAAAATTTGTATTATTGTGCATAAAGAAGCCAAGGAAAGATGGAAAAATCTCCAAAAGGCATCAGATTAGATATTTTTATAATATGTCAACAAAAGTTAGATTTAATTTCCATCATTTACACTTTCAAAATAACAGAAAACAAAAAATGGCATCTGCAAAAGTTTGGGCACCCTGCAGAGTTTATATCTTCTACTGCCTCCTTTGGCAAGTATCACAGCTTGTAAACGCTTTTTGTAGCCAGCCAAGAGTCTTTTAATTCTTGTTTGAGGTATCTTTGCCCATTCTTCCTTACAAAAGCCTTCCAGTTCTTTGAGATTTCTGGGCTGTCTGTCACGCACTGCTCTTATAAGGTTTATCCATAGATTTTCAATTATGTTGAGGTCAGGAGATTGTGAAGGCCATGGCAAAACCTTCAGTTTATACCTCTTGATGTAATCCCCCATGGATTTCGAGGTGTGTTTAGGATCATTATCCATTTGTAGAAGCCATCCTCTCTTTAACTTAAGCTTTTTCACAGATCAAGTTAGCATCCAAAATTTGCTGAAATGTTATTGAATCCATTTTTCCTTCTACTCGTGAGATGTTCCCTGTGCCACTGGCTGCAATACAACCCCAAAGCATGATTGATCCACCCCCATGCTTAACAGTTGGACAGAGGTTCTTTTCATTAAATTCTGTTCCCCTTCTTCTCCAAACGTACCTTAAAACATTCCGAACAGAGGATATTGACATCTGAAAAAGTTTTGCTATGTTCTTATAGCCTTCTCCAGTTTTGTGAGCGTCAACTATTTTCAGTTTCAGATTTCTAGACAACTGCTTAGAAGAACCCATGGTGCTGATTGTTGGGGCAAGGTCAGATGAGTCTGGGCATTTAAAAACCTTTGAGATTGACATCACCTGGTCTTCCCAGATGATAATTGAGAACAATCCATGACACTGGCAGGTCTCAGCTTTGCAAAGGGGGCAGTGCATGCTATAAATTCTGCAGGGTGCCCAAACTTTTGCAGACGCCATTTTTTTGTTTTCTGTTATTTTGAAAGTGTAAATGATGGAAATAAAATCTAACTTTTGTTGACATATTATAAGAATGTCTAATCTGTAATGTGAGGCCTTTTGGAGATTTTTCCATCTTTCCTTGGCTTCTTTATGCACATTAATACAAATTTTTACCTGGGGTGTCCAAACTTTTGATCCCCACTGTAGATCTCTAGAGATTGACTTGTAACCTTGAGAATGTTGATATTTTTACACAATTTTGGTTCCCTAGTCCTCAGACAGTTTTCTTCTTTCTTTCTGTTGTCCATGCTTAGTGTGGCACACACAAACAAATAATGCAAAGACTAAGTGAACTTCTCTCCTTTTTACCTGCATTCAGGTGTAATTTTTATATTGCCCACATCTGTTACTTGCCCCCAGGTGAGTTTAAATGAGCATCACATGCTTGAAATAATCTTATTTTTCCACAATTTTGAAAGGGTGCCAATAATTTTGTCCAGCCAATTTTTGGAGTTTGGTGACATTATGTCCAATTTGCTTTTTTTTCTTGTTCATGTTACTGCAATCCTTTTCTGTGAGAAATACTACATTTTCTTGAAACATTTCAGGGGTGCCAACATTTACGGCCATGACTGTATGTTGCAAAAAAATAAATAAATAAAAAGGTGTATATAGCATAATGGGAGACTATTCTGCTGTGTGGCATTTTTAGCAAAATGTTTAACATATACATTTTGTCCTTTTAAAGAATATAAAATGTATATAAATAAACTAACACTGTGCCCCATCCTCATTTTCATTTGTTTTGTGATGGAAAAAAGTTGAAGAATCGCCTTGTAATTTGCATTTCTAAAACAAATCCCACTACTTTAGCATTAATAACATTTCCTTCCATTTGTTTATAGAATGTTATATACACTGCTCAAAAAAAAAAGGGGAAACTTAAAGGGCTCAGCCTATGGAACAAAGTGTTCCGAACGCTGGAGCCGGGAGCTGAGCATCGGAGTACCCCTATAAACAACACAATGTAACTCCAAGTCAATGACACTTCTGTGAAATCCCACTGTCCACTCAGGAAGAACACTGATTGGCAATCAATTTCACATGCTGTTGTGCAAATGGAACAGACAACAGGTGGAAATTATAGGCAATTAGCAAGACACCCCCAATAAATGAGTGGCTCTGCAGGTGGTGACCACAGACCACTCAGTTCCTATGCTTCCTGGCTGGTGTTTTGGTCACTTTTGAATGCTGGTGGTGCTTTCACTCTAGTGGTAGCATGAGTCTACAACCCACACAAGTGGCTCAGGTAGTGCAGGTCATCCAGGATGGCACATCAATGCGAGCTGTGGCAAGAAGGTTTACTGTGTCTGTCAACGTAGTGTCCAGAGCATGGAGGCGCTACCAGGAGACAGGTCAGTACATCAGGAGACGTGGAGGAGGCCGTAGGAGGGCAACAACCCAGCAGCAGGACCGCTACCTCTGCCTTTGTGCTAGGAAGAGCAGGAGGAGCACTGCCAGAGCCCTGCAAAATGACCTCCAGCAGGCCACAAATGTGCATATGTCCACTCAAACAGTCAGAAACAGACTCCATGAGGGTGGTATGAGGGCTCAACGTCCACAGGTCGGGGTTTTGCTTTCAGCCCAACACCGTGCAGGACGTTTGGCATTTGCTAGAGAACACCAAGAGAGCAAATTCGCCACTGGCGCCCTGTGCTCTTCACAGATGAAAGCAGGTTCCATGTGACAGAGTCTGGAGATGCCATGGAAAATGTTCTGTTGCCTGCAACATCCTCCAGCATGACCAGTTTGGCGGTGGGTCATTCATAGTGTCGGGTGGCATTTCTTTGGGGGGCCGCATAGCCCTCCATGTGCCAGAAGTAGCCTGACTGCCATTAGGTACCGAGATGATATCCTCAGACCCTTTGTGAGACCATATGCTGGTGCGGTTGGCCCTGGGTTCCTCCTAATGCAAGACAATGCTAGACCTCATGTGGCTGGAGTGTGTCAGCAGTTCCTGCAGGAGGAAGGCATTGATGCTATAGACTGGCCGCCCGTTCCCCAGACCTGAATCCGATTGAACACATCTAGGACATCATGTCTCGCTCCATCCACCAACGCCACGTTGCACCACAGACTGTCCAGGAGCATGCCCAGGCATTGTAGGGAGGTCATACAGGCACGTGGAGGCCACACACACTACTGGTCCTCATTTTGACTTATTTTAAGGACATTACATAAAGTTGGATCAGCCTGTAGTGGGGTTTTCCACTGTGATTTTGAGTGTGACTCCATATCCAGACCTCCATGGGTTGATAAATTTGATTTCCATTGATAATTTTTGTGTGATTTTGTTGTCAGCGCATTAAACTATGTAAAGACGAAAGTATTTCATACGATTAGTTCATTCATTCAGATCTAGGATGTATTATCTTAGTGTTCCCTTTAGCAGTGTACATACTTTTCTGACTCATATGTTTTCTTCCAGGAGTACAATGCCTACGGTTGGTGGGTTGGAGAGCTGGATGGAATGATTGGTATCGTACCTAAGGAGTATCTACAAGCCGCCTTCGACCTGAGATGAAGCGACGGTCAGAATTTCTAAATGAAAGAAAAACTGCTTATAATAGAAGTATGTCTGAGCTTAAATGTCTGCCAAAATAAAGGATTGCTTCTTATAGGAAGTCATCTGCTTTCTCTCAAGACAGGGCTTGAAAGTCATGCTGGTGGCCACTAGATGGCAAACTGTGAGTGTGTTACAAGAAACCGAATCCAGACACACACCAAGCCAGTCAGCAGATAGCCTGGTAGTCTGCCTGCTGGCTTGTGCCAAACTATTGTTGCTAGTAAACAAATCTGTACAGTAGTCTTTATCGTTTGTTCTCCCTTTGGTAAATTCTATGTATTACACATTAAAGCTTGATCTATCCTTATACAGTGGTCCCTCAAGTTACAATATTAATTGGTTCCAGGACGACCATTGTATGTTGAAACCATCGTATGTTGAGACCAGAACTCTATGGAAACCTGGTAATTGGTTCTGAAGCCCCAAAATGTCATCCAAAAATAGGAAAAAGTGAGGATTAAAAATAAATAAGTAGATAACTAATACAGAAAAAGCAAATCCTTACATATAAAAGTAAGAAAGATCTGCTGGGAGCTGTAAATCACTGTCTATTTCAGTGTTTCCCAAAGAGGGTGCCTCCAGCTGTTGCAAAACTACAACTCCCAGCATGCCCGGACAGCCTTCGGCTGTCCGGGCATGCTGGGAGTTGTAGTTTTGCAACAGCTGGAGGCACCCTCTTTGGGAAACACTGGTCTATGTAGAGGACAGGAGCTTCTTCAGGGTCCTGTACAGAACACGCAATGTCCTAAAAAAATGGAAAATGGAGCCGCCCTCACCTGGTGTCCAAAGGAGCAGCTAAAGAGTAAAGAGCAGGTAAAGAGTACAGAACATTTAGTACCTCCCTGTACTAGACTCCAGTCAGTGCATACACTTTAGGAATACAGGGGTTTTACCAGTGAAATGTCCATTCTGATTGGTCGGTTCTTCCAGCCATTGACAGGTTTAGCAGATTCCATAGCATTGTATGTTGAGTCTGGTTTCAAGTTACAATGGTCCAGAAAAGACCATTGAATGCTGAAACTATTGTATGTTGAGGCCATTGTAAGTTGAGGGATCACTGTAGTTAACTGCACTCGGCATTCAACTCATGACTGAGCTGACTAGTCAGGGGGCAACATATGAGTTATCCACAATGTATGCCAGTATTATTAACTATGCCCACACTTCAAATGCCTAGCCTGCACATTTCGCTTTACACTAAGATCTGAACCTTGTATCTCACCCCAAACCTACATGTACTGCAAAAGAGCCACATCATTCTCAGTAAATCAGTTTTGGAGTTGCAGATGGTACTGGAGCCATCTTCAGAGGTAGAGCAGCAATAATAATACCCATGTTGGCTCTTCCCAGGGGTGTCACATGCAGAAAGAATGTAGTGCTGAGCATGTTGGCTGACAGTCTTATCATGGGCACTGTACCAAAAAGCAAAACAGCAGCTGTGGAGACTGACATCTAAAGCATGACTGAAGTATTCAGAGAAGGGATATCGCTGCTATCTGACTGAGGGAGGAGCAGGAGACAGCTGCGGATGGTGGCAGACATTTTTACATGTGGCATACTGGGATTATGTGATTGATCTGGCCTATAACCAAATATGTACTGGCTTATCTTTATAGCTTTTAACTTTTCAATTATTGAGGTCTTTTTCCAAGTGTGGCATCCACCGTATCAGAGGGCACAAGGTTTTGTTTTCTCCCATATTAGCATAGAAATACAGAGCCTGCCATAGAATCGTGGAAAAGCTACTCTGTTTTGATATTTGTTCAGATTCTAAAAAAAAATGTCATACAAATATGACTGGGAATTATATATATCATCCATGCCTTGCAGCCCCTAGTGTTTACAAAGGATAAATGACTACTAGCTGGTAGTGATCTGTAATGATAATTCTGCCAGCCTTCCAAATGGAACCTATTATCACTTCCATTCTGCCTGAACCATTGGGGCAGCTTCCGGTGGCTTCTTCCTGCTCCACTAGCCTTGATTGACAGGTCTATCCCTGTTTGGGTATTAGGAGAGACCGATGAATCTAAGTCATTAGGGTAACATTCATCCACATGTACACAGTTGGCTCTAAGGAGAATGAATCAGTCAAGAATGAAGGTCTGGTGGCTCCCTTTCTGCATGTCACCCTTCCTAAAATGTGCATGGACTTTTTAATATTTGGGGGTGGGGAATTGCTGCAGATTTCCTCACTGTAAAGTTTACAAAGAGAGTGGATTTCCATACAGATTTTACAGAAAAGATTTGCACAATGGGATTTTCGGAACTTTGTGTCCGCACTGCCAGTAGGATGACTGTTCCAAGGAGGGACCCGACCTATGGTGTTGTCATATCCGGTGAATTACGTACTCCATTGGTTCCTTATATACTGATTCACTCATTGTTTTTATAAACACCTGATGAAAGGGCCAGTCCGGCCCAGAAACGCGTTGTGTGTGAATAAAACATTATCTTACCCTGTCTTGGTCGGGTCCCTCCTTGGAACAGTCATCCTACTGGCAACGCGGACACCAACTTCTGAAAATCCCACTGGGCGAATCATTCCATTGTCTACACGCCAAGCCAGCATGGGAAGTCTGCTGCAGCCGCAATCCACTTCATGGTGCTCTGCTTTCTACCAGTGTTGTGCCTTGCCCTGCACAACCATACAAGGTGAGCGTATACAGCACCATGATTCATTTATTAATTAACCGGACCTGCACATAGGAGCGCTTTGTGTTTGTTTTTCCTTCATACAGATTTTATGGAAGGATTTTCTGCATCTTTAATTTACCTTGTGAACAAGCCCTTAGAATAGGTTAAAAGGGAAGTAGAAAAAAATCATGTTCTTAGGAGGGGTTTTTCATTTGCAAGCTTTAGAAGTTGCTTTTAGCAGCTGAAAAAAAAACACAAAAGTAGTACCGTATATACTCGAGTATAAGCCGAGTTTTTCAGCACGATTTTTCGTGCTGAAAACACCCCCCTCGGCTTATACTCGAGTGAACTCCCCCACCCGCAGTGGTCTTCAACCTGCGGACTTCCAGAGGTTTCAAAACTACAACTCCCAGCAAGCCCGGGCAGCCATCGGCTGTCCGGGCTTGCTGGGAGTTGTAGTTTTGAAACCTCCGGAGGTCCGCAGGTTGAAGACCACTGCGGCCTTCAACATCATCCAGCCCCCTCTCACCCCCTTTAGTTCTGAGTACTCACCTCCGCTCGGCGCTGGTCCGGTCCTGCAGGGCTGTCCGGTAAGGAGGTGGTCCGGTGAGGAGGTGGTCCGGGCTGCTATCTTCACCGGGGAGGCCTCTTCTAAGCGCTTCGGGCCCGGCCTCAGAATAGTCACGTTGCCTTGACAATGACGCAGATGCGTCGTTGTCAAGGCAACGGCTCTATTCCAGGCCGGAAGCGCGGAGAAGAGGCGCCCCCGGTGAAGATAGCAGCCCGGACCACCTCCTCACCGGACCACCTCCTTACCGGACAGCCCTGCAGGACCGGACCAGCGCCGAGCGGAGGTGAGTACTCAGAACTAAAGGGGGTGAGAGGGGGCTGGATGATGTTGAAGGCCGCAGTGGTCTTCAACCTGCGGACCTCCGGAGGTTTCAAAACTACAACTCCCAGCAAGCCCGGACAGCCGATGGCTGCCCGGGCTTGCTGGGAGTTGTAGTTTTGAAACCTCTGGAGGTCCGCATGTTGAAGGCCGCAGTGGTCTTCAACCTGCGGACCTCCGGAGGTTTCAAAACTACAACTCCCAGCAAGCCCGGACAGCCGATGGCTGCCCGGGCTTGCTGGGAGTTGTAGTTTTGAAACCTCTGGAGGTCCGCATGTTGAAGGCCGCAGTGGTCTTCAACCTGCGGACCTCCGGAGGTTTCAAAACTACAACTCCCAGCAAGCCCGGACAGCCGATGGCTGCCCGGGCTTGCTGGGAGTTGTAGTTTTGAAACCTCTGGAGGTCCGCATGTTGAAGGCCGCAGTGGTCTTCAACCTGCGGACCTCCGGAGGTTTCAAAACTACAACTCCCAGCAAGCCCGGACAGCCGATGGCTGCCCGGGCTTGCTGGGAGTTGTAGTTTTGAAACCTCTGGAGGTCCGCAGGTTGAAGACCACTGAGGGCGAATGATGAGAAGAGGATGATGAAGGGGGGGGGGGGGGTGTGGGGATGATGAAGGGGGGTGGGGATGATGAAGGGGGGGGGGTGGGATGATTACAAGGGGATGATGAAGGGGGGATGTGTGGGATGATAAGGGGATGTGTGGGATGATGACAAGGGGATGATGAAGGGGGGATGTGTGGGATGATGACAAGGGGATGATGAGGATGTTAATGACGGGTCTGGATGATGACAGGGGGGGGATGAGGTATTTCCCACCCTAGGCTTATACTCGAGTCAATAACTTTTCCTGGGATTTTGGGTTGAAATTAGGGGTCTCGGCTTATACTCGGGTCGGCTTATACTCGAGTATATACGGTAATAAGGTTACCTTTTATGCCTGTAAAATATATTGTAATCTGTTAGAAGGGGTTGTCATCCAGGATTAAAGACTCATTTTTGCACTTTTGTTTTTTCCTCCTTCCCTTCTAAAAATTATAGGCTCTCATTTTTGCACCTACAGACCCATATAGGGGCTTGTTCACCAATTGTACTTTGTAATGACATTACTTATTTGTGGGGTGATTAAAAAAAATACAACACCATTTTGCAAATTTTTAGGGCTTCGGTTTCCATACAGTGCACTTTTTGGTAAAAATTACACCTTATTTTTATTTTGTATGTCCATACAGTTAAAGATACCCAATTTATATAGATTTTATTTTATTGCTAAAAATTATAAACTACATGACCCAAAATTAGAATGTTTAAAATTGTCCTCTTCTGACCCCCTATAATTTAGCTTTTCAGCATATGAGGCTATATGAGGGCTAATTTTTTTGTGCCATACTCTGTAGTTTTCATTGGTACCATTTTTGTTTTAATGGGAATTTTAGATTTTTCTATGGTATATGAAGTGACCAAAAATGCACAATTTTGCAATTTTTTTTTTTACATGTACACTATCAACCATGCGGTTTAAATAACCTTATATTTTAATTGTTATGACATTTTTGCATGCGGCAGTACCATGTAATTTTAATTACATTTTAATTGATCGCGGCGTCTAAAGGGTTAATGCTGCGCATCAGCCCGATCGATGGTGCCTGGCATTAACCCTGGGTATTGGCTGCTGATAGCAGTCGGGACCCACTGGGTTTAATGCACGCTCAGCCCGTGAGCATGTTCTAAACACTGGTAATAGGACCATGTACATGTACCTCCACAACTGGTTAAAAAATTCTCATTTTGACCCCAAAGTGTACAGCGTAAAAACGAAAAAAAATTTGTTTTTTGTTAAAAATTTCCTCACACATAATTTTTGGGGTCCGCAGTACATTAATAGTAAAATGGGTGAGGAGGAAAAAACGAAAACTCAAAAATAAAATTGGCCTGGTCCTTAACTCTTTCATGCCCCAAGACGTATGCATACATCCTAGTTGCTAACATGTTAGCGCATCTAGACGTATGCATACGTCTGACGATATCCTCTTGCCAGGTCTTGATCACGGAATCTATGGGGTTGACAGGGGGAGGGGGCTCCCTCTGTTCACCAATGATGATCCTGCAATTCAATCATGTGATTGGTTGCCATGGCAGCAGGAGTACCGCTGACCTGAAGAAGCATCTGTTATGACATGAAACTAGTAGTCATCCTGTGGTACGCCCCCGCACCTGAGAGCGGAGTCTCTCGCTCCCCGCATATCCAGCTTCTGTCTGCCATTGTTGTATGACAATACAATAAAGACTGTTCTACGTGCAGCTTCACGTCTTTTCTATACAGAAAAGGTATTGCCACATCCGTAATAACTTGTACAATATAAAAACGATAATGGTATTGATATCAGACACGTTGACACCGTATAAAAAAAAAAACTAAATGCAAATTTTGGTTCAAACTGTAAAATTAAAAAAAAAGATCAAAAGGTAGCATGAATCGCCAAAATGATACAAATAAAAAGTACAGCTTGTCCCACATAAAATAAGCCCTCACACAATGCGGTTGGACAAAAAAAAAAAAAAAAAGTTATGGCTGTCAGAACATGACAACTAGAGATGAGCGAACTTACAGTAAATTCGATTTGTCACAAACTTCTCGGCTCGGCAGTTGCTGACTTCTCCTGCATAAATGAGTTCAGCTTTCAGGTGCTCCGGTGGGCTGGAAAAGGTGGATACAGTCCTAGGAAAGAGTCTCCTAGGACTGTATCCACCTTTTCCAGCCCACCGGAGCACCTGAAAGCTGAACTAATTTATGCAGGAAAAGTCATCAACTGCCGAGCCGAGAAGTTCGTGACGAATCGAATTTACTGTAAGTTCGCTCATCTCTAATGACAACACAAGAAAGGGGAAAAAAGGATTTTGTTGAGAAAAGGAAAAAACATAAAAAAGCTATATAAATTGGGTATCGCCATAATTGTACTGACCCACAGGATAAAAATATAATTTTTACCATACAGTGGCCCTTATTTACTAAGAGTCTTGTGTAGGATTCTTTGTGCGTTTTAATTCCCTACAATTTTTTTCCACTTTATTTACTAAGGTTTCCCTACACTTTGCTTTTTTTTTTACACCTGCTCTGATCTGTCGGGTTTTCCTCAGCTCAAATCCACCACATTTTATGTGAAAACCTTAGTAAATATGGTGGTTTTTTGTGAAAATGTCGGGAACACCCCCCTTTTCAGAGACCACGCCCCCTTTTCGGGTTTTCTTAGCAAAATGGATAGTTGGTCGGGTTTTTTTCAATTCTGGTGCAGACAGAATTTCTGGCGCAATGCGACAGAATCTGGCGCACAACCCGACAAAACATGTCGAGTTTGCAATAGTAAATGAGGACCAGAGAATGCCATAAAGTTTTAAAAAACCTAGAAATTTCACAAAAAATGCTGCATGAACCAACAAAGATTTATCACTAATATAAAGTACAGTGGTCCAGATCTATCAAACTGTGTGATTTTCCCACAAGAACCAATCACAGTTCAGCTTTCACTTTACCAGAGCTCGTTAGTTGAGCTGTGATTGGTTGCTGCGGGAAAATCACAATTTTTTTTTTTTCTCAGAGTTTGATAAATCTGGGCCAATATGTCAGAGGTATTACCACTTAGAGACACATGCCAGATTTGAAAAATTAGGCTTGGTCATTAAGACAAAAACAGGTGTCGTCCTTAAAGGGTTAAGGACAAAATGGGCTTGGTCCTTAAACTACATGATATGAATGCAGCCTTAGTATACGACTCCACCTTAAAGTTGATACCACGGCCACATTTGGGGGCCAGTCGCTGGCAGAATTTGGCCACCACATGTCGCTTAATTCCTTCCTGCATATGGCAGACACAATGTAGGACCATATTCCAAGGCCTCTATCACATGGCAGTGGTAAGTCAGTATTTGTAAATAAAAGCCTGTCCGGTGCGTCCAACCTCAATTTGGATGATTGTGAACTGTTCCATTACAATGAATGAGATCAGTTCTATCAGTTTCCCTCCGGTGCACGCCAGAGGTAAACACTTCCGGATAGGTGAAGGGGGCCTTACTAATCCACTGTAATAATTGTGTATACTGGGACCAGAGAGGCTAAATATGCATTTGGCGAATTGATAATAACTTTTCTAATTTTTAATACAAACTATGTACAGGCTTACTTTGTGGTTTAAGCCAAACCCACTGTTAGGAAGAGAGATGAAAACATACAAGCTTGGCCCAGCAAATGATTGTGTGACACATTTAGTTTTTTTTCTTTTAGGGTACATTCACACTTTCAGGATCTACTGCATATTTGATACTGAAGATTTCAATATAAACTAATTGACTGAACACAGCATTAAAGGGGTACTCCTGTGGAATTTTATTTTTTATTTTTTTTAAATCAGCTAGTGACAGAAAGTTAAACAGATTTTTTTTCTATTAAATTTTTTTAATCCTTCCAGTACTTTTTGGGGTCTGTATACTACAGAGGAAATGCTTATCTTTTTCGATTTCTATTAGGTCACAAGCACAGTGCTCTCTGTTGACCTCTGCTGTCCATTTTAGGAACTGTCCAGAGCAGCATGTGTTTGCTATGAGGATTTTCTCCTGTTCTGGACAGTTCATAAAACGGACAGCAGAGGTCAGCAGAGAGCACTGTGGTCGTGACATAATAGAAATCTAAAAAGATAAGCATTTCCTCTGTAGTATACAGCCCCTAAAAAGTACTGGAAGGATTAAGATTTTTTAATAGAAGTAATTTACAAATCTGTTTAACTTTCTGGCACCAGTTGATTTAAAAACAAAAGTTTTCCACGGGCGTACCCCTTTAAATATGCAGCAGATCCCTGTCGGAAGCTGTGATTGACTGGTTAGTCCTGCCCAATCACGGCTCCCGGCAGGTAAAATTGTATCATGTATAAAGCCAGTTTTGTAAGCCAGGTCCAGCCTGGCTTGTATTTGTGGTGTTTTGGAGGGGTTACGACTTTATGTCCGACATTCGCACTTGATAAATTTGTGACCACTGCAAAGTGAAAACTGAAATTTTCTTGTGTAAGATTGTAGCTTTTTGCTTACAGCCAAAAGTCACAAAAGTGTGTGCACATGCTAAATTTGCCATGATAGATGTCCCCCTATGGGTTGTCAGGTAGTTACACTGCATTAAGACAATTTACACTGCAAATCACAGAGTTGATGATGATGCCAGTGGGAAAACAAGGCTTCACTTAGGGCCCATTCACATGGCAGAATATCTGCCCAGAGAAATTCCATAGGTACAAGACAAGGCTTCAGTATAGGGTGCAGGAGTACATCGGCGCTGAACGGACCCAGGACACAGCAGGTAAGAAAGTAAAATCCAATTTATTTGATGCAACGCGTTTCCCTGCGCAAGCACAGATTCATCGGGCCTGATTAATCTGTGCTTGCGCAGGGAAATGCGTTGCATCAAATAAATTGGATTTTACTTTCTTACCTGCTGTGTCCTGGGTCCGTTCAGCGCCGATGTACTCCTGCACCCTATACTGAAGCCTTGTCTTGTACCTATACGTTGTGGAATCCACACCAGGAGGGCCGCAGACGGACCATTGTATCCAAGCGAATTCCATTGTTGTGTATGAGGCTACACAACCACCCAGGGTGAGCAGTTTAAAATTAGCTTTTACTCTCCCCTCCCCCCATCTCCGGTGGTATTAGCCTATGGAGCGCCTTCTCTCCTGTTTTTAGAACAGAGAAATTCCAGGCAGGCATTGGCCCTCATTTACTATTGCAAACCTGACATGTTTTGTCGGGTTGTGCACCAGATTCTGGCGCCTCGCGCCAGAATTGAGAAAAACCCGACTAACTCTCCATTCTACTCAGAAAAAACATGGTTGTTGGGGAAAGGGGCGTGGCTGTTGGGGAAAGGGGCGTGTTCCTGACATTTTCACAAAAGAACAACATAGTTACTAAGGTTTCCACAGAAAATGTGGTGGATTTGAGCTGAGGAAAACCAGACAGATCAGAACATGTGTAAAAAAATAAAATAAAAAATAGCAAAATGTAGGGAAAAGTGAAAAATGTAGGTAAATACCGTGGAAAAAAAAATTGTAGTGAATTAAAACCCACAAAGAAACCTACACAAGACTCTTAGTAAATCAGGGCCATTGTGTGTGTGGCAGGTCTGCTCGGATATTCGCTGTCTCGCTTATCTGAGTGGATTCCACTGAAAGAATGAACATTCATCTCTGCGGAGTCCGGAACTTAACATTTCCGCTGCAGAATTCTGCCGTGTGCACAGTGCAGCAGAATCCTATATACAGCTGCATTGTACATTCTAAGTGGAATTTTGAAGTAAGATACCACTCAAGAAAGAAAGAAAAAATTGTGTCCCTTAAAACTGCATTTATTGTAAAAGTGAAACAATAAGAGCAGAAAATATTGCCGGAAGCCGACATCATGGGGGAGATTTATCAAATCCTGTCCAGAGGAAAAGTTGCTGAGTTACCCATAGCAACCAATCAGATACATTTTTCAGAGGCTTCAAAAATGAAAGCAGCGATCTGATTGGTTGCTATGGGCAACTCAGCAACTTTTCCTCTGGACAGGTTTTGATAAATCCGCCCCAGTGTGTTCATCTTTTAGGCTGCATTCACACCTCATTTTTACATAACAGGTGCCCGATCCGGCTGGGGGAGGGGCAGACCAGACTCTCCTGTACCCCAGCTGGATCAGCTCTGAAATCCATTTACTTTAATGACTCCGGTCGGCTCATTTTTTACCCATATCTGGTTTTGTGACCGGACCTAAAACCGTAGCATACAACGGTTTTAGGTCCGGTCAGGAAACCGCATACGGGTCAAAAATGAGCCGACCAGAGTCACAGTTTGACTCCACTCGGCTCATTAATTTAAATGGATTTCAGCGCTGGTCCGGCTGGTGTTCGGGAGAGCCTGGTCTGCCCCTCCCCCAGCCAGATCCGGCCCCCGTAAGGTAAAAATGAGGTGTGAATGCAGCCTTAGATAGTGCAGTCCTGGAGGATACTGGGAACGTTTTTTGATGTATTACAATTTTCATTTTTATACTGAGCCTTAAAAAGCAGAAAGGCTGAAAACCTAGATCAAGCTTTTCCCTAGGACACCAGTTTGACATCCGAGACGTATACCAGGTGGCCTCACAAATACTCTGGAAACAAAGTGTGGCCCCAGATGTACAGGTCTTGGTAATGCTGGGAGGAGTAGTAAACAATACAGTCAGTGCCATACATCCACAATGCAGGTCACCAGCTGCTCCCCATACAGGCCCCATCTTTTCATAGACAGATTCCAGTTGAATCATTATCAAAGCAATTCTCAGATTTATGCATGAAACAGCGTATTCCAGTGTGAAATATTCCTGAAAACGAAGAACACCTTAATCCACAAGTAAAGTGCCAGAATCGCATCTGGAGCGGTGACGTGACGGGAGGTCTGAGCCAATTTCTAAAATAATTCCAAGTTAAAGTGCATAGGGGGAGATTTATCAAGACCTGTGCAGAGGCAAAGTTGTCCATAGCAACCAATCAGATCGCTTTTTTCCTTTTTAACAAGAAATCTGATTGGTTGCTATGGGCAACTGCACAACTTTTCCTCTGCACAGGTTTTGATAAATCTCCCCCATAGTGTCCTAGGTGGAGTCCTTTCCCTTTACACCTACAGTAACCAGGTAGAGGATGAGCGGTTGTAATTCAAGTCCTTCTCTACTAGCTAGACAGATTTTCTTCTTGCGTCCATCCTCTGTTGGACATGGCATAATTTAGGATTGCTTCAGTAGCTGTATACGGTCGATGCCCATTAACACAGGCTTCAATGTCACCCACTGAGAGCTGGCTCTGCAGGAAGAGATGGAGCTGACTGTCCGACAAGAGGACCATGTTCTGTACAGCTCTGCCAAGAGAAGAAGCAAAAGGTTAGAGAAAGCACAGCAACCAGATCTCATTTATTATTATGTACGTTAGTGTGTTTATTAAAGGGGTATTCCAGGAAAAAACTTTATATATATATATATATATATATATATATATAAAATCAACTGGCTCCAGAAAGTTAAACAGATTTGTAAATGACTTCTATTAAAAAATCTTAATCCTTTCAGTACTTATGAGCTTCTGAATTTAAGGTTGCTCTTTTCTGTCTAAGTGCTCTCTGATGACACCTGTCTCGGGAACCGCCCAGTTTAGAACCAAATCCCCATAGCAACCCTCTTCTAAACTGGGCGGTGCCCGAGACAGGTGTCATCAGAGAGCACTTAGACAGAAAAGAACAACCTTAACTTCAGAAGCTCATAAGTACTGAAAGGATTAAGATTTTTTAATAGAAGTAATTTACAAATCTGTTTAACTTTCTGTAGACAGTTGATATATAAATATAAGTTTTTTTCCATGATAACCCCTTTAAAGCTACCATTATAATACTGATGACAAGAAAATAAATGCAGCCATACCTTTTGGCTGTGTACCTCAATGTTTCCCAACCAGGGTGCCTCCAGCTGTTTCAAAACTACAACTCCCAGCATGCCCGGACAGCCTTTGGCTGTCCGGGCATGCTGGGAGTTGTAGTTTTGCAACAGCTGAAGGCACCCTGGTTGGGAAACCCTGGTGTACCTATATGGAAACCAGAGCCAAGTGAGCAACTCAACCACAATGCTGGAGCCAAGACAACCAAGCCCAGATTTTACTAAAACAGTGGCTCAGGTTGTTTGATAAATCTGGAACATCTTTAGTTTGTCTAGTCTAAGCTTAAATCAAAATTGAGTGTATTGTAAGCCATGCCCCTGTCTAACCAGGCACTTTTATGATGCTGGGCGTCACAATTATGCAGCAGCCACAGTAAATGTGAACCATTGTCAAGAATTCTGGTGCAATTAGTGACAAAAGAAAACCAAAATTAAGTACATGCCTGGCACTACATTTATACCAGATTTGTTTTTTATGGGAGCGTGACCTTAAACGTGGCAATTCTTGTGCAAAAAAAATGAGTATATTTGCCCAAAAATAGTCTAAAGCAGACAACTGTGTCTAAAACAAATAAATAATACACCAAATTTAACAAACACCAAGAGCCATTGTGATACATTTGTCACATTTAAAGATTGTGTAGTCTAAGGCCATGTCCACTTGATGGATTTTCCATGCGGAATTTCGCACGGACATTCCACTGCAGCAGAGTCCCATTGCTTTCAATTAAATTCTGCTGCACTGTGCACACAGCAGAATTTCCGCAGCAGATGTTTCTACCATGGAAATCATGATTCTGGAGTCCGCAGAAAGAATAGACGTGTCTATTCTTTCTGCATAGTCTGCACGGAAATGCACTGCCTTTTATTAGACTGCGCATTTCTGAGCGGTCCTAGCGCCAGCATGATCTGCCGGCGATCCAATGTGTAATGTCCGAAGGGAAATTTTCCATGCGGACATTCCACCATGTGAACATAGCCTAATACTTTAGCATAAAGTTAGACTACACAAAGTATTTAGAGGAGTGTCTTCACATGAGCCAAATTTATCACAAGTGTTTGTTAAAGGGGTATTCCGCCCCTAGACATCTTATCCCCTATCGTTTGGATGTCAGATCGCAGCGGTCCCGCTGCTGGGGACCCCTGGGATCCCCGCTGCGGCACCGCGCTATCATTACAGCATAGAGTGAGTTTGCTCTGCACGTAATGATGGGCGGTACAGGAGCATCGTTATGTCACGGCCCCGCCCCTCGTGATGTCACGGCCCGCCCCTTTCAATACAAGTCTATGGGAGGGGGCGTGGCCACGTCCCCTCCCATAGACTTGCATTAAGGGGACGGGCCGTGATGTCACGAGGGGCGGAGCCATGACGTCACGCTGCTCTGTCCCCCGTATCGCCCGTCATTACGCACAGAGCGAACTTGCTCTGTGCTGTAATGATAGCGCGGTGCCGCAGCGGGGATCCCAGGGGTCCCCAGCAGCGGGACCGCGGCGATCTGACATCTTATCCCCTATCCTTTGGATAGGGGATATGATGTCTAGGGGTGGAATACCCCTTTAAAGGGAAGCGGTTATTAGCGTTTCCTGCACTAACCTGTTGGTAGACGTGTGTAGTGCGGGTGACACTGATAAGGATACTTACCTACCCCCGATCTGTGGACCTGTTCGGCTGTTATCTTTCAATCGGTGTGGTGCACAGCAGGAGCACGCTAACGTCACCCCTGCTGCTTCTCTGCTGGGTCCCGCTGCGAGCAAGCTTGGAGGATCCACAGGGGTGGCGTCAGGGTGCTCCCGCCAGGCACCAACGCTACAGCTGGATTAAACATAACAGCCGAACAGGACTACGGATTGGGAGGAAAGCATCCTTATCAGTGTCACCTGCACTACACGCCTGTACCAACAGGTTCGTGCAGGTAACACTGATGACCGTTTTCCTTTAAATTCGGTATACTTTTAGACACAGTTGTCTGATCTCATGGTTGCTGCAATCTTCAGCAATTCCATGTTCCCTCCCAAACTCCAGGTTGAATATTCTAGAGGTAATTATCAGGTGGTGGGAGATGAAAAGTCTCATTAGATCAGTGTTTCCCAAGCCTAGACCTCAAATACCCCAAACAAGTCATGTTTTTGGGATTTCCTTTCACAGGTGATATCATTATGGTCGGTGCATTAGGCCGCCCTACAATTATATCACTTGTAAGAAACTAAGTAAATTCTGAAAACAACAAACTGTTGGGGAGGGGACTCCAGGACCACGCTTGGGAAATACTGCACTACAATATCTCATTTTCTCTCAGGGGCTTCATTGCCTTTCCGTTTTTAGCACATTTAATGATATCCCACCAGAAGATTAATTCCACCCTCTGTTTAGTGCTTTTCCCCAGTTTATGAAACTATTTGCATTTATGATCCAGCCAAGAAAGGAGTTCTCCCTATACTGTACTCTTTACTTAAAGGGGTACTCCGGTGGAAAACACATTTTTACTAATCAACTGGTGGCAGAAAGTTATACAGATTTGTAAATTACTTCTATTAAAAAATCTTAACCCTTTCTGTACATATCAGCTGCTGTATGCTACGTAGGAAGTAGCACTCTGGGTCTCTGCATGCACGAAGCATCCTCTGTTCCTTGCACCGATTACTGTTGACTATGGCACGATGCAGTGGTCAACACGCCCCTCCATGTGACTATGGGAGAGCTAGAGATACACAGTGTATTTCCCAGCGGTTGGACCCCCGCAATCAGACACTTTATCCCCATCCACAGAAACCTGCGGATAGGGGATAATAGTCACGTACCCGAGTTTCCCTTAAAAGTGTTGCATAGGGCATACTATGGGCCGACCCAATTTCACATGGACTGATCCAATAGTTTAGGACAACAAACTAATTAAAGATGTTCTTAATTAAAGATGTTCTTAAAGGGGTACTCCGATGCTCAGTGTTTGGAACAAACTGCAGATGAAACAAACTGCAGAAGAACTGCAGGGCGTTTTATGGGGGTTAATGCGATAATCATATTGCATATATAGCATAATCTGTTGGGATCCCACTCTGCCTGTATACATGACATAATAATTACCACGAGAAAACTTAATTTAAGTTTTTCCTAATAAATAGTATATTTAAATTCTGTATCTTACTAGAGAAAGTGTGGTTAGGACTGGGTGGGGTTTACTCCCATTTTATATATCTAGAGATAATATGCCCATAGGATATCATATAAGGTGATGAACTCCACACAAAGTAACCTACTGATATCTGATCTAACCCACTTCTGTGACCAAGTTTACTGTTGTTAGTTAACTTACTAATACAACATAGTTCAAATCTGACATTATATCATTGATATTTTCTTTATATCTTTTCATTGATATTATGGTCTGTTTGTATTACTCTCCTTAATGTTAACCAACTGTAAGAAATAAATGTACTTATTTTTATAATAACTGCGTTATTATTTTATTATATTGCAAAAGTTACTTTACCACTACTATAGAACTCATATCTGGGAAAATAGTCGGGTCCAGATATGGTGAATTGCATTGTTTGTATATTTTTGGCAATTCATAACGGTCATAATATTTTTCATATTTTTGGTGACCATAATTAATAATTCATAAATGAGTTATTAATCCCCGACAGACCACTGTTCTAGAGGGATGGTTCTCTCAAAGAAGTCAGACAGTTCCCACAAGATACATTGCGAGGGATCATAGAGGTCGTCTCAAAGATTTGGGCTTTTGGACTGTCCCGCTGTATACAATATACACTCTACCTCTGAACTGCAATTCAGCAGCAGTTACAGAAAGGAAATGGCAGCTGCTCCTTATCTCCTCTGTGCGGCTTCTCCCCAATTGCTGATGGAGTGGTCGCCATGGCGATGGAGAGCGGAGTGCCTGCTGGAGAGAGACGCAGAATATTGATAGGAAGCTGCTGCCATTTCCTCCCTGTGATTATGGGTTATACAGGTTCCAGGTGAAGGCGCCAAACAATGGTGAGCGCAGATTAGACTGCTGCGAGAGCGCACGTGAGGATCACATAAATCCTGCCTTGTACAGCAGTAAACACAAAGGGAGGAATTTATCACAGATTTCAAGCCTGCGCTCTCTCCTTTATTTCTGTTTCAATTGCGATACAATTGATCAAATTGTGTTTTGATATGATTAATTTGTGCAGTTAAATCAATGCACTTTTTGACAAAAAGGAGCTGTGAAAACATTTAGCAATTTTTTAAAGTCACATGTATTAACCACTTAAGGACTCAGCCCATTTGGGCCTTAAGGACTCAGACAATTTAATTTTTACGTTTTCGTTTTTTCCTCCTCGCCTTCAAAAAAATCATAACTCTTTTATATTTTCATCCACAGACTAGTATTAGGGCTTGTTTTTTGCGTGACCAGTTGTCCGTTGTAATGCCATCACTCACTTTACCATAAAATGTATGGCGCAACCAAAAAAATACTATTTGTGTGGGGAAATTAAAAAGAAAACCGCAATTTTGCTAATTTTGGAAGGTTTTGTTTTCACGCCGTACAATTTATGGTAAAAGTGACATGTGTTCTTTATTCTTTGGGTCAATACGATTAAAATGATACCCATGATAACACTTTTATATTACTGTTGCCCTTAAAAAAAAAAAATCGCTAACTTTTTAACCAAATTAGTACCATATTTGCTTATATAGAACTTTTATTCCATTTTTTATGAATTTTTTTGGGGAAAAAATTTATTAAAAAAAGCAGCCATTTTGGACTTTTTAATTTTTATGTTAACGCCGTTTACCATACGGTATCATTAACATTTTATTTTAATAGTTCAGATATTTATGCACGTGACAATACCAAATATGCATATAAAATATTTTTTTTAACACTTTTTGGGGGTGAAATAAGGAAAATGGGACAATTTACGTTTTTATTGGGGGAGGGGGGTTTTTACATTTTTTTTTTTACTTTTACAGTATTTTATTATTTTTATTTTTTTTACTCTTATAGTCCCCATAGGGGACTATTTATAGCAATCATTCGATTGCTAATCCTGTTCAGTGCTATGTATAGGACACAGCACTGATCAGGGTTATCGGTCATCTTCTGCTCTGGTCTGTGGGAAGGCAGATCAGAGCAGAAGACGCCGGGAAGACAGCGGAGGCAGGTGAGGGGACCTCCGTCTGCCGTGCAGGATGATCGGATCGCCACGGCAGCGCTGCGGGCGATCCGATCATCCGTTTTAGTGACCGCGATGCTGCAGATGGCGTGATCTGTATTGATCACAGCATCTGAGGGGTTAATGGCAGACATCTGCGGGACCGCGGGTGTCCGCCATTACGGGCGGGTCTCTGCCTGTGATCAGCAGCCGGGACCTACCGCGCATGATCCGGGCATCGCTCTGATGCTCGCGGTTATGCTGAGGGCGTAAATGTACGTCCTGGTGCATTAAGTACCACCTCACCAGGACGTACATTTACGTCCTCAGTTGTTAAGGGGTTAAATGTGACTGAAAATTTGCCACACCCGTTTTTGGGAAGGAGACATACAGGTGACTAAAATACATAAAACTGGCATAAGCCTTTATAAATCCCCCTCTCCCCACCTGCATAAACTACACTATGACAACTGACTATTCTGCATTAGAAAAATGTCCTCAGTCACGTTCTACGACATGTTGGCAGATTAGAAATAAAAGGTGTGTCGGAGGGGTTTGGCGTGACAACAGATGATGCCAAATTAATGCAGTGACAAACTTGCTCCCTTTTTGGGCCCACAATAATGGTGTACACAAAAGGCCACGATATGGCAAGTTATCTACTGTATGCCAGCGGATTCATTTGGCACAACCAGATCACATTAAATGTCTTCTTTTACTTCTGCAAAGTGTTATTATTAAGACAACACTTATAAATACACAACATTCCACGCTGGATACTTACTGTTCCAAAAACTGCTGGAGCCCCCGCCGCCTCTGCTCGATAAAGTCATCAGTGCAACCGATGTGAAAGGGAAGTTTTCCTGGTAATGTTGGTACCGGCCTGGTGGAAATAATACACATCACTATCCGGTGACTATAAACTCTGAACAATAGAGAGTTCAGTCTATAACATCATTCACAGGACACCTCACCAAAGGGTCGTACAGGATTACACAAACATGGCTGTGCTCCTGCACGACTCTCAGGTTGTCTGTGGTATTGCAGCTCTATCCTATTGATTTACATGGGTTTTACCACCATAATCAAAGGAAAGGCGATACATGTCTGATTGGTCTGACTATTCGTCCACTGGATCAGGATAGAGAATACGTGTATGTTCACTAGGAGGAATTTCTGTGCCTCCGCTCAGATTACATTCTACCAAGCTGGCAGCAGATTTTTTGCAGATTTGAGGATTCTATGCAGAATTGCTTACGCTCAACACACAGATTTCTGATTCCAAATTCTGCCATGTGACTATACCATAATAGCCCTCTTTATGAAACCTAAAAAACTGATCTGGTAAAAACTGCAACCAATCGTACTGCAGCTTTAATTTTTCCAGATCTGTTTAAACAATGAAAGCCGAGCTCTGGTTAGTTGCTATGGGTGACAAGGTCTTCAGTTTTGGTAAATCAGACCCAGAGTTAGAACTGGGGCAAATTCTGCACGCTGTATACTAAGCAGAGGAGGGCAATTGGAAGGTTACTACACAACTCACACTAATCCGGCATATTTCTGAAGCTGCTTTCTCAGCCATGCAAACTCCCGGTATCGCCTCCTGACACAGGATGTCTTGGCAGTGAACGCCTTGCTTTTTGTCTACAAAAAAAAAAATGAAATAGGAATATAGTCAGGGTCAGCGAATGCCACCATATTCTATAATACACAAGCATAGTCTCCGTCATTGACAACCACAGGCTGAGCAATAAAAGGTATAGAGTGCCCTGCTCCTCGTAACTGTGTGCTGGAGTATCTAAGGCTATGTTCATACAGTGTAATGTCCACACGGTCATTATGTCCAGTGCGGACATTACACAGACAGCGGAGCCAGAACAACATGCTGGCACTAGGACCGCATGGAAATGCACCTTCTCATAGATGGCAATACATTTCCATGCTGATGCCACTGAAATTCCACCGTGTGAACAGAGCAGCAGAATCCCATTGAAATCATTCTGTCGTGTGAACATCACTGAATGGCCAAGGCTCCAGATATAGTGCAGAGGGAGTAGAGCATTTCCTTGCTGTTACTGATAGGGGGTGGAGGAGCTGTATCACCCAAAACATGCATTGTGTGTAGGGGCTGTGTGTTCTCTAGTAGAGTACATTACACACTAAATATTTGGGAGTATGTAAATGTAGAATGATGGACTAATGTGCTGAATTTCGTCTGTGGATTCACGATCTGTTCACAATGAGCAAATGATGAGGAAAAGCTGCAATCCTCTACTTCTCCATTCAGAATCCAGTGCACACTAATCTCAGGCAGATGTCAACAGAATTTCTATTTGGATTCTGCCCAATATCCTGCAGGAATCAAAGCCTCATTGATGTTAATGGAAAGTCCTGACAAGGATCATTTTCTGCTGTAAGAATGGACATAGATGGAGCTACCATTGATATCAATGAAGCTTTGATTCTACAAGAATTCCAGGCAGACTTTGAGGTAGAATCCTCATGGAAATTCTGATGGAATCTGCCTCAGGTTACTCAAGCTGGGTTCACATTACGAAATTTCCGAGCAGAATTCCACTTTGAAATTCTGTTGCAGCAGAGTCCCATGGCTGTCTGTGGGATTTATGCCGAAGGAATAAGGGGGATTCAAACGGTTATAAGGGAGGGGGCTTACTCACATTTATTTCTACATTTTATTATTTTTTAGTCACCATAGAGGACTATTATATGTAATCTCTTGATTGCATATTCTGAACAATGGCCATGCCATAGCACAGCACTGATCAGTGTTATCGGCACTCCACTTGTAGGGGCTGCCTGCACAGTTGTACTTTTTGATGCCATATATATCTTATTGCCATATTATTATTAACTTTTTAATGCTGTCAAATGGAAGAAAAAAAGTGATTTTTTAAATTTACACCAAACAATTAAAAAAATAATTCTGTGGGTCAGGAAGATTAATATATATATATTTTATTTTTATTGTATCGTTCAATTTTTTAAAAATCATTAAAGCGTACCTGTCAGATCCAACAAAAAAAAATTTTTTTTTAATATATCACTCAGTAACTAATCCTGACCATGTACATCTATTTTTTATGTGTCCAGCACCTTTATTTAATTTATTTCACTTTTAATTTAGCTCACTAGTCTGAATTCCTCTCAAAGGGAGGGGGCGTGGCCTCACTGTGCAGGTCTCCGCCCCCTCCCTCAGTATGCTGTCTGCTCACATCTCCCCTAGCATTAGCAAAACTACAACTCCCATTTAATAAAGCTCCTCATTATACCAACTCATTAACATTCCCCATCAGATTACATCTTCATATGGGCACCAGACCGTTCTCCGTAAGTACACCATTCCAGACCTACACTCATTTCCATTAGTACAGGTATTGCACACTTGATTTTTATATTGCACACCACCTACTTGTCCTCCCTTTGGTTTACCCCATTGATTTTGTTGAGTTCTATGTTATCATTTTTCTATGACAGCTGCGCCTGTCCCACTGTTTAATTTCTGCCGTTATCTATAAGACAGCTGCGCCTGTCTCGATGCTTGTTTTATCTCGATACTTATTTTGTGTCACTTGAACGAAAATTTCTTAATAAAAAAGTATTGAACGTAAAACTACAACTCCCAGCTTGTCCTCACGGACAGTAGCGGGACACAAGATGACAGTGGGAGGATTTTTCCTCCAGCCCTGCGCTCACAGCTGTCAATCAAGGAAGTGTGTCCATGACATAGGTGATGACGCATGGACACAGCAGGACTAGTATGTGTCCAAGCAGTCGGGTCGGGTGGGGGGGGGGGGGCAGTTGTTTGACTGGCTTTTACAGTATGAAATACTGAACATTTTCTAATGAAAGCAATTGCAAAACCTATTGGTTTATGATGCTTTACAACATATCAAAGTTTTTGTATCTGACAGTGCCTCTATATTATATATAATTTTTTTTTTAAACTACATAAACATAATAGAAACATTTGAAAAAGTGAATAAATAACTAGTATTGCCACTTCACAAAATCCACACTTTATTTGCCTTATTTTGCCTTACTGCACTGAGTTAGGGTTTTTTCTTTTCTGGGAACACTTATAATTTAAAATCGATGGGACCCCCTCGGAAATTCCGCTGTGAAAACATAGCTTCATGCTGACAGTCAATGTACCCATCCATACTGCACAGCACGTCCGGGTACACAGACACCCATGAAAGCCTGGGGGCCTTCACAAGACCCCCATCTGCCATGGAAACTGGCTGAGGATCATAGGGATCAGGGATCGCTGGGGATGCTGCATGTAAGCCGCACTCTTCACATGCCGCATTCATGATTTGACAGTGGCATGTGAAGGGTTAATCTACCCGATTCAGGTAGTTACAGCAGGAGCCTGTCCAAGCTCCTGCGATCCCTGCACGGGAGACCTGATAATTATTATTATATATTATGATTATTCTTGCCTGCTGGAAAAAAGGTGGTGGGTTGGAATAAGTACCCTTTATGACCACAGTAAAATGGCCTTGATCAGTTAGATCAACACTTTTCTGGTATCCGGATGCAGGACATCAATATTCTTATCTTGGAAAACCCTGTTAACTTAATTGTATCCCGTTACAGACCACTAATGCCATTTTGTTTTTTTTTTACATTTCTCATAATTTCCTTTTGAAACCTCCTGCCTAATTTTGTGGAGATCCCCTCATGCTGCCAAAACAGTTCTGACCCCTTAAAGTTTGGAGTCCACAAGACCTGTGAAGGTGTCCTATGACCTGTCTTTTCAGAACATCCCACAGATGCTCAGTTACATTTAGATCTGGGGGATTTGGGAGCCAAGTCATCACCTTGATCTCTTTGACTTATTCCCCAAACATTCCAGAAATGTTTGCAGTAGGTTTCAGCATGATAAAGCCCCAGCCACAATGCAAACATTAGGGAATCCTGCTGTGCGTATGTGGGGGTGGGATGAGACAACTACTTGGTCTGTACAAGAAGGTGCATGTTATCCACATAGATGCTAGGATCCAAGGAAAACATTGTCTAGAGCAGAGTTTCCCAACCAGTGTGCCTCCAGCTGTTGCATCAGTCAACTTCTCTTTTTTCCATAATGCATCCTGGTACCATCTCTTTCCCAGGTAAGTGTTGCTGCTCAGGAGACTTGAAAAGTCAAGTACTTTTTGCTAAGTGTAAGAAAAGGGGTTTCTTTCTGCCAGTCATTCACATCAGATCATTCAGAGCCTTACATGTGCCTATTTTTCCTTATAGGACCCCCGCGATCTTGCACACCGCACCCCATTTATAATCAATCCCCGGAGCGTGTTCGCTCCGGGTCTGATTACCGTCGACCACAAAGCAGGCGGCGTGTGACGTCATGCCTCCACCCCCGTGTGACGTCACGCTCCGCCCCTCAATGCAAGCC
The DNA here is from genome assembly GCF_029499605.1 of Hyla sarda. Lineage (NCBI taxonomy): Eukaryota > Metazoa > Chordata > Amphibia > Anura > Hylidae > Hyla > Hyla sarda. The sequence continues at coordinate 31,911,285 of NC_079200.1, forward strand.
TATGGGAGGGGGCGTGACAGCTGTCACGCCCCCTCCCATAGGCTTGCATTGAGGGGCGGAGCGTGACGTCACACGCCGCCCGCCCTGTGGTCGCCGCCCGCCCTGTGGTAATCAGAACCGGAGCGAACACGCTCCGGGGACTGATTTTAACTGGGGTGCTGCGTGCAAGATCACGGGGGTCCCCAGCAGCAGGATCCCCGCGATCAGGCATCTTATACCCTATCCTTTGGACAGGGATAAGATGTCTAAGCGCTGGAGAACCCCTTTAACCTAACGTGCTAAGGTGATACACCTGTTGAGTGTTAGGGCTTCATCCCATGTCCATATATATACGATTCTTAGAGTGTGTAATCAATGTATGACTAAGGCCAGCACCTGGCCGAAACGCGTCACATCCTGTCTTGTACCTGTGATCCATGTAACTGCGTGTGAATAAAGACAGCTATTAGATCTAAGAACGAGCTGGAATCCTTCTCTCTTATTACGTTAATGTTACGGTTATTTGGTGTATATCTGGTGGTCTACGTTTATTCATCAAAGTTATTTGGAATAAAATAGCATTTTTTTTAAATTTCAAAATGTCTGGAAAGTTTTATTTAATCCTAGAGTTCTTGACAGCAAATCTGTCTAGCTGTGAAGGAATCTTATATATATATAGATATATATGTGTATCTCAAAATTCATGAAAAGCAGGTGACAGCCTATTGGTTATTGGCCACTGCCAGTGGCGTTGTACCCAACAACAACAAAAAACAACAACAATCTGGTCATGTCTTTAATATGGGGACCCACCTGGGCTGTATTTAGCTATGGGGGCTGCATTTAGCCTGCACTGGATTTATGAATAAGGCTCCATGTGCTTGCAAGCAAAGAAAATACAAAGCCATAAAGGTCTGTGAGACGTCACCATTCAGTAAGCCGAGAATAATGGAGGGCCTCACCAGAGGTATGCAGCTCCAAGGCCCCCAGTGGGGGAGCACACAATACCAACAGGACATTGAGGTCTACAGAAAGCACCGGGATTGTGTTTCTGGATCACAGCATCTGTATGATCCTGTGTGAGGCCAGTGCAGGGGGATTTGTGGGACACAATACAATCCATGTTGGCACACAGCTTTCTGTCAGAGAAGGCAGAGTCTAGTGCTGTTATGCACATTTGGTCCTTATTATCTGAATACTTCTTTCCAATATGGGGGGGGGGGGGGGTTTGCAGAAGTTTATTAATGCTCAGTGTCATTCTCACATGATGCTAGTGTGAGACCGTCACGCCCCCTCCCATAGACTTGCATTGTGGGGGCGGGGCTGGGCGTGACATCACACGGGGGCTGAGCCGTGACATCACAATACTCCGAACCCCATAGTCATGACCCAGCAGACTCTGAGGCTGTTGTGCTGCATGAGAGATTGCGGGGGTCCCCAGCGGCGATGTTGAAATTGATTATAATGATTCTGATTGTTAATCAATATATTAATACTTATATGCCATTGTTAATGCTGCAGAAAGATATTTGTTACCCGTAACCTATATATCAGCTTGCTATTTGCTTGTAACTAAGATGAAGACCTTGGGACGAGGCCAAAAGACGCAAGATAAAGAAGAAGCTGGAAGTTAGAGCGAAAACATCTGAAGAAATATAGACTGTGAAGAAGGACGGATAAATCGGAAATTTTCTGGTAGAATAGGGAAATGGCAACATAAGTGACCTATGGTTAAAGGGTAGCTCCCACCATCCATTTTTTTTTCCTTCTGTCCCTGCCTATTGCCCTTCTGTCCCTGCCTTTACATTTTTTTTTTTTTTACTATATTAAAATGCCTTTTTGTCTGCCTGGTAGTGTGCTCACTACCAGGCAGACTTCCCCAGCAGGCACCACGTCACTGATGCCTGCTGGGGCAGACACTTCCTCCCTTAGTTCACTATACAGGGTGCCTACAGCTGTTTCACCACTACAACTCCCAGCTTGCCCTGACATCTACTGGCTGTCAGGGCATTCTGGGAGTTGTAGTGGTGAAACAGCTGTAGACACCCTGTGGTGAAAATAACTTTGTTTAACCAGCGCAGCAGTGCTACTTCGGGAGCAGCATCATCTGCGGCGCTCTCCCGAACCCCGCTCCCCCCCCCCCATGCCTCTAGTGCTGAGCAGTGGCGCTCCCCCGAACCCCGCTTCCCCCACCCCATTACTCTAGTGGTGCAGACTTACCGGAGCATCAATGAGCTGGCTCCGGACAGGGTAACGGGGGTGGGCGGGGCCGCGCGTGAGGCCAGTGGAGCTGGCCAATACGTGCAGCCCCAGCTATCAGCGTGCTCGTTCTCGAGCTCTCGACAGGCGGGAGCGAGCACTGCAGTGACTGGATTTCGACTCATTGCCAGGCTTAAATGAGTCGAAATTCAGTAGTGACGTCACTGCAGAATGCATTCAGCGCCTAGGAGGGCGACCCCTAGTGGTCGAATTTAAAAGTGATTTTAAACTTGTTTAAAATCACTTTTTTTAATTAAAGTATATTAGAGATATGTTGTAGTACTTAAGTACTACAACATATCAATTTTTAGATTTCATGACAGTGCCCATTTAAGAAACAAATGAATGCTTAAAATGCTAATATATACCAACGCAATACTCAAATAACCAATCAAAATATAACATGATGATTTTGACGTGATAACTAGCCTCCCCTTTTTTTGTCAACTGTAAAAACCAATGTACTTCCGTATAATAAACAGAACCCCTTGGGACAGCTCCTTAGCCAGTATGCTGAGAAGGAGATATATACACTAACATTTTGTCTGGTGTTTAGTTCTTGTGTCGACACTCATCTGTATACAGCGGCAGTCAGCCATCCTTGACACTGGACTGTAACATAAAAAGGACTTACGTGAAGGAATATTTTATAATCCACATAGGAGGTCCATGATCCCTCATTCTGCAGTCGGGGGTCCTGTACACGTATAGTGATAAACTCCTAGACATACAAAAATAGAATAAATTCTTGTGAAGAAAGGAAAAACTGGCCACTCACCATGTTCATCTTCTTGCTTTACTGAATGATAAAATACCGTATTCTTCGCCGTATAAGACGCACTTATTCTTCCCCAAAACTGGGGGGGAAAAGTTGGTGTGTCTTATACGGCGAATACACCCCTATCGCGGCGGTCCCTGCGACCATCAACGGCCGGGACCCGCGGCTAATACAGGACATAACCGATCACGGGGGAATATCGGCAAGGTAATTGCCGATACCGATAATGCCCAAAATCGTGATTATCGGCCGATAATATCGGCCAAACCGATAATCGGTCGATCCCTACCGCACACTACATCAAGTTGGTATACATGGCCTCTTCTAAAGATGAAGCACAAGAAATCCTGCAAACAGTTTGGTGAAGACAAGCAGACATGGATTATTGGAACTGTGCGCTGTGTTCAATGATTTGGTTCAGATTATGTCAAGCATGTGCGGCGGTAACCAGGTGAGGAGAACAAAGACAAGTGTGTCCTGCCTACAGTCAAGCATGGTGGTGGAGTGTCATGGTCTGGGGCTGTATGAGCGCTGCTGGTACTGGGAGCTACAGATCATTGAGGGAACCATGAATGCCAACATGTGACATACTGAAGGAGAACATGATCCCCCTCCTTTGGGACATTATTTACAACATGATACAAACCCCAAACACCTCTAAGACAACCACTGCTAAAGAATCGAAGGGTAAATGTGGTGGACTGGCCAAGCATATCTCCAGACCGTAACCCTATTGATAATCTGTGGGACATCCTCAAAAGGAAGGTGGGGAGCGCAAGGTCTGTGACATTCACCAGCTCCGTCATGTCATCATGGAGGAATAGAAGAGGACTCTAGGGGCAACCTGTGAAGATCTGGTGAACTCCATGGCCAAGAGGCTTAAGGCAGTTCTGGAAAATAATGGTGGTCACACAAAATATTGACACTTTGGGCCCAATTTGGACATTTCCTCTTAGGGGTGCACTCACTTAGACATTAATGTCTGTGTTGAGTTATGTTAACCCCTTATGGACTCATGACGTACCGGTACGTCATGAGTCTGCTCCCAATCTATGACGCGGGGCCACGGCCGGGACCTGTGGCTAATAGCGTGCGTCATTGATCGCGGTGCCGCACGCTATTAACCCTTCAGACGCGGCGTTCAAAGTTTAACGCCGCGTCTAAAGTGAAATGAAAGCTTGCCGGTTAGCTCAGGGAGCTGTTCGGGATAGCCGCGGCGAAATCGCGGCATCCCGAACAGTTTACAGGACAGCGGGAGGGTCCCTACCTGCCTCCTCGCTGTCCGATCGCCGAATGACTGCTCAGTGCCTGAGATCCAGGCATGAGCAGTCAAGCGGCAGAATCATAGATCACTGGTCTCCTATGAGAAACCAGTGATCAATGTAAAAGATCAGTGTGTGCAGTGTTATAGGTCCCTATGGGATAACAATGATCAGTATAAGAGATCAGTGTGTGCAGTGTTATAGGTCCCTATGGGATAACAATGATCAGTATAAGAGATCAGTGTGTGCAGTGTTATAGGTCCCTATGGGAACTATAACACTGCAAAAAAAAAAAGTGAATAAAGATCATTTAACCCCTTCCCTAATAAAAGTTTGAATCACCCCCCTTTTCCCATAAAAAAAAAAACAGTGTAAATAAAAATAAACATATGGTATCGCCGCGTGCGGAAATATCCGAATTATAAGAATATATAGTTAATTAATCCGCACGGTCAATGGCGTACGCGCAAAAAAATTCCAAAGTCCAAAATAGTGCATTAATGGTCACTTTTTATATCATGAAAAAATGAATAAAAAGATGATCAATAAGTCCTATCAATGCAAAAATGGTACCGCTAAAAACTTGAGCCCTCATACCGCCCCATACGCGGAAAAATAAAAAAGTTATAGGGGTCAGAAGATGACAATTTAAAACGTATAAATTTTCTTGCATGTAGTTATGATTTTTTCCAGAAGTCCGACAAAATCAAACCTATATAAGTAGGGTATCATTTTAATCGTATGGACCTACAGAATAAAGATAAGGTGTCATTTTTACCGAAATATGCACTGCATAGAAACGGAAGCCCCCAAAACTTACAAAACAACGTTTTTTTTTCAATTTTGTATCACAATGATTTTTATTCCGTTTCGCCGTATATTTTTGTGTAATGACTAACGTCATTACAAAGTACAATTGGTGGCACAAAAAATAAGCCATCATATGGATTTTTAGGTGCAAAATTGAAAGTTATGATTTTTTAAAGGCAAGTAGGAAAAAAACGAAAAGGCAAAAAAGGAAAAACCCTCGGTCCTTAAGGGGTTAAGGGGACACAACATTATACACAGTTATAAAGACTGTGCACTCACTACTTTACATTGTAGCAGAGGGTCATTTCTTCAGTGTTGTCTCATGAAAAGAAGAAAATATTTACAAAAATGTGAGGGGTGGAGTCACTTATGGGAGATACTGTATATATAATGTGAGGGGTGGAGTCACTTATGGGAGATACTGTATATATAATGTGAGGGGTGGACTCACTTATGGGAGATACTGTATATATAATGTGAGGGGTGGACTCACTTATGGGAGATACTGTATATATAATGTGAGGGGTGGAGTCACTTATGGGAGATACTGTATATATAATGTGAGGGGTGGAGTCACTTATGGGAGATACTGCATATATAATGTGAGGGGTGGACTCACTTATGGGAGATACTGTATATATAATGTGAGGGGTGGACTCACTTATGGGAGATACTGTATATATAATGTGAGGGGTGGAGTCACTTATGGGAGATACTGTATATATATATAATGTGAGGGATGGACTCACTTATGGGAGATACTGTATATATAATGTGAGGGGTGGAGTCACTTATGGGAGATACTGTATATATAATGTGAGGGGTGGACTCACTTATGGGAGATACTGTATATATAATGTGAGGGGTGGACTCACTTATGGTATATACTGTATATAATGTGAGGGGTGGACTCACTTATGGGAGATACTGTATATATAATGTGAGGGGTGGAGTCACTTATGGGGGATACTGTATATAATGTGAGGGGTGGACTCACATATGGGAGATACTGTATATATAATGTGAGGGGTGGAGTCACTTATGGGAGATACTGTATATATAATGTGAGGGGTGGAGTCACTTATGGGAGATACTGTATATATAATGTGAGGGGTGGAGTCACTTATGGGAGATACTGTATATATAATGTGAGGGGTGGACTCACTTATGGGAGATACTGTATATATAATGTGAGGGGTGGAGTCACTTATGGGATATACTGTATATATAATGTGAGGGGTGGAGTCACTTATGGGAGATACTGTATATATAATGTGAGGGGTGGACTCACTTATGGGATATACTGTATATATAATGTGAGGGGTGGACTCACTTATGGGATATACTGTATATATAATGTGAGGGGTGGACTCACTTATGGGAGATACTGTATATAATGTGAGGGGTGGACTCACTTATGGGAGATACTGTATATATAATGTGAGGGGTGGACTCACTTATGGGAGATACTGTATATATAATGTGAGGGGTGGACTCACTTATGGGATATACTGTATATATAATGTGAGGGGTGGACTCACTTATGGGAGATACTGTATATATAATGTGAGGGGTGGACTCACTTATGGGAGATACTGTATATAATGTGAGGGGTGGACTCACTTATGGGAGATACTGTATATAATGTGAGGGGTGGACTCACTTATGGGAGATACTGTATATATAATGTAAGGGGTGGACTCACTTATGGGAGATACTGTATATATAATGTGAGGGGTGGACTCACTTATGGGGGATACTGTATATAATGTGAGGGGTGGACTCACTTATGGGAGATACTGTATATATAATGTGAGGGGTGGACTCACTTATGGGAGATACTGTATATATAATGTGAGGGGTGGACTCACTTATGGGAGATACTGTATATATAATGTAAGGGGTGGACTCACTTATGGGAGATACTGTATATATAATGTGAGGGGTGGAGTCACTTATGGGATATACTGTATATATAATGTGAGGGGTGGAGTCACTTATGGGATATACTGTATATATAATGTGAGGGGTGGAGTCACTTATGGGAGATACTGTATATATAATGTGAGGGGTGGAGTCACTTATGGGAGATACTGTATATAATGTGAGGGGTGGACTCACTTATGGGAGATACTGTATATATAATGTGAGGGGTGGACTCACTTATGGGAGATACTGTATATATAATGTGAGGGGTGGACTCACTTATGGGAGATACTGTATATAATGTGAGGGGTGGACTCACTTATGGGAGATACTGTATATATAATGTGAGGGGTGGAGTCACTTATGGGAGATACTGTATATATAATGTGAGGGGTGGACTCACTTATGGGAGATACTGTATATAATGTGAGGGGTGGACTCACTTATGGGATATACTGTATATATAATGTGAGGGGTGGACTCACTTATGGGAGATACTGTATATATAATGTAAGGGGTGGACTCACTTATGGGAGATACTGTATATATAATGTGAGGGGTGGAGTCACTTATGGGGGATACTGTATATATAATGTGAGGGGTGGAGTCACTTATGGGAGATACTGCATATATAATGTGAGGGGTGGAGTCACTTATGGGAGATAATGTGTATATAATGTGAGGGGTGGAGTCACTTATGGGATATACTGTGTATATAATGTGAGGGGTGGAGTCACTTATGGGAGATAATGTGTATATAATGTGAGGGGTGGACTCACTTATGGGATATACTGTATATATAATGTGAGGGGTCGAGTCACTTATGGGAGATACTGTATATATAATGTGAGGGGTCGAGTCACTTATGGGAGATACTGTATATATAATGTGAGGGGTGGAGTCACTTATGGGAGATACTGTATATATAATGTGAGGGGTGGAGTCACTTATGGGAGATACTGTATATATAATGTGAGGGGTGGACTCACTTATGGGAGATACTGTATATATAATGTGAGGGGTGGAGTCACTTATGGGAGATACTGTATATATAATGTGAGGGGTGGAGTCACTTATGGGAGATACTGTATATATAATGTGAGGGGTGGAGTCACTTATGGGAGATACTGCATATATAATGTGAGGGGTGGAGTCACTTATGGGAGATACTGCATATATAATGTGAGGGGTGGAGTCACTTATGGGAGATACTGCATATATAATGTGAGGGGTGGAGTCACTTATGGGAGATACTGCATATATAATGTGAGGGGTGGAGTCACTTATGGGAGATACTGTATATATAATGTGAGGGGTGGAGTCACTTATGGGAGATACTGTATATATAATGTGAGGGGTGGAGTCACTTATGGGAGATACTGTATATATAATGTGAGGGGTGGACTCACTTATGGGATATACTGTATATATAATGTGAGGGGTGGAGTCACTTATGGGATATACTGTATATAATGTGAGGGGTGGAGTCACTTATGGGAGATACTGTATATAATGTGAGGGGTGGAGTCACTTATGGGAGATACTGTATATATAATGTGAGGGGTGGAGTCACTTATGGGAGATACTGTATATATAATGTGAGGGGTGGAGTCACTTATGGGAGATACTGTATATATAATGTGAGGGGTGGAGTCACTTATGGGAGATACTGTATATATAATGTGAGGGGTGGACTCACTTATGGGAGATACTGTATATAATGTGAGGGGTGGACTCACTTATGGGATATACTGTATATATAATGTGAGGGGTGGAGTCACTTATGGGAGATACTGTATATATAATGTGAGGGGTGGACTCACTTATGGGAGATACTGTATATATAATGTGAGGGGTGGACTCACTTATGGGAGATACTGTATATATAATGTGAGGGGTGGACTCACTTATGGGATATACTGTATATATAATGTGAGGGGTGGAGTCACTTATGGGATATACTGTATATATAATGTGAGGGGTGGAGTCACTTATGGGAGATACTGTATATATAATGTGAGGGGTGGAGTCACTTATGGGAGATACTGTATATATAATGTGAGGGGTGGAGTCACTTATGGGATATACTGTATATATAATGTGAGGGGTGGAGTCACTTAGGGGAGATACTGTATATATAATGTGAGGGGAGGAGTCACTTAGGGGAGATACTGTATATATAATGTGAGGGGAGGAGTCACTTAGGGGAGATACTGTATATATAATGTGAGGGGTGGAGTCACTTATGGGATATACTGTATATATAATGTGGGGGGTGGAGTCACTTATGGGAGATACTGTATATATAATGTGAGGGGTGGAGTCACTTATGGGAGATACTGTATATATAATGTGAGGGGTGGACTCACTTATGGGAGATACTGTATATATAATGTGAGGGGTGGAGTCACTTATGGGAGATACTGTATATATAATGTGAGGGGTGGAGTCACTTATGGGAGATACTGCATATATAATGTGAGGGGTGGACTCACTTATGGGAGATACTGTATATATAATGTGAGGGGTGGACTCACTTATGGGAGATACTGTATATATAATGTGAGGGGTGGAGTCACTTATGGGAGATACTGTATATATATATAATGTGAGGGATGGACTCACTTATGGGAGATACTGTATATATAATGTGAGGGGTGGAGTCACTTATGGGAGATACTGTATATATAATGTGAGGGGTGGACTCACTTATGGGAGATACTGTATATATAATGTGAGGGGTGGAGTCACTTATGGTATATACTGTATATAATGTGAGGGGTGGACTCACTTATGGTATATACTGTATATAATGTGAGGGGTGGACTCACTTATGGGAGATACTGTATATATAATGTGAGGGGTGGAGTCACTTATGGGGGATACTGTATATAATGTGAGGGGTGGACTCACTTATGGTATATACTGTATATAATGTGAGGGGTGGACTCACTTATGGGAGATACTGTATATATAATGTGAGGGGTGGAGTCACTTATGGGGGATACTGTATATAATGTGAGGGGTGGACTCACATATGGGAGATACTGTATATATAATGTGAGGGGTGGAGTCACTTATGGGAGATACTGTATATATAATGTGAGGGGTGGAGTCACTTATGGGAGATACTGTATATATAATGTGAGGGGTGGAGTCACTTATGGGAGATACTGTATATATAATGTGAGGGGTGGACTCACTTATGGGAGATACTGTATATATAATGTGAGGGGTGGAGTCACTTATGGGATATACTGTATATATAATGTGAGGGGTGGAGTCACTTATGGGAGATACTGTATATATAATGTGAGGGGTGGACTCACTTATGGGATATACTGTATATATAATGTGAGGGGTGGACTCACTTATGGGATATACTGTATATATAATGTGAGGGGTGGACTCACTTATGGGAGATACTGTATATAATGTGAGGGGTGGACTCACTTATGGGAGATACTGTATATATAATGTGAGGGGTGGACTCACTTATGGGAGATACTGTATATATAATGTGAGGGGTGGACTCACTTATGGGATATACTGTATATATAATGTGAGGGGTGGACTCACTTATGGGAGATACTGTATATATAATGTGAGGGGTGGACTCACTTATGGGAGATACTGTATATAATGTGAGGGGTGGACTCACTTATGGGAGATACTGTATATAATGTGAGGGGTGGACTCACTTATGGGAGATACTGTATATATAATGTAAGGGGTGGACTCACTTATGGGAGATACTGTATATATAATGTGAGGGGTGGACTCACTTATGGGGGATACTGTATATAATGTGAGGGGTGGACTCACTTATGGGAGATACTGTATATATAATGTGAGGGGTGGACTCACTTATGGGAGATACTGTATATATAATGTGAGGGGTGGACTCACTTATGGGAGATACTGTATATATAATGTAAGGGGTGGACTCACTTATGGGAGATACTGTATATATAATGTGAGGGGTGGAGTCACTTATGGGATATACTGTATATATAATGTGAGGGGTGGAGTCACTTATGGGATATACTGTATATATAATGTGAGGGGTGGAGTCACTTATGGGAGATACTGTATATATAATGTGAGGGGTGGAGTCACTTATGGGAGATACTGTATATAATGTGAGGGGTGGACTCACTTATGGGAGATACTGTATATATAATGTGAGGGGTGGACTCACTTATGGGAGATACTGTATATATAATGTGAGGGGTGGACTCACTTATGGGAGATACTGTATATAATGTGAGGGGTGGACTCACTTATGGGAGATACTGTATATATAATGTGAGGGGTGGAGTCACTTATGGGAGATACTGTATATATAATGTGAGGGGTGGACTCACTTATGGGAGATACTGTATATAATGTGAGGGGTGGACTCACTTATGGGATATACTGTATATATAATGTGAGGGGTGGACTCACTTATGGGAGATACTGTATATATAATGTAAGGGGTGGACTCACTTATGGGAGATACTGTATATATAATGTGAGGGGTGGAGTCACTTATGGGGGATACTGTATATATAATGTGAGGGGTGGAGTCACTTATGGGAGATACTGCATATATAATGTGAGGGGTGGAGTCACTTATGGGAGATAATGTGTATATAATGTGAGGGGTGGAGTCACTTATGGGATATACTGTGTATATAATGTGAGGGGTGGAGTCACTTATGGGAGATAATGTGTATATAATGTGAGGGGTGGACTCACTTATGGGATATACTGTATATATAATGTGAGGGGTCGAGTCACTTATGGGAGATACTGTATATATAATGTGAGGGGTCGAGTCACTTATGGGAGATACTGTATATATAATGTGAGGGGTGGAGTCACTTATGGGAGATACTGTATATATAATGTGAGGGGTGGAGTCACTTATGGGAGATACTGTATATATAATGTGAGGGGTGGACTCACTTATGGGAGATACTGTATATATAATGTGAGGGGTGGAGTCACTTATGGGAGATACTGTATATATAATGTGAGGGGTGGAGTCACTTATGGGAGATACTGTATATATAATGTGAGGGGTGGAGTCACTTATGGGAGATACTGCATATATAATGTGAGGGGTGGAGTCACTTATGGGAGATACTGCATATATAATGTGAGGGGTGGAGTCACTTATGGGAGATACTGCATATATAATGTGAGGGGTGGAGTCACTTATGGGAGATACTGCATATATAATGTGAGGGGTGGAGTCACTTATGGGAGATACTGTATATATAATGTGAGGGGTGGAGTCACTTATGGGAGATACTGTATATATAATGTGAGGGGTGGAGTCACTTATGGGAGATACTGTATATATAATGTGAGGGGTGGACTCACTTATGGGATATACTGTATATATAATGTGAGGGGTGGAGTCACTTATGGGATATACTGTATATAATGTGAGGGGTGGAGTCACTTATGGGAGATACTGTATATAATGTGAGGGGTGGAGTCACTTATGGGAGATACTGTATATATAATGTGAGGGGTGGAGTCACTTATGGGAGATACTGTATATATAATGTGAGGGGTGGAGTCACTTATGGGAGATACTGTATATATAATGTGAGGGGTGGAGTCACTTATGGGAGATACTGTATATATAATGTGAGGGGTGGACTCACTTATGGGAGATACTGTATATAATGTGAGGGGTGGACTCACTTATGGGATATACTGTATATATAATGTGAGGGGTGGAGTCACTTATGGGAGATACTGTATATATAATGTGAGGGGTGGACTCACTTATGGGAGATACTGTATATATAATGTGAGGGGTGGACTCACTTATGGGAGATACTGTATATATAATGTGAGGGGTGGACTCACTTATGGGATATACTGTATATATAATGTGAGGGGTGGAGTCACTTATGGGATATACTGTATATATAATGTGAGGGGTGGAGTCACTTATGGGAGATACTGTATATATAATGTGAGGGGTGGAGTCACTTATGGGAGATACTGTATATATAATGTGAGGGGTGGAGTCACTTATGGGATATACTGTATATATAATGTGAGGGGTGGAGTCACTTAGGGGAGATACTGTATATATAATGTGAGGGGAGGAGTCACTTAGGGGAGATACTGTATATATAATGTGAGGGGAGGAGTCACTTAGGGGAGATACTGTATATATAATGTGAGGGGTGGAGTCACTTATGGGATATACTGTATATATAATGTGGGGGGTGGAGTCACTTATGGGAGATACTGTATATATAATGTGAGGGGTGGAGTCACTTATGGGAGATACTGTATATAATGTGAGGGGTGGAGTCACTTATCGGAGATACTGTATATAATGTGAGGGGTGGAGTCACTTATGGGAGATACTGTAGATAATGTGAGGGGTGGAGTCACTTATGGGATATACTGTATATATAATGTGAGGGGTGGAGTCACTTATGGGAGATACTGTATATAATGTGAGGGGTGGACTCACTTATGGGAGATACTGTATATATAATGTGAGGGGTGGACTCACTTATGGGAGATACTGTATATATAATGTAAGAGGTGGAGTCACTTATGGGAGATACTGTATATATAATGTGAGGGGTGGAGTCACTTATGGGATATACTGTATATATAATGTGAGGGGTGGAATCACTTATGGGAGATACTGTATATATAATGTGAGGGGTGGACTCACTTATGGGATATACTGTATATAATGTGAGGGGTGGAGTCACTTATGGGATATACTGTATATATAATGTGAGGGGTGGAGTCACTTATGGGAGATACTGTATATATGTGAGGGGTGGACTCACTTATGGGATATACTGTATATATATATAATGTGAGGGGTGGAGTCACTTATGGGAGATACTGTATATATAATGTGAGGGGTGGAGTCACTTATGGGATATACTGTATATATAATGTGAGGGACGGACTCACTTATGGGAGATACTGTATATATAATGTGAGGGGCGGACTCGCTTATGGGAGATACTGTATATAATGTGAGGGGTGGAGTCACTTATGGGATATACTGTATATATAATGTGAGGGGTGGAGTCACTTATGGGAGATACTGTATATATGTGAGGGGTGGACTCACTTATGGGATATACTGTATATATATATATATATATATATATATATATATATATATATAATGTGAGGGGTGGAGTCACTTATGGGAGATAATGTGTATATAATGTGAGGGGTGGACTCACTTATGGGAGATAATGTGCATATAATGTGAGGGGTGGACTCACTTATGGGAGATACTGTATATATAATGTGAGGGGTGGAGTCACTTATGGGAGATACTGTATATATAATGTGAGGGGTGGAGTCACTTATGGGAGATACTGTATATATAATGTGAGGGGTGGAGTCACTTATGG